>NC_088368.1:564118-686618 GCF_034508935.2 Berghia stephanieae | reverse complement strand
TAAAACTGTAACAAAACCCCCAACGACCCCCCCCCCCCCCCCCCCCCCCCCAACACTCATACAAAAACTTAAGCACAGTTTTTTCATTTTCACTTCACTTCTCTTGAGCCAAGGGAAACTCGTTGCTCATTTTAGCTGCACAGATTCGAATTCAATCGCTTTCCTCCCACCCCCCCACCCCCCCCCCCCCCCCCCCCCCCCCCCCTTTTTTTTTTTTTCTTTGTTTTTTTTTTGTTTTTTTTTTGAGCGAGTCTATTCTTTTCTCCTTTTTTGTTTGGCCTTGTTCAGTTTCTGAGCATGAATTTCTTAAAATTGTTTGTTTTTTTTTTAATACAAAAATATTGGGGTTTTTTTCCCTCTATCTGTCTGGGAATAACCAATTTTCGTTATTGGCAGACCCTGTCTGGGAATAATCATAGCGATGACGAAAATATCAGACCGCACTCCCTGCATTTTACAATAAAATATGTTTTCTTTCACACAGCTACCGACCAAATAAGGCGAATAGGCTTGGAAGATCCAAAACGTCATACATGTAGTTTGACACCTGCCAAATATCAAAGATGCGATAAGGGGTTGAGTGGGACATTTTCTTTTCCCAGACATTCTCATTTTTTCACCACCCCTTCCTCCCTCTCTGCCATTCCTTCTCCCATCGACTCTCAGCAAAAACAATAACAAAAAGTCTTATGTGGCAAAAACGGCTACCAACTTAAATCCCTCAAACAACACAAGATATTGAAAATCGGTGGCAGAGACCCTTTGCCTTTGTCTTGTTCCTTTTCCAGTTCCAGTCATGAACAGATAATGAGAGAATGAAGACCTAAAGATTGTTTCGAAATCTATTATCAGGTTAGGAAAGAGCAAGAGTCAATAAAATATGACAAGCGATGAAAGCTTCGCACCACGAAAGATGAGGATTAAAAAAATACAACTTTTGTTGAGATTCCACCTGCTGAGGAGGGGGGTGTCTGCTTTTTTTTTTTTTTTTGTTCCTTTCTGTTTTCTTTTTCGGTCAAGTTATGACTGACACACGTTCTAGACTGTAAACGTTACCCATAAAATGTCATAAATTACGAAAAGTGTTTTCTCTCACACAGTATTCGAATCACTCACTGAATGAGCATGAAGCAGACATACGTGAAGGAAACGTAAACTCTGTAAGTGAGAATCGGCGAGTGAAGCTGTACTGTAATGACTGACACTGACAGTGACAGTCAAATTGCGAAGTGAAATGAAAACAAATAAACAACGCATTCTAAAATTATGCCGGTGAGACATCCAAAGTTAAATACCCGAACGCTATTATGGATTAACATTGAACTAAATCGTTTCCTGCTCTCAAAACCAATCGATACAAATTACAAACTCAAACACTGAAATTGGAATCTTACCTTTGCATGAGTTGGACTGCCATTCTTTGCTGGTGATCAGGGTTGCCAGATTATTTTTCAACAAAATGCCAGTGGAAGACTCAAAAAATGCCAAAACACTCCAAAAAATGCCAAAGTCTGTTGACTCCCATCCCCACTAAGAAAACTACTCACTTTTGATAGACAATTTACTATCATATCCTGGTGGCTTGCGTGTTTTTTCTTTTCTTTTTTTTTTTTTTTTTTTGAATTATACTAAATTTCCTGTTGGGGTAATTTTTTACCTACTGACTACTAAGTGGAGTGCTAAACCACTACACCACGGTTGAGAAAAGGTGTCATTTGAAGTATAATATACAAGAAAAGAAAATGCCAAATGAAAATGCCAAATGCCAAATGATTTTTCTAATGCCAAACGGTTTTCAAAAATGCCAGATTTTTGGAATCTGGCATTTAAAATGCCAAACTGGCAACCCTGCTGGTGATTAGGAACTTTAGCAGCCGGACAACGTTGCGCACAAAACAGGTCTCCCGTTTTTGTCGTTCAAATTGTAGATAATACACATTCAGTTAAAAACAAACACGTACAATTAAAATTGTTATTTAGTTAAATTCTTTGTATATGGCTAAATTATTCCGAAAACCAGATTTCAAAGAGTTCTTGTTTTGTTCACACAAGCGCATTGATTTTGGTGAATAATCTTGACCGTGGTCTAAAAATAGACCGACAGTAATTTTTGATAAATTTTACCATTTGTTTAATAAAAAATCAATATTTAGATATTATTTGACGCGTGATCGAGTATTTATGAATATGTGTTTCTTTTGACACCAAACAGACATTTTTTAATGGTTATTTTTTTCTATAATTTACATTGGAAGGTGAGCTGTCAAAGCCAGGAACATGTGTTTTGCCACGTGCATCTAAAATGGTCACGTGATGTTGTTTATTTTATTGCACCAACTTTACTCTTCTATAAAAACGATTCCTACTTGAACTTGAACCAATGAGAACGCAGCTTTTGAAACCACTGAGAATGCAGATTTTACCACAATTAGGTCCAATGACAATGCGAGTTTCGCCAACCAATGAGAGACGATGATGATCTTGACGGCGATGCTCCACTCCCTGTTGTGACGGCTAGTGAAGCCGTTATGGCGCTAACAACTCTCAGAACTTTTGCCATGCAACAGCGGTGCGCAATTACCATTTGACATGCTCATCCCAATGGAGTACAAAGTATCTGCTATCATTTCCAGCGCCAAACGTCAAACAGTGATAGAGGATTATTTCAAGCCAAACAAGTCTTGATGTTCAAAACAAAATAACAAGGATGATGAACCTTTTTTTACAGTTTTAATGGATAGAGAGAAAAAAAAAAGTTTTAAAAAAAAACCAAAAAAACTCAAAAAAAACGAAAAAAACAAAAAGAAAACCAAAAATAACCCCCCAAAAAAACCCAAACATTTTTAATGCGGCCATGTGTTTCGTTGTATTCACACAGCTGTTCACATGCCGGTCCCTAGCCCGGATAAACTGCAGAGGGAAATAAATGGTACTGTTGTGGCGTGGTTAATAAAAACTGGTCCCGCGGGCCTTACCACGCCCACTTTGTCCGCCATCTTGGAAACCTCTAAATAACGACAGCTCCGGATAACGACATAAAAACTCAGTCCCGTGGCATGTCGTTATCAGGAGGTTCCACTGTAGTTTGAGATCACCTATAAGTCTCATCCGGACACAAGCATAAAATCAAACAAAGAGGAACACACTCAAATGCTAACATTATAAATTCAAAATAACAAATCTAATAATACATAACAGAGAGATGATTTACAAGGAAAAAAAATATCATCCCCCTAAACAATAACTATGCATTTGACTGTTTCCCTCCCGGCCAGGACTCCGGCCAGGGCCAGGACAAAACCAAGTAATCTCATTCCAAGACAAAGCCAGAAAGCATGTTGTAAAACAGATATAATGGGATAGAAGATGCAGTATGTGCCTCCCTGTCCACTATGGGAGGTCAGTTTGTTTTTGTTTGTTTTTAAGGGTTTTACGGCGCTTGCAACACATTTAGGTTATATCAGCGCCAGTAAAAAGGAAGAAAATGGGATAGTAAAAAGTTCTAGAATTACAATTGAAGCATCCAAGAGAAAGCAAGACATAGGGGAACTGGGAACAAATAGGGATCAGATGTAGATTCCAAGAGCATATCACCAATGTACTTAGTTTGAGATCACCTATAAGTCTCATCCGGACACAAGAACAAAGTCCAACAAAGAGGAATACACTCAAATGCTTACATTATACATTAAAAGTAAACAAATATACTAATACATGACAGAGAGATGATTTACAAGGAAAAAAATATCATCTCCCAAAACACTATGCATTTGACTGTTTCCCTCCCAGAGGACCCCGACCAGGGCCAGGAAAAAAAACTAAGTAATCTCATTCCAAGACAAAGACAGAAAGCATGTTGGAAAACAGATATAAGGGGATAGAAGACACAGCAAAGTACCTCCCTGCCCACTATGGGAGGTCAGGATCCCCACCCAGATGGGAGGTCAGTGACAATTCTTACTGACATCAATCAACATATTACAGTTTTTGACAATTCATATTGACATCAATTAACATATAACAGTTATTGACAATTCTTACTGACATCAATCAACATATTACAGTTTTTGACAATTCATATTGACATCAATCAACATATAACAGTTTTTGACAATTCTTACTGACATCAATCAACATGTTACAGTTTTTGACAATTCGTTCTGACATCAATCAACATATTACAGTTTTTGACAATTCTTACTGACAACAATCAACATATTACAGTTTTGGCTTTGTTGTTTGTTTTTAATGGTTTTACGGTGCTTGCAACACATTTAGGTCATATCAGCGCCAGCTAAAAGGAAGAAAATTGGATAGTCAAAAATTGTAGATTGACTATTAAAGCACCCAAGAAAAAGTAAGACGAAAAAAAGGAGAATGGTTGAAGTAGGGAACTCGTGTAGATTCCAAGAGAACACCATCAATGTATCTAGTTTTTGAATCACCTTAAAGTCTAATCCAGGCACCAGCGCAGGATCCCACTAAGAGGAACACACTCAAATGTTTACAGTGAATACATAACTAACAATACATAACAAGGAAAAAAATATCATCTCCCAAAACTATAACTATACATTTGACTGGGTTTTTTGTGGTTTTAAAAAAATGAGCTTTCATATTGTGCAATATCCACTAAATGTGCTCAAAGCACTTTACAAGGGGTCCCTGACCAACAGCAACACGTAACATGTAGAACGAAACATGACGCCTGTTAGGCGATATTACAATTTTTTTTTATGACAGAGACAACGCTGTCAACGGCCAGGTATTCATTTTACACCTGAGTACGGTGAAAGAATGTGAGTAAAGAGCCTTTTCCAAGGACTCAACTATGCACCGAGCGAGAGGCTCGAACCCAGGACCTCCTGATCCGAAAGCGAGTGTCATACCACAAGACCACTTAGCAGCACTGTTTCCATCCCCAGTCAAGGATTCCAGCCAGGGCTGGGACAAAGCTAAGTAATCTCATTCCAAGACAAAGACAGAAAGCCATTGGTCAACAGGTATAAGTTAAGGGGATAAAAGGCACAGCGTGACCTTCTGGCCACCATGGACGGTCAAAAGACCCCGCCAACAATGAATTTATCTTTCAAGCAACAAACTAGGTACAATAATATATATTAATTATAATAATAATCATAATAATAATAATAATAATAATAATAATAATAATAATAATAATAATAATAATAATAATAATAATAAATAATAATAATAATAATAATAATAATGAGGAGGAGGAGGAGGAGGAAGGACAAGAGGCCCAAGGTTCCCTAACCTTACTACATGTCAATGAATGAAATATCAAAATAAAGAAGTGAAGAAATAAAGCAGATCAAAATACAGAAGTGTACGAATATTGTTTGTGTTTTGTTTTTAGGGGCTTTACAGCTTTACAATTCATATGTTTGTTTCTTTGTAGTTGTATTTAATGGTTTTACGGCGCTTGCAACACATTTAGGTCATATCAGCACCAGTTAAAAGGAAGAAAATTGGATATGGAAAAGATTCTAGATGTACAATTAAAAGGACTTGAGGAAAAAGTAAGACAAAGGGGAGTGGTTCAAATAGGGAACAGTTGTAGATTCCAAGAACATACTATCAGTTACATAGTTATATATGTATATATAGTTTGAGATCACCTAAAAGTCTCACCCAGACACAAGCACAAGATCCCACGAAGAGGAATACACTCAAATGCTTACATTGTAAATCAAAATAACAAATATAATATTACATAACAGAGTAATGATTTAAAATGAAAAAAATATCATCTCCTAAAACATTAACTATGCATTTGACTGTTTCCCTCCCAGCCAAGCACTACAGCAAGGGCCAGACCAAGTAATCTCATTCCAAGACAAAGACAGAAAGCAATTGAAAAACATATAAGGTGATAGAAGACACAGTAAGTGCCATCCTACCCACTATGAGAGGTCAGGAAGCCCATCCAAAGGTGAACGAATAAATGCAGATCAAAATACAGAAGTGAACAAATAAATTTTGATTAAAATGCACAAGTGTGTAGATTAAAATATGGAATTGAATGAAAGAATAAATATTAAAATCTAGACATGACTGTATAAAAAACAATTAAAATCTAGAGATGAACGAATAAATAAATATCAAAATCTACCCCTAAATGAATAAATACAGATTAGAATAAATGAATACCAATATCCAGATGTGAATGTCGAAATGTCAAAATGTGAATAAATGAATATGGAATGAGATTTGTGACTGGAATAGTATCCATATCAAAATAGACATCAATAGGAAATAAATGGACGTCCGTAACCCATGGACACCAGGAAAGCACCATTCATAACACAAAATGGATGTCCGTAACCTATGGACACCAGAAAAGCACCATTCATAACACAAAATGGACGTCAATAACCCATGGACACCAGGAAAGCACGATTCATAACACAAAATGGACGTCCGTAACCCATGGACACCAGGAAAGCACGATTCATAACACAAAATGGACGTCCGTAACCCATGGACACCAGAAAAGCACCATCATAACACAAAATGAACGTCTGTAACCCATGGACACCAGAAAAGCAACCATCATAACAGAACATGAACGTCTGTAATCCTAGGTCACCAGAAAAGCAACCATCATAACAGAACATGAACGTGTGTTTCCCTAGGACACCAGGAAAGCACCATTCATAACACAGAATGAACGTCTGTAACCCATGGACACCAGAAAAGCACCATTCATAACACAAAATGAACGTCTATGGCGGAGTTGTCGTACCAATAAGGTCGCAGGTTCAAACCCCACCACCGCCGCGAAAAAAAATTTTATTCTCTATTGTCTTCTGGCACTTTTCTACTCACTTCATATCTTGTTGTTACCAACATAAGTGCCTGCTCCACTCACTTTTCTGAATTAAAAATTCACCCCATACACCGGAGCATACTCAATGTCTCAATCGTTTCTATGTTATATGTTTGTGATGAGAATATTGGCTATTAAACTTAACTGCTGGTCAAAATTACTTCGCGATGGTGGTGAACGAATCGGCGATCTCAAGAAGTGGGTGAGAGAGGGATCTAGAAATGACTTTGGGTTTGAAACGAATATTTTTGTGTTCGTGGATAGCTCACACGGTAGAGCCACGCTCTCACCTGCCAGGCGGAGTTGTCGTACCAATAAGGTCGCAGGTTCAAACCCCACCACCGCCGCGAAAAAATTTTTTATTCTCTATTGTCTTCTGGCACTTTTCTACTCACTTCATATCAAAATGAACGTCTGTAACCCATGGACACCAGAAAAGCAACCATCATAACAGAACATGAACGTCTGTAATCCTAGGACACCAGAAAAGCACCATTCATAACACAAAATGAACGTCTGTAACCCATGGACACCAGGAAAGCAACCATCATAATAGAACATGAACGTCTGTAATCCTAGGACACCAGAAAAGCACCATTCATAACACAAAATGAACGTCTGTTTCCCTAGGACACCAGGAAAGCACCATTCATAACACAAAATGAACGTCTGTAACCCATGGACACCAGAAAAGCACCATTCATAACACAAAATGAACGTCTGTAACCCATGGACACCAGGAAAGCAACCATCATAACACAAAATGAACGTCTGTAACCCTAGGACACCAGGAAAGCAACCATCATAACACAACATGAACGTCTGTTACCCATGGACACCAGGAAAGCAACCATCATAACACAAAATGAACGTCTGTAACCCATGGACACCAGGAAAGCACCATTCATAACACAACATGAACGTCTGTAACCCATGGACACCAGGAAAGCAACCATCATAACATAAAATGAACTTCTGTAATCCTAGGACACCAGGAAAGCAACCAGTCATGACACAACATGAACGTCTGTAACCCTGGTTACCAGGAAAGCAACATTCATAACACAACATGAACGTTTGTAACCCATGGACACCAGGAAAGCAACCATCATAACATAAAATGAACGTCTGTAATCCTAGGACACCAGGAAAGCAACCAGTCATGACACAACATGAACGTCTGTAACCCTGGTTACCAGGAAAGCAACCATTCATGACAAAAGCAGACTGTGACATTGTATGTGGAGCAGCAACATTTCCATCAAATTGGTTGACATACAAATATATATGTGAATATATATGAATATATATATATGTCCATTAATCATAAGGAATAATATTATAAAGATTGACAACCATCAGTGTATACATCATTTATTATAAATAGGGCCGTTATAAATATTGAGAGAAGACAGCTGTATAATGTAAAACCATCAGTGTATACATCATTTGTTATAAATATTGAGAGAAGACAGCTGTATAATGTAAAACCATCAGTGTATACATCATTTATTATAAATATTGAGAGAAGACAGCTGTATTATGTAAAACCATCAGTGTATACATCATTTGTTATAAATATTGAGAGAAGACAGCTGTATAATGTAAAACCATCAGTGTATACATCATTTATTATAAATATTGAGAGAAGACAGCTGTATAATGTAAAACCATCAGTGTATACATCATTTGTTATAAATATTGAGAGAAGACAGCTGTATAATGTAAAACCATCAGTGTATACATCATTTGTTATAAATATTGAGAGAAGACAGCTGTATAATGTAAAACCATCAGTGTATACATCATTTGTTATAAATATTGAGAGAAGACAGTTGTATAATGTAAAACCATCAGTGTATACATCATTTATTATAAATATTGAGAGAAGACAGCTGTATAATGTAAAACCATTATATATATTGAGGGAAGATAGTTGTTGTATGTAAAATCTGTGAGATTTATTGAACAAAAGGATTGTTTGTTTGTTTGTTTGTTTGCTCATTTGTGTCTGTTTGAGGGATTCACGATGACTCACACACCCTTATAAGTGTTATCAGTGTAAAGAACAAAATTTTGTTTTAAAAAAAGATAATAGTAAAATTGACTCCTCTAACCTGCATTCATAGATTATCACACACGTCACACATCGGATTATCACACACGTCATACATCGGATTATCACACACGTCATACATCGGATTATCACACACGTCACACATCAGATTATCACACACGTCACACATCAGATTATCACACACGTCACACATCGGATTATCACACGTCACACATCGGATAATCACACACGTCATACATCGGATTATCACACACGTCACACATCGGATTATCACACACGTCACACATCGGATTATCACATACGTCACACATCGGATTATCACACACGTCACACATCGGATTATCACACACGTCACACATCGGTTTATCACACACGTCACACATCAGATTATCACACACGTCACACATCGGATTATCACACGTCACACATCGGATAATCACACACGTCATACATCGGATTATCACACACGTCACACATGGGATAATCACACACGTCACACATCATATTATCACACACGTCACACATCAGACAAGCACACACACACACTACACAACGGATAATAACACACATCACACATGGGATAATCACACATGCCACACATCAGATTATCACACAAGTCACACATCGGATAATCACTCCTCACACATCAGACAAGCATACACACACACTACACAACGGATAATAACACACATCACACATTAGATAATCACATATTAGATAATCACACACGTCACACATCAGATTATCACACACGTCACACATCGGATAATCACCCCTCACACATCAGACAAGCACACACACACACACACTACACAACGGATAATAACACACATCACACATTAGATAATCACACATGCCACACATCAGATAATCGCACACATCACACAACAGATAATCGAACATGCCACACATCGTATTATCACACACACCACACACTGGATGACAGCGTAACTGGCCATTTGGAAACACAGTCTATATTTTTGAGACGTGATTTCTCTCAGGCACTGTAATCACGGGTCTCAACACGCCCCCTTTTGCCGCCATCTTGAAAACCCCGGAATAACGACATAATTTTCCGGTCCAGGGCGATGTCGTTATCCAGGGGTTGCACTCTATATATATATATATATCATAACACATGATATATATATATATGTATGTGTGTGTGTGTGTGTTTTTGTGTGTGTGTCTGTTGAAAAAAAAACCCCGATGTATATCCCCTAACAGCCAGTGGTGCTGTTGGTTATGTACCCCTTGTAAAACCAACAGCAACACCTGAGATGTAGGAAGAGACATGATGGCTGTAAGGGGATATCGGGGGGGGGGGGGGGGATTTTCAACAGAGACAACACTGTTAACAACCAGATACTTATTCTGAGTATGGTGAGAGAATATGAGTAAAGAGCCTTTTCCAAGGACTTAACTATGCTCCACTGGGAGCGGGACTTAAACCCTTGACTTTCCAATCTAAAGGCGAGTGTCATACCACATTACCACATCGCCATAGATTGAGCGACCAATCCTATACAAACGGGTATCAAGTCATGGTTGTTTTGTTTGTTTTTAAGGGTTTTTACGGCACTTGTGCTACATTTAGTTTAGGTCATTTGAGCACTGGTAAAAAGGAAGAAAATGGGATTTTTAAATTATAGATTTACAATTACAGCACACACAAAAAGTAAGGCAAAGAGGAAAGGTTCAAATAGGGAACAGATGTAGATTCCAAGTGCATACTATCATTGTACATAGTGCATAGTTTGAGATCACCTCAAAGCCTCATCATGACACAAGCACAGGTCCCCACTAAGAGGAACACACTCAAATGTTTACAAATCATTATATATTCCATACAAAAAATGTAACAGTACACAACACAGAGATAATTTTTCAAGAAAAAAAATATCATCTCCCAAAACGAACGCTTTACATTTGACTGTTTCCCTCTCAGCCAAGAACTCCGGAATGGGTCAGTATAAAACCAAGTAATCTCATTCCAAGACACAGACAGCAACTCAGAAAACATATATAGGGGAAAAGAAGACACAGGAAGAGACCGTCTGCCCACCATGGGAGGTCAAAGACTCCACCCAGTCAAGTCAGTGGGATTCTGGTGCTTAAAATAGAATTGATAATACAATAAATCTTCAATGGCTTGTATTAACAAAAGGCTCACGGGAACAGTCACAGATTACTTTGACAAGCAAATGCATTCAATGTCCGGTGGTGACAGGACATTCCAGTCTATTGTTCGTGGAAAAAAGCTGTGTTTGTGTGTTCTGTTCTTATAAATGGTTGTATGTATTGTGATGCATTGTATATACGTGTAGCGTACCTATCTGATTTGCTTTATATGTACTTTGGGATGATGATGGGTGAGTGTGGGTCGTTGATGCTTTTATGTAAGGCAACAATTAACACTTAAGATATGAAGTGAGTAGAAAAGTGCCAGAAGACAATAGAGAATAAAAAATTTTTTCGCGGCAGTGGTGGGGTTTGAACCTGCGACCTTATTGGTACGACAACTCCGCCTGGCAGGTGAGAGCGTGGCTCTACAGTGTGAGCTATCCACGAACACAAAAATATTCGTTTCAAACCCAAAGTCATTTCTAGATCCCTCTCTCACCCACTTCTTGAGATCGCCGATTCGTTCGCCACCATCGCGAAGTAATTTTGACCAGCAGTTAAGCTTAATAGCCAATATTCTCATCACAAACATATAACATAGAAACGATTGAGACATTGAGTATGCTCCGGTGTATGGGGTGAATTTTTAATTCAGAAAAGTGAGTGGAGCAGGCACTTATGTTGGTAACAACAAGATATGAAGAGAGTAGAAAAGTGCCAGAAGACAATAGAGAATAAAAATTTTTACACTTATAACATTTGAGTTAAATTCATGGAAAAAAGAGAGTTTCTGTTACGAAAACATCAAAAACTTAAATTTTCAATGTCAAAGTGACATTAAGCTGCCAGAATCTGTGGTCGGCAAAAAGGAATTTAAATCATTAGAAAATACCAAACACAGAACGTTTCAGGCTCAAAACCCTTCTTAACCCAACAACAAAGAGCAATAAAAACATAACTTTAAAAAAAACAGATAGACAGCAGGGAAATATTTCTCTGTGTCTGTCTGTTTTTTCCTGATGTTTTTACGGTATGTATTTTATAGAAGACACAGCAAAATTGATTCTCTTACCACCCACCTTGGGAGGTCAAAAGACGCAGGCAGCATCCATAGCAGACCTGCCAACTTAAAAATGTAAAAATTCGAAATTTTCAGGAGATAAAAACTGTAGTCGCTATAGTTAACTTTCAAAATCGACAATTTACCCTCACAAATAATAAATAACACTTAAACATCCTTAAAATGATGTAGTCTAGCATCCACTCTCCTTTTCAATAAGTTTTAATTACAAGAGATGCTCAGGAAGTTTTGAAATGGAAGCCAAAATGTGGGAATTCTACAGATTTTCCACAGTGGTTGGAAGGTCCTCCATAGATGAAATTCCAGCATCTGGTTTATAAATATGGATTCATCCTTACATAATACCAGATAGAGGTGTGGGTTACACTTATTATGTGGCTATATGTCTTGTGGTATGACACATGTTTTCAGATTGGAAAGTCCTAGGTTTAAACCTCGCTCGATGCATAGTTGCATCCTTGGAAAAGGATCTTTACTCACATTCTCTTACTGTAATCAGGTGTAAAATAAATACCTGGCCCTTAACAGTGTTGTCTCTGTTGGAAAAAATTACAATATCACCTAACAGGTATCATGTCTTGTTCACTCGTTCAAAGTGAGCAGCAATTTCAAATTCTTCCACTCTGTAATCATCCAGCCACTGACCGCCTTCGTAGATGCGGCCACCTCTCAGCTTGTCCCGCCACTTCCATCCAAGTGGAAGATAAACTGTCCTGTCCTGGCCACTTCCCAATATAGGGGCCACCAAAAGATTATCTCCAACCAAGAATTCACAGTCAATGGACTGGGCCGTTGGGTCCTCCGGGGCCGCCCACCACAGGGGCCGAATCACTGGGTGACCTGCAAGGGAAATGAGTAATCCATTGGTAAGAAGATTCTTTTTCAAATCAACAGTCCATAATGATGGCAAACTGATCAAATTAAGGATCTAAGGCCGATATAAATAACATGAATTTAAAACAGGTGACCCAAAAATGAATATTACAGCTTCAAAAAAGAACAAAATACCATACACGGAATGTTTTGGGCTCAAAACCCTTCTTCAGTCAACAACAACAAAAAAACAAACATTAAAAACATAAATAGATTACTTTTAAATACATTGCTATATAGTAATCTATTTATGTTTTCAGTGTTCAATGTGTTATCCAGACCCCTACGTCTATTTAATTAATGATTCAATTCAATATATCCATGCAGATCAAATCATCATCCAGATTATGACACATGTTGAATCAGATAAATATGGTCTCCCATAATGACAGTGGCATAAGCCTGGCCCTGACAAATGGTATATAATCAGGTTACGTGCCAGGTCCATATATATATGAATCTCCTGGCTGTAGGTTGTGGATTACAGCCAAATCATCTCCAAGAAGTGTGCATTCATCATATCCTATTCTAATTCTATCCAAAAATGATACAGTTCTCAATGGATTCTAGCATTCTGAATTCCAATACACTTTGCCTTTTGGCACACGGGAGCTGGGTGATGGAATTTCATCTGTATAATACACTCCACAATGGTTTCCTGACCTCCTTGGGACAAGCAAAAACTCTCTAGAAAACCGTAGTTCAAGGAAACTACATTGCATGACATTTGATGGAGAGGAGGGAGGGGGGGGGGGTCAGTGTGGATCAGAGGTATGGTCTTTGCTTTGTACCTGAAAGATACCAAGTTTGAATATCCACCAAGTTATAATATGGCCGTCAACAAGCCATTTCTCCCTAGCTCAATTTGCAGCTGATACCTGGGTTATTTCAGTCTTCCCTTTGAATAAACCCTAAGACAAATTTCCGCATGAGGATGAAAAAAGGGAACTTTATCATTATTTACTTTATTGATATGTCACAAGGGGTATGTGTGACGGGGGGGGGGGGGGGGGGGGGGGGGGGGGAAGGGAGAGATTGCTATTTACCGCCATAGCCAACCACTTGCACATCATGGCACGTGGCATGAAATTGGAACTAATGGCGAAGTGATTAGAGTAAGCAGAGAGGTGTCCTTTATGGGAGACGGCAATGGAGTGTGTGAGTGGCTGTGTATGTTTGCATGTGTATTATATACTGCACCAAGGTCAAAGTCTTGTAGAAGTTTTATAAAAATTATCTCTTTAAACGGACCTATAACTGCACTACCACTCTTGACCTACTTACAAATAAAGTATAGACTCATTTACCCCTCCCCCACCCCCTTCCTTTTCGACCATCAATTGCCTTGTCTCAATTTTGACATTTGACGCCAGTTTGTCTAGATTGATGCCATAAAAATGGGAGTGTCACCAAAATTCATGCAACTGAGCACAAGTGTCAAATTCAAATATGACACAAGATATGATGGAGATTTTTTCATGGATCCACCACTTGACCTGAGCTTTTATCAGAGGAAAATGTTTGACACGGCAAAGTGAGTGGAAAATTTCCGAAGAAATCCCAAAATCCCGGAATTCTGAAAATCCGCAGAAGATTACCATCCCTGATACATAGACAAACACACACTCAAAAACAACCCTTTTAAGTCATAAATGGAGCCAAATTTTATCCCAGTTTATTTTGTTAGAAAGATAGTAAGTAACTATTGCTTTGACCCTTTTGATGGGATTCTCTAGTCTTTCACGAAAGACTTTCCACATTATCTAGTAGATCCAGCTCACTGCTTGGGAACCAAGGAAATCAGGAAATAAAATCTTTCCTAATCACTGCTTGAGGACCAGGCGAGTTGTCAGGAAATTTAATCTTTCCCTCACCCAGGAACGTTTCCACTGTTTTTTGTTGTTGGCTGAAGAAAGGTTTTGAGCCCGAAACGTTCCATATTTGGTATTTTGTTCTTTTTAAAGCTGTTCTATTCAAGTTTGTTTATGACTTTTTACAGTCAACAACTTCTAGCAGCTACGTAAGTATCACTTGATTAGCTGAGTTATTGGGACACTGTCATTAATAGACCTGTAATTGAGCTCTATAACAATTGACTGAGACAAACTGAACCTCACTGAAACTCTTGGTAAAAATCCAAAGAATCGAGATGAATAGTAAACAGCAAGCTCACTTGAGCAAAACAATGGCAGAAAACTAATTTACGTGGGAATTAATTAGGCTACTTACAATTGTTTCTTATACTTACGTACCCAATCAGTGAAGAGACGGTCAACCAGTTTGTTTACAACGTGAGGCAATCGAGATGTGCTTGTAGCAATCATATAACTTTTGATTTGAAGGTGTCTTCATAACGCACTTCCGGCTTTCAAATTAAACTTTTTCATACTTTTAGGTTCCACCAAGTAAATGTTGTCAATTTTGGCTTAGACAAAACAATGAAATTTATCGCTTGGTGGCTCAGTTAAAATTGGCTACCATTGGGATCACGACAGGTTTGGAAAGTGAAAAGATAATTTCATGAAGGCTGTGTGAAAATACACTGGGACGTGTTCAGACACGGCAATTCTAAGAAGCGTCGCTTAGCCTTGGCAATATATCCATCGTAAATATAAACAGCCCTTGAGCTATGCGTAGCACTGTGGAACGTTCCTAATTACTTCACGGTCATTCAACTACGATTCATGAATTCTTTCTTTCTTCATTTTTTTCTTTCCTCTTTTAAAATATTTGAATTTGATGAATTGACTGATTTCAGTTAATTGACTGAGAATTTACAGGTCTATTCAATAACACAAAACACACTTTAAAAATACAAGATGCAAGATTCAAGTCGGAGGAAGAGGAAGAGGAGAGACAGGAAGGATATGAGGGGGAGGAATAGGCAAGGAGAGGAAGAGTAGGAAAAGGAAGAAGATGAAGAAAAGACAAACTGACTACCTGTCTCAGATGCTTCCTTGATGGCTGGCAGCAAATAATTAGGCCATATTTCATTGTGTCGATAGCCCATCAAATGTCTTGTGATGTTGACAACGTGTTCATTGTATTGCCAGGGACCTACAGAAAACTCAATGACAGGAAGGAAGATGGCCAGTTGTAACCAACGCAGATACAGATTGAGATCAGAGAGGTGAAACTGACCTGAAACAGAATCAATACGAGACTCAATGCCTCCCACAGGTCCCACCGATACGAATAGATATCCCATAATCCCATAGGTGATAACTGTTGGAATAATACTCCCTAACCCTTTCCGGTGGGACCATGATGCCTGGAAAGGTCCTGCATCTGCTACTAGCCCATGCCTTTGGCTTTTATAACCACTTCCTAAAAAAGAATTACCCTGGAATAATCCAGCAATGTTACCGTACTCATGTGTTATTTGGTTCGGATGAAGGGCTGTGTTTGTTCTGTGGTTGGTGACAATTACTCCTGGTTTATCCACCACCAATGAGGCCTGACCTCCTGAAAACCTAAAACCCTTGACCTTGACCTCTGACACAATTGTGTTCAGTTGAGATATGAACCACTTCACAGCCTCTGTGTTTGACACATCCAAGAAAACAGCTTCACTTCCTTTCTTCTCAGAGTCACGCTTAGAATTTTGGAATGAAAAATGTTTTGAACTCATAAAATGAGGAAGGAGAGGAAAAACCTCAGTGGCCATTTTTATTTGTTTATGCGGTGGATTAAAATCAAACTGCATCGCCATCTGTGCTGAATGTGGAAATTTTTTCTCGTTAAAATAAACACTGCTAGGAAATCGGGAATAATTTCCATCTATAAAAAGTTGGCTATAGTTTAAACGACTGTTTTCTAGGCGATTAACGTAATTGAGAGTTATCTTCTCATTGATATTTCTTACATTAATTCCCCGAGTACTCCAAACAGATTTCTGCAAGATGTCCATGTTTGGCATTGACATAGGGCGTTTTAAAATGTCATTTCTGAGCAAAGCTCTATGTACATCTCTTGCCAGGCGGTCTTTACAAATTGTAAATTTCAATAATTTCCTCCCATTATCTGTTCGGTCATCCAATCGGTATGGTTTATCAAACGTTGATTTGAAGCAAATTTTCTCATCCTCATTTTCATTGATAGAAACAAATAATGGTAGAAAAGGATCCAAAAGTATGGCAGTGCCACTGGCACTGACAAAATATGGCTCTAAATGGGATTCAAACTGGACACCTGTGTTTGGGTGAGAGTTGAATTCCCTGGTGATGTAAGGCTGCATCGGAACATTGACTCGATTCAATGGCCATCTTTGTTCTGATAGAGCCCCTCCCCCATACCAATTTTCACCCATAACAACACACTGGTCTAGGACTGGTTCAACTTTCCTTATGTCTTCTTCTTCCTGTTGCGCCCAATGAACAATATGGCAGTCTATGCCATCAACCTTTTTGCTATAAATTGCTGAAACAACATTATTGAATTCAAGACATAAAACCTGTACGTCTCCATCGTTTGAAGTTTTAACACAGTCTTTGTAAGATTTCAATTTCGCTGAATGTAAAAAGTGTTTTGACCTAAGTTTAAATGTGGCGTAAATGTGTGCTTCACCAACACTTCCGGGCTCTTCAAAAATCATCGATTTCGTCAAACGATCGAATCGCATGTGTCCTATCCTTAGACCATTTTGTAAAGTGACATCTGGTGAATTTGACACGTGTTGAAAATTGATAACATTGAACACATTCTTTCTTTTCGTGGCAGCAGTGATTATGATTACAATGATAGCGATTGCGATTATGGCCATGGTTAACTTTACGCACTGCCTTAGTCGCCGTCGCCGGTGCATCATCTTAGAACTTGTTGTCCTTCCTGATGGCGAGTTTGGACTACCTATTACTCTGTTTCTGGTATTTGTCAACATTGGGTATCGGTGGCATCAAAGTTTGATTCAAACATTTTAGATTAATTCAGAGATAAGAGATAACATAGTTGGTTTTATATTCATTATGGCATGCATTATACATAGCTACGGACTCCACGGGCTGTTTTTTTTTTAACCCTACGAACTTCCACAGGTCTTCAAATTTTTTGTTTATACCATCAGCTTTAGCAAAACGAAGTGGTTATAGTGCAAATCACTCGCTATTCAGTATCCATAAGGAACTCTTTTTTGTAGAGAGAGTGAAAAGTGAGAAAATCTCGGTGGCAATGTAAACAAACTGCTGACCTGCTTCCTGGGAGTCAAATTGTGACGCAACTCGCCATAAGAAAGTTATGACTGGAAATTGCCGTCTGCTCTTACTAAGTTTTAGGGGGGTTCAATTAAAGATGCATAACTTTGTTATAAAGAGGAATATCGCAGATATCATGATATCATTATTTTCGTTACCAACCGGGCACCTCGCCTCAGGATCTACGTACACGGTAACAGTAACATACATGATAACCTTGAATCCTGCCTTTAATGGGTTATATTGCATTGTTTAATTTTTAATACCACACACCCACACCCACATACAGAGCGAGGTCCATCCATAGCTTGTATTGTAGCGGCAAACCAGTAACCGGAGTTACCGTGTACCTACGTAGATCCTGAGGCTAGGTGCCCGGCTACCGTGTACGTAGACACTGCCTTAGCAAAATTATCTCCATCGCTAAAGAACGGTGCACGTCTTAATTAAATTTCGCATTATTAATTAACATCAGTGGCTACCATAAATTCCTTGGTGGCTACTATAATATCATTTAGACGCTTTTGTTTTCATTATGTAACATATTGTATTTATTAGGACTTATATTTAGATTAAATATTTCAGTTCGATATGGTTTAAACTTACTCAATAAGATATGGCTTGTTGTTTTGTTGGATTTTCATTTTTTTCAAAAGCGAAACAGTATTGAACTCATTGGGTCAAATGTGAAGGTCACTGACCAAAACATGGCTGCCCCCATAATAATAATAACCAATAAGCTTCAGCCGGCGATGTTTTCACTCATTCGATCTGTCAGTCAGTTGTCACGTTTAAGTCAACAACTGATAAACAACTCAAGATTTCGACCTTTATCGTTACATCAAAATTTTACAACCTCTTCAAAATTCAGAAAAAAGCAAGAGGCGGAGGTCACGTCATCTGCTGCCTCAAGGAAACCCCATTGTAACATTGGGACGATCGGTCATGTGGACCATGGAAAAACAACGCTGACTGCCGCCATAACTAAAGTCTTATCGGAGGAGTATTGTGGTGAGAATAAATTTATTTCTTACGAAGCTATTGATCGAGCTCCGGATGAAATCAAAAGAGGAATAACTATCAATTCTGCTCATATTCAATATGCAACTCCCAACCGCCATTATGCCCATACTGATTGCCCAGGACATATAGATTACGTCAAAAATATGATTACTGGCGCTTCCCAGATGGACGGTGCCATTCTAGTTGTCGCTGCCACCGACGGTACCATGCCGCAGACTCGTGAACATTTACTTTTATCAAAACAAATTGGTGTCAAAAACCTCGTTGTTTTCATCAACAAAGTCGACATTGTTGATGATGAAATGGTCGAACTGGTGGAATTGGAAATTAGGGAAATTCTGACAGAATACGGATTTGATGGGGACGGGTGCTCTATTGTTGCAGGTTCTGCCTTACAGGCTTTGAATGGGGATAATCCAAAATTGGGGCGTGATAAAATTTTAGAACTTATGTCGGTGATCGATGACAGTATTCCAACTCCGAATAGAAAGTATGATGAACCGTTCTTCATGCCCATCGAAAAATTGGTGACTGTTCCAGGTAGGGGAACTGTAGCAGTTGGAACATTAAAGCAAGGAACTTTGAGAAAGGGAGATGCTTGTGAAGTGGTAGGCATGGGTAATGTGATGAAAACTATTGTATCAGATTTACATGTTTTCGGTAAGGCCGTGAAGGAATGTGTGGCAGGGGAAAATATAGGTGCGTTACTTCGAGGCATCAAAACAGATATTATACACAGAGGTATGATTCTAAGCAAGGTTGGTTCTTTGGAGCAAGGAAATGCTTTCACTGCTCAAATTTACCTCTTGACTAAGTCAGAGGGAGGCCGAGAGAAGCCAATCACAGACAAGTATATCCAGATGATGTATTGTGAGACTTGGAATATTTCAGCCTGTGTTCATCTGTCAGAAGAAAACTCTATGTTAATGCCAGGGGAAGCAGCAACAGTGGAAATAATTCTTCGCATCCCAATGGTTATCTACCCTGGCCAACGATTCACTATTCGGGAAAACAACATCACCACAATGAGTGGACTTATCACGGAGATCCTTCCGTTAAAGGAGTCGAGCATCAAAGGATTTTTAGATGATAGACACGTAACATACGTCAGCAAGAAAATGCATTCTGGGAAAAAAGGAAAATAGATCATCAAGGCATTTTGGGTGGTGATCAGGAAAAATTGTCATGTGATTTCTTTCCCCTGATTGAATCTTCAGTCTTCTGAAAGCGGACGGAATTTATAGGAAAGTTTAACAAACTCAAGTCGTACAGTTCATAGGATGAACAGAAGACGGTTATATCCAGAGTAATGCAAGAAATTCCACTGTTTATTGTCTTTTCAAGGAAGGGAAGCAGGGGGTTGAGATTACTTTGCCATCAAATTTTAACATTAGCAGCTTTCTGGATTGGGTTCCTGACCTCCCATAGTGGGCAGGGAGGTCACTTATTGTGTCTTCCATTATGCCACTATATCTGTTTTACACTTTGCTTTCCCTAGAGAGAACAAGGAGCTTTGTTTTTCAAAGATTACTTGGTTTTGTCCTTTCCCTAGCCAGAGTCCTTGGCTGAGAGGGAAACAGTCAATGGTTTTAACTTTGGGAGATGATATTTTTTTTTTCATTGTAAGTCATCTCTGTTATTTATTGTGATATTTGTTGCTTTGAATATATAATGTAAGCATTTAAGTGTGTTCCTCATAGTGGGATCCTGTGGCTCAACAATACAGTGTCTCGACTGGTCACAAAAGTCAAGCAATGTTGAGCATGATCCGTCGTTGGATGGGTGACATTGTGTCCTTGAGTAAATCACTTGACACGCATGACTCCACTCAACTCAGGTGTGAATGAGGACCTGGCTATCGTCAGTGATGGATATTGTCAAAGTGTGATTACAAAAAAGGATGCCTTGCAGGCCTTTGTTACTGTATGAAATAGAAATAGGATTCCGTATGGCCTGATGGGGAAATAAATGACACATTTAGAAGCACATTGAGCATGCTGTGTTTAATTCATAGAGTTTTGTATTATCATTTGTAAAGATGGGGACTATCTGGGCCCTTAAAATATATTGAGGACTTTGTGAAAACTTGGGCTTTTATAGAGGGCAATATCCACTAAACGTGCTCAAAGTGCTTTACAAAAAGGGTCCCTAGCCAACAGCAACACTTAACATATACGACCAGACATGACGCCAGTTAGGGAATATTACCAAAAAAAATTTGACAGAGATAACACTGTTAATGGCTAGGTACATATTTTGCCCCAGAGGATGGTGGGAGAATGTGAGTAAAGAGCCTTTTCCAAGGACTCAACTATGCCCCACTTGGGACTCGAAGCCAGGACCTTCCTCGATTGGAAGGCGAGTGTTTTACCACAAGATCACACAGCACAATTGCGATTACTCTACCACCAAACTCCCAGAATCTCTTCTTTATCTCTAATCTGTGCTCTCTTTTAATATGAGTTTTTCTTGTTGTTTTTTTTTTTAATGGAGCATTTATATATTTCGCAATATCCACTAAAGGTACTCAAAGTGCTTTACAAGACATTTTTTAAAAGAAAAAGGTTAAGAATCATTTTTCTGAAAGCCTTGACACAAATTGACATTTGTATGAATCAATACAATGAATGAAACCTGGGTGGGATTCCTGAACTCCTATGGTGGGCATTTATGTATCTATATTGATTATTTATATGGCACAATATCCACTAAACGTGCTCAATAAAAAAAAAAAAAAAAAAAAAAAAAAATATATATATATATATAATATATATATATATATATATATATATATATATATATATATATATATATATATATATATATATATATATATATATATATATATATATATATATATATATATTATTTTATATATATATATATATATATATATATATATATATATATATATATATATATATATATATTTTATATATATATATATATATATATATATATATATATATATATATATATATATTTTATATATATATATATATATATATATATATATATTTATATATTCCTATTCCTGCATTGTGTTCAACGACCCCAATTCTTGCACTGTGGGGTACAAATGTACCCTGGACCCTGACATAAGGAAAAAACCTCAATGTACCGATTCCCAAATGTACCCCAGACTCATAAGGGCAGTTATTCCTATTCTTGCACTGTGGGGTACTAATGCCCCCTATACTTATATATGAGAAATATATACTGCATGTATTCCTTTTTTTTTTCAGCACAAGAAAAGCATTTTAGAGAATAGAGATTTGTTTTGATATTAATTCAATTTCTGTACTTTAGGTACAAATGTTGTTCATGTGGAGTGTATGTGCCTCTTCTTATCTCTAATTCATATTTGTGGTGTGCAGTTCCAGTGCAAATCGCTGCACAGACCATATGAAATAGAATTTTCAATTCATACAGTACATGCAACCTAACAAAAACAAAAAGATAATCCCTTGATTTATCCCTGTAATGATTGAGATTCTAAGGGTTGAATGAGAAATTTATTGTAACCTGTATGAAAGATGTATGAATGCCAATTATGAACAAAGGGATGTAACCATGTATATATTTTAGTGTAAATTAGTAAAGTAAGAATTATTTCCCTTGAAATTCAAGCGCGATATAAAGATTCAAGTTGAATCTTTATATCGCGCTATTTAGTCAATTCATGTATATAAACAGGATGTAAATAAAATCATTGTTCACAAGTGCTTACTTGAGCCTTCAGATTAAATTGTTTATCGAGTCGGTATCCCAGGAATGTGATAGAGTCAGAGAGAAATTGACATTTTTCCTGCCGAATGGACAATCCATTGTCTTGAATTATGTTGAGCACACGTTCCAAAGTCTTCAAATGTTCGTGGTCGTCTTTTCCTGTGATGAAGAGGTCGTCAAAGTAAACGCAGCACTGAGGTATGTCTTTGAAGAGTGAATCCATGACTCGTTGAAATAAACTGGGACTCGAACTCAAACCGAAACACAGACGTTGATAGAATAAACCTTTGTGAGTGTTGATGGTTGTAAGTTTTTGCGACTCACTGTCTAAAGGCAGCTGATTGTAAGCATTTGAAAAATCGATCTTCGTGAACTTCTCGCTACCGGAAAGTTTGTCGAGTAGATCCTCTGTTCTAGGAATGGGGTGCTTGTCGTTTTCAATGCATTTGTTTACTGTTGTTTTGTAATCACCACACAATCTAATAGAATTATCTTTCTTCTTCACTGGAACAACTGGGGTGGCCCAGTCAGAAAATTGCACTTTTTTTATAAACGGAGTGGCTATTCGTCAGTACTGACCCCCAGGCGCTGGCACCTGCGGGTCAGTACTGACGAACAGGCACCGGCGTCTGGGGGTCAGTACTGACTAATACTATTACTATTACTAGTACTGATGCCAATTGGTCAGTTCTGACCTGGCCACGGGCGTTGACGGTACCAAAATTATGGAAAAATGCCATTTTTAAAAATAACTTGCTCTACGACAAATAAATCAGCATTTCCTGTCCCATACTAGTCGCAGGGAAGCCCTTGTTTTCACTAAATCTTTTTGTCGGTTTACGTGAGATTTGTTTAATAAATATATCAATTAATTAAACAAGTGAAATTGTCCAATCCCGAGAAAAAGACCAAATTTGGTGTTGAAACGCCAAATTGGAAGCCCTATATTTCGGTTCATCCAACGCGCATGCTCACTGCACTGATGCGTGGCGCTAGAACTGAAAGTGAAAGCTCTTTCATTGTCTCGTCTTTCTTCATTCCTGTCATTTGAAATTCGGCTTGCTCGCATCTTACTGAGACAGGAAAAGTAGAAAACGGTAAGGGCTGCCTGAAGCCGGTGATCGTAAAATACTAACGAAAGAGTGAAAATGAAAGGCTTCGTATGGGAACAAAACAGACAATGGACGTTTCGGGTACAAACCCTTCATTAACACAACAATACACAAATAAACGTGGAAAACAAATAAAATATAATGAAAAATAACTTTGTCGTCTGTACTCAATGGTGGTTGAGGTTGCAGTATGAATGAAATGTCAGCGTGGGTAGAGGATAGCGTGCCCCAGGGGGGTGATCTGATTGATAAGAAAAGGTCAGGGAGCAGAATCTTCCAGAAAATAATGGAAGATAAAAGACATATAAGTAATATAAGTAGTAGTAGTAGTAGCAGTAGTGGTAGTAGCAGTGAGTGGTAGTAGTATAATAGAATGGACAAAGTATTATAAAAGAATCGTAACAGGAAATATTAGAACACATTTTCCTCTATTTTTCTTTAAATAAAGCTATAACGAAAATATACGGGGGAAAAAAAAACAATAAAAACAAAATAACCCAAAGAAATAGAATGGACAACATAAAATAAAATAGAATCTTACGGTGGCTTGAAATAACGAGTCATATCGTTGCCCCAACGGCATCTAACGCGTTAGAAATCAAACTTATCTAGGTGACCAAGTGTTACTGTGTGCCATCGGATAAGTTGGCCTGAGAGCCTGGAATTTTAATTGTTTTTTTTTTTTAAATGGTATACTTTTGGAAGTGACGAATAAGTGCGAAGAGGTCTTTGCACTGACGAACAGGTCCGATGTTCGTCAGTGCTGATCAATGGTGGGCGGTGGCACAGACCGAAGAGAGGTTGTCTGTGGGCGGTGGCACCTGTTGTTCAATACTGACCAATAGACACCAGGTTATTGGTCAGTACTGACCTCCAGGCACTGGCGTCTGTTCGTCAGTACTGACCCGCATGTGCTAGCGCCTGGGAGTCAGTACTGACCAATAGCCCTAGCCTTTTTATTATCCCATTATTTTCTAATCTTGTAATCTCTGTTTCTATCCCTTCCCTAAGAGAAAAAGGAGGTTGCCTGGCTTTCGAAAATTTTGGGACCGAATCTGGTTTCAAATGAATTTTGACTTCGTGATTTTTTAATTTGCCATTGTCACCAAAAACATTACTAAATTTGTCAAGAACACTTTGAAGCGAGGGTGATTGGGGTGTGGATCTGATGGTGAAAATTTCATTCCATTTTAACTGAATATTAACTAGCCAGTTTCTACCGAATAAGGGCGGTCCCTCTCCTTCTACAATGAGTAATGGTAAATTATGAACTGAATTGTCATACGAAACACTGACTATTATCTCACCACGAACTTTGACTTTTTCTCCAGTGTAAGTTTGCAGTGAGCAGGTCCTTGGTTTGATCGGGGTCTCGGCGAAGAAGCGTTGGTAGTCATTGTAGGAGCTTACGCTGAGTGCAGCACCAGTGTCAAGCTGGAATGAGATAGGGCGGTTGTTAATGATCAAGTCTATGCTGATGGGGTTTAATTTAGATTTTGAAATGTTGTATAAATGTAGATCTTCAAAATTCCCACTAATATGGTTGTCGTCATCGGTCTCTTGAAGAAGATGATTTTTCTGGTGTTGCAGTCGTTGTTCTTGATGAATGGAGGTATTAGCACGACACACTTTAGCGATATGACCTATCTTGTTGCATTTATAACAGGTTTCATCACGGAATCTGCATTGATGTCGAGAATGTGGTCCACCACATCCATAGCATGGTTGTCGACGTTGTTGTTGTTGTTGGTTACTACGTTGAGGATGTTGGGGCGTTGAGTTATGTGAACGAGAAGTAGATCTGGGAGTAGCACCATGTGGATATGTTGTGCCATGCGATCTGGAATTTGTGCTGGGGGGTCTTGAAGTTGTTGAAAAATTTCCTTTAGGCATTTGCTCACTGAAGTTGAGGTCTGCAGCATGATTTAGCTCCTTAGCACCAGAATGAGCTTGCAAAATTGAAGAGGATAATTTCAGAGCTTTTTCTAAATTTAAATCAGGTTCTACTAATAGTCTTCGCTGAACTCTTTCGTCGTTTATGCCAGTTACAAATTTTTCACATAGTCGTTCACTTAGGGAATTTCCAAATTCGCAATGTTCAGCCAAATGTCGTAGAGCAGCAATGAATGCGGGCACAGTTTCATTATGATGTCTTGTTCTCTGATCGAATTTAGATTTTTGTAAATATTTTGGAAGTTTGGGTTCATGATGATCTGTGAGTAATTTGCAAACTTGGTCAAATGTTAATTCTCTTAAATTGTTTGGAGCTGCTAAATTTTTTAATAATCTAAATTGTGATGATCCAATAACTGTGATTAAAATGTCTCTCCTTTTGTGGTCTTCTTCAATTTGGTTAGCATCCAGGTAAAATGACAGATGGTCTAAATAGTCCGAAATTGTTTCTTTTGAAGCATTGAACTCACTGATATTGCCAAATAAACTAGACATCTTGAAAATGATGACACTAGAAAAATACCTTCATGAGAATAGAAATAAGATGTTGTAGGTTTTATCCTCGTCGCCAAATGTTATGTTCAAGGCTCTTAATAGCCTGATGGCTCTGGATAGCCAACGTGGTGAAATAAAGAATGAACTCTGAAGGCTCTTGTAAGCACTTGTGAACAATGAATTTATTTACATCCTGTTTATATACATGAAGACAACAAGGGCAAATAACATAATTGACTAAATAGCGCGATATAAAGATTCAAGGGAAATAATTCTTACTTTACTAATTTACACTAAAATATATACATGATGCAGAGAATATCGTATACTGCACACAAAACGAACGAAGAAGTGCTAAAACAAACATACCAACAAAGGAAACTAATGCCCTTAATAGTGGATCGACAACTATCCTTTTTCGGACACATAGTAAGGAAAGATAAGAATGAATACCTGGCAAGTTGTGGAAAAATACCTGGTAAACGCGCCCGGGGGAGACAAAGAAAAACACTCATAGACCAACTGAAGGGCTTCACCAGCCTAACAATCCAAGAGCTGTTTGAAAAGGCAAGAGACAGGGAGGAATGGAGAGAGATAATTCATGCAGTATCCGAAGCCTGGACCAGGCATGGAACCTAGAAGAAGAAGAAGAATATACATGGTTACATCCCTTTGTTCATAATAGGCATTCATACATCTTTCATACAGGTTACAATAAATTTCTCATTCAACCCTTAGAATCTCAATTAGAATCTTAGAATCTCGGTTTTAGAAATTGAACATAACAATCCCCAAGGGCCCCAAGGGGAAATTTGTCTCTAGGGTCTGTTCCAAGGGAAGACTGGAATAACCCAGGCATCAGCTGCAATCCAGCACTGCAAGTTGAGCTAGTGCGAGGTGACTTGCTCAAGGCCACACAGCTCAGCGGCGGTGATCAAACTCGGTACATTTTGGGTACGAAGCAAAGACTGTACCGCTGAGCCCCGCTGCCCCCTGTATCTCCTCTGTGTTCTACCATTCTTATAATATCTTACTATCATGGCTCATATTTGGTTATCGTCACACATAGGATCAAAGGGATGATGTGTACAAATACTTTATCCAAAGACAACGCCAAGGCTACTCTGTTATTATTATTACCATCCAACCAGCCACTTACCATGATCAAGATTGCTTGTCTTTGCCACAAAACTAGTTATATGCTGAAGATCCTCTGGCGTCTTTAGTTGTGTTCCCAAGTCGGTTTGCTTCATTTATATCCAAAATAACTTCTTCAAATCCCTGGTTTTGTCAATTCACTCTATTGGAATTTTTTCTTGTCCGATATGGACAGTTGCAATAGTTAATCCTCTGAATAGGACATGGTCCATTGATGAGAATTTTTCACAAATTATATTTATCAAACAACTTCTAAAACCGTTTACTACTCTAGAGGTTGTTTTGAAATCCCTTGCAAGCTTCATCACTGTGCATAGTACTATCGATACTTTGTGGCTTGCTGCAGTTATTTGCAACAAGGAAAGTTGGAGAGTCCCACAAACCTCCCTTGTGTACTGTCATCATTCAGCTGGGTCTTGGCCTCACACTGGTGCAACAATGTATGTACCTTTCATTTTTTTAAACTTAAATTTAGAGACCCAATTCACATCTTGAGCTCATTACCACCCCCCCACCCCCCCCCCCCCCCCCCCCCAATTCCACAGGAGTGGAGTATTTTCGGCTCAACTCAGTCCTATGACTTCATATTTCCCCAATTCACATTTAATTCACTCGAAAGCCTGGTACTGGTAGAATAGTTGCTAGAATTTCCATTTTCGTATCGTTGGTTTAGCATTCATAATGAGCCTTTGATCAGACCTATCCATCACAGCCAAGTGAACTGATTGGTAGTGGGCATAAAGCTCCTTTGGTTTTCAGTCATTTGGCATCTCTGTGGTTTGTGCTTGCGCTCCCAGTAGAGAATTAAGGAGGACATCAAGAAAATGTGATGTTCTTTCTAACTGTTGTGTGCAAATGATGGATGAATAATCTTATCCTCCCTGCAATGCCCTAAGTTTGCTTTTTACTTATCAGGCTTCGGTCCGACAAGGCTTGCAGCAGCTCCCATAGCGGGCAGGGAGGTACATACTGTGTCTTCTATCCCCTTATATCTGTTTTCCAACATGCTTTGTCTTTGTCTTGGAGTGAGATTGCTTGGTTTTGTCCTAACCTTGGTCGGAGTCCTTGGCTGAGAGGGAAACAGTCGAATGTATAGTTATTGCTTTGGGAGATGATATTTTTTTCCTTGTAAATCATCTCTCTGTTATGTACTGTATTATGTTTTATTTATATGTTATATTTGATTTGTTAACATTTGAGTGTATTCCTCTTAGTCGGGACCTGTGCTTGTGTCTGGATGAGACTTTTAGGTGATCTTAAACTAAGTACTTTGATGGTGTGCTCTTGGAATCTACATCTGTTTCCTATTTGAACAAATTCCCCTTTGTCTTACCTTTTCTTGGGTGCTTTAATTGAATTCTATAACTTTTTACTATCCCATTTCTTCCTTTTTACTGGCGCTGATATAACCTTAATGTGTTGCAAGCGCTGTAAAACTCTCAAAAACAAACAAAACAAGCTTGCAGCAGCTAAGCTTTAGAGTTGCTGGATAGCTCTGGCCAACCTCCTCGACTGTTACTGTTACAATGCTCATTGATTAAATGTTTATCCCAAAGTTAGATTCTGGTGCTATGGCTTGGTTCACTATCAAAATTATCCCAATCAGTGTTTTGTCGAAAAAGGCACCAGACTCCAGAGTAAGCACACCATAGTCTCAAGGAGATGGTGTATGGCTGTAATCAATAATGCATTTGCCGTATGTGACCTTAATCTTCCTTACTCGAGATGTTGCCTGAGGCAATTGTGGAATTGTATGTCACGACTGTTATGTGAACAATGGAACAGAAAGAAGTTACTATGTATTATTACAAAACCTTGCCTGTTTGTGTGGAAATCATATGTTTTACCTATTTTATTTCATACCAGACTCACCTTCAATATAAAAAATGATGTCCCTGGTGGCAGCCACTATTAGAGGAAATAGGTCATAGTAGCAAACGCTTGGTTGATTTGGTAAGTTTGCCCTTTGAAGAACAGCCAGAGTATTTTCCAAATGAGCAAAGAGAAGAAAACCAACGGCTATGAGTTTAAATTTTCTACACTGAACTTAAAAACATGTCCACTGTTGGTTCAAAGTACTGTCTATCTGTCTGCAGAAGTTCTTTGATAATGGTGGCAAAATCTTCAATTTTCTGAAATTTATCTAACAATTGTGCATCTGCAGGGGAACCTATTTCATTACTTACATTTACATCCAAAAGCACATCATCAGTTCTATCAATGACATTGATATTTGAACTTTCATTTTCAACTGAAATTTCCTGTTCTAGTCCGTGCTGTTCTCCTAGCTCGTTGCTGGTCACTGTGGCTGATCTTAAAGGGACAAACCAGTTATTATTTGATATTTGTATTGAGTTTGTCACCTGTAGCAAGGAAATAGAAGTGATTTTGTGCCTGCGGAGTTACTGGCTAAAAATTTAGTGATCCCATCCCATAATGTAAAATAACAGCAGCTTGGTGTTTGCATCCACCACCATTCCAAACTTTCAAACATGTACACATTCCTAAATCCATATCTACAGCATAAGTAACATCAGTTTGTGTCTCACGTCTCACCAGACATGTGTCATCTTCCAATGAAATGCTTTCCTCTGGAATAGACACAGATCCTTCCCTGACTAACCCTTTCTGTCAGCTAGTGCAACGGCCATTAGCAACATCCATCAATAAAAATCTTCCAGATATGATGTTACAAAGTCAATTAGCTGAAGAATGTTTCATGCTTTTGTTCAATGTAACACCTTATCCTTGAACTTGAAGATTTTCATTGCAGCCTCGACAAAGTTGTTGCTATTATTGCCTCTTATAAAAAGGTTACCTCGGTAACAAAAAAAGGTTACCTCGGTAACAAAAAAAGGTTACCTCGGCAACAAAGAAAGGTTACCTCGGTAACAAAGAAAGGTTAACCTCGGTAACAAAGAGCCCACTCTTTTTTTCTACAAAAAAGTTTTTTTATGTACTCCACAACCCGTGGGTGTGCAGCAAATACCTGAACAACTAATTCCAAACATACTTTAATCTCCTCCTCTGACTTTGCAGTTAACATTGCTTTCATAAACACAATGGGATATAAAGGAAACATTTGTATTTTACTTATGTGTAGTATGGGGTACATCTGTACCCCTCAGTGCAGGAATCGGTATATTTTTGTTTTTTCCTTATCTAAGAGTCTGGGGTACATTTCTACCCCACAGTGCAGGAATAGGACATGAGAAACGCCATGCATGTGTATCTCAAAAACTACTCTTTTTTTAAAAACAATTTTTATCATTATACTTATAACTCATAATTTTTGAGGAATTGTCCAAATTTAGGGCAAATCCGTTGAAAAATAAATATTTTAGAGCCAAAAAACAGGCCTTGGGGTACAAATGTACACCACAGTTCCAAAATAGGGTTATAATATATATATATATATTGGGGGGGGGGGGGGGATACATTGTGAATGATTCCCATAGTGGGCAGAGAGGTACTTACTGAACTGTGTCTTTTATCCCCCTTTATCTTTTTCCAACTTGCTTTCAGTCTTTGTCTTGGAATAAGATTACTTGGTTTTGTCCTGGCTCTGGCCGGATACCCTGGCTGAGAGGGAAACAGTCAAATGCATAGTTATTGTTTTGGGAGATGCTATTTTTTTCCTTGTAAATCATCTCTCTGTTATGTATTATTGTTGTTCTCAATTGTAAACATTTGAGTGTATTCCTCTTAGTGGGGACCTGTGCTCGTGTCTGGATGAGACTTTAAGGTGATCTCAAACTAAGTACATTGATCGTATGCTCTTGGAATCTACATCAACTCCCTATTTGTACCATTCCCCTTTGTCTTACCATTTCTTGGGTGCTTTAACCCTATCCGCCTCGACATATTTTGTATACGATTCCCAGCGCACCCAGTAACTCTGACATAGCAAAAAAAACTCAATAGTCATATCCCCCTCAACTGGGTGCAATGCACCCAGTGACTTAGAGTAAGAGGGGGAAAACCCCAAACTCCTCAACTAGCAGCAATATTGATACCCAGGAACTCTGGTTTCAAACAATCCAATTTATTATCAAGTCATGACAGTGTACAACACACACACACACTTCTCTCTCTCTCTCTCTCTCTCTCTCTCTCTCTCTCTCTCTCTCTCTCTCTCTCTCTCTCTCTCTCTCTCTCTCTCTCTCTCTCTCTCTCTCTCTCTCTCTCTCTCTTCCGGTTTCAGCAGAACTAATAGTAATCTATCACTACACTTTGCCACAAACAGAGCACATGATAATGGTATGTTCTTTGCATATGGGCTTCTGACAACTTTGGTTGCTGCAGTTGGAAGCTATCTTCCTGTCTTTCTTTGTTGGACACAAAACGCATCTGGATTACTTCCTTTGTTTGTGGTCTGGTTGAGTACCATCATCGCCAGGATGGGGGCGTTTTTGTGGTGGTTGTGATATCTCTGGCTGGTTCTGGGGCATGATGGTGCTGAGCACAATGGAAATGTTCTGTTTGATGTGGTTTTGCAGAGTAGCCACATTTGCTCGCCTCTGGATCTGCGGCAAAACAAGTTGATGAGACATTTTTTTGTTGAAGGCATGTTGTTTGTCATCATGGGCAAGGTTGTCATTTGGAAACTTCGATTGCCATATGACACGGGCCGCAACTGTAGAGAGATCAATCAGTCAGGTTGAAAAACATCACCATAGGCCATCTTTTGATTTTCCTCTTGCACGAGAATGAGTGTGCCATTTGGTCCATGCAGTCTACTCCACCTTTTGTACTGTTATAGTACAACACTATCTCTGGTTTGCCATTGTCATCGGTGTCTCCTGTTGCATGCATTGAGCTTAGCAGTATGACGTTCTTCTGTCTCTTGCTTTGGAAGTTCACCAAAGTACACTGCTTCCGATACACGGATTTGGAGGTGTTCAAAGGGATGCCCTTTTTTTCCTGGAACTGTGTGAGCAAAAACCGCTTATTTCTTCTGACTGTACCCACAACGGTAAGATTTTCTTTAGCCAATTGTTCCACCAGCTTTAGGTCCGTAAAGTAATTGTCACAAGTGACATTTCTATCTGTCCCCTTTATGTCCTCAACTAGTCGGTACACAGTTTCCGCTCCAATATTCATGTTTCTGTCTGTGTTTATCCTAGGTCCAGAGTTTTCTTTCCCCAGATATGGAAACCCTTTGATTGGGTATTTTGTTTTTGAGTCACACGCCCAGAAAATCTTTATCCCATACTTATCCGGTTTGCTCGGAATGTACTGGATAAAAGCACATCTGCCACGAAACGGCATCAACTGTTCGTCCACTGTCACACTTTCACCAGCATGGTAGTGTTTCTTTAGGTTCATTTGGAATGATTCCCAGATATCCCTGAATGGAGCAAACCGATCCCTAGCTCTACGAGCTGTTCTGGTCTCTTTGTCATCAAAACGGATTGCGTTAATCAGGTGATTAAATCGGTGACGAGAGAATGATGCTCGGAGAAGTGGATTTCCATCGACGGGATGAAAAAGGATATCCAAAGACAACAAATTCTGGTGTAGACAGCCTGTGTGAATGAGACAGCCAATGAAAGCAGTCATTTCCACTCCATCAGTTTTAATCCAGCGGTGTCCTTTCATTCGAATTCCTTCCTTATTGGTATTTTCCACAATTGATTCGATCATGGTTTTAGAAATAAACAAAAGGAAAGCGTCTTCTGGTGTCATTACATGATCTGTGAAGGGAGTGCGATTTCGAGGAATTCTGAGAATATTTTTGGTTGGTGTTCGAGATCCTAGTGCAGGAGTTGAGGACCACACAGTTTCCCCATCTTTACCAATGATTTGTTCATCATCATTAGGAACGTTGGAATCGTTTGTGGCGGTGCGTGAGGTTGAGGGAGGTGGTATCAATGTGATGTAGCTCCTGTCCAACTCGTCATCACTGTTTATGTCTGAATCAGATTCAGGGCACTCTTCATGTGGTGGTGGTGGTATCCATTCTTCCTCATCAGACATATCCTCTTCTTCACTAAGTGGTCTGTCACCATCATCATCATCACCAGGATCCGGTCCAAAAAGGCATTGGAAAACATTTCTGTCCATTGCAATGGTCTCTGGACAAATAAAACAAAAATAATCATAGATGATTACTATGCGATGATGATGACGATCTTACTGCTACTTAAGGGTTTACAGAGGCTAACAGTAATAACAAAATATAGTGTCAGAGGAACGGGCAAGTTCAGGGGTGGGAGGAGCATAGCACAAATAATAGAGGACAAATGAAGCAGAAGTTGAAAGTGTCAAAATGGACAAGAAACACTACTACTTCTAATACTACTACTACTACTACTACTACTACTACTGCTGCTGATGATGATGATCATAGGGTGCCATCTGTACTTCCTCTAAAGATATAAAACAGTTCAAGAAAGGAAATCGCGGTGTAACTATAATTTTGAAAACAATAGGCGTAAGCGGCATGAGTCAATATTTTGAAAAACAAGACACATGTGAATGTGAACCATGCTCTGGCTCGACTACGGTACAGGATTTCATCGATATTGTACTTCAACAATTTCACTGACTTTTTATCATTTATTAACCTCTAGACCATAAAAAAATTAAAAGGGATAAGGACGTATTGAAAACAGATGTGCATAAATATGGTTGTGAGGTAATAAAACTTACCTTTGTTATCTGGGTGGGGATCCTGACCTCCCATAGTGGGCAGGGAGGTACATTCTGTGTCTTCTATCCCCCCATACCCGTTTTCCAATTGTTTCCGGTCGTTGTCTTGGAATGAGATTATTTAGTTTTGTCCTGATCCTTGCCGGAGTTCCTTGGCCGGGAGGGAAACAGTCGAATGTATAGTTATAGTTTTGGGAGATGATATTTTGTTCCTTGTAAATCATCTCTCTGTTATGCATTGTATTATGTTTAGTTTACATATTATATTATATGATTGGTAAACATTTGAGTGTATTCCTCTTAGTTGGGACCTGTGCTTGTCTGGATGAGACTTTTAGGTGATCTCAAACTAAGTACTTTGATGGTGTGCTCTTGGAATCTACATATGTTCCCTATTTGAACTTAATCCCCTTTGTCTTACCTTTTCTTGGGTGCTTTAATTGTATTTCTAGAACTTTTTACTATCCCACTTTCTTCCTTTTTACTGGCGCTGATATGACCTAAATGTGTTGCAAGCGCCGTAAAACCCTTAAAAACAAAAAACACATTACCTTTGTTATAGTTTGGATGTCAACGAAGATTTCAGTCAAAATGGCCAACTTGCATTGTTTTCGCGGGAAGGGATAAAGGGAAGTAACTCTTGAAAACAAGAAGTGATTCATGTCATTTGTGAAGTGAACAGTGTTATGAATGACATACATTCCAACTTGCCTTCACGGCCGCCTCTCAAGACCTGCCAAGACCTGTTGTAATTTGTACAGTTTCCTATGTAAAAGTCACTGGGTGCAATGCACCCAGTCGAGGTGGACTGTGACAAAAATATTTAACATCCCATAATTTTTTTAAAATATGTCATATAAGTATGAATTTTAGATATGTTGTGTGTTTTATGTGATTTGAGGAATACATGAAGTTTGGGCGGTGTACATTGAGCCGTTTTTGACTTATAATTGTTCAAATGGCCTTCCTGGGTGCATTGCACCCAGTTGAGGCGGATAGGGTTTTAATTGTAATTCTAGAACTTTTTACTATCCCATATTCTCCCTTTTTACTGGCGCTGATATGACCTAATTGTGTTGCAAGCGCCGTAAAAGCCTTAAAAACAAACATAAAAACAAAACAACATTGTGAATGAGCACTTTTGAATTGTTGAGAATTTTGAAATAAAATGGATACCAAACCAAAGACAGCATACATATTTAATTGTGTTCGTTATAGAGGTTTTTCTTTGGGGTGGGGGGAGGGGGGGGGGGGGTGGTGGTTGCTTTTGTTTTATTGTGCAACTGGTGGAATTTTTTAGGTAAGGGAATGTTGTATCCCCCCCCCCCTCTCCCATTTATCTTTCTTATTGTGGAGGGAATGGGGATGGGTCCACAGTGTTATGCTATCTTACTTACTTATCCGAATCAGCGACCAGCTATCTAGGATACGCAAAATGAAGGGACCAGAGAAGTGACAGAGGGCAAATATGTAAAAAAATAATAAATAATAAACTCAACCATTTATATAGAGAAGCCTAAACTTAACATGATCAAAGCGCTTCACAAGTGATCCCTAGCCAACAGCAACACAACATGCAGGACGGGACGTGGCTGGCGTCTGTTACTGTTAGGCGACATTAAAAGTTTGTTTTTTCGACAAAGCCCACACTGTTCATGTCCAGGTACTTATTTTACATCTGAGTACGGTGAGAGAATGTGAGTAAAGAGCCTTTTCCAAGGATTTAACTATGCCCTGCTCAGAGCGGCATTCGAACCCTGGACCTTTTGATCCGAAGGCGAGTGTCATACCACTAGACCACATAGCCGCACTTAAATATATACATTTTGCATCACTGGGTATTGAACCCAGGACCCAACTGTTACAACAGCTTTTACTTGGCCACAAGAAGGATGCTTTGCAATCGACACCTTCCACCATTGGAGTGGTGCGGTTGGATTCTGGGTTCAAATCCCCATTTCCACAAAAGTTTTTATTTTCTCTCGTCTTCTGACACTCCTCTCACGTCATTTCTGTTATCAATATTTCGATGCCCTTCAGTTCAAGTGTAAGAGTGGTTCTGTCTTTGACTTTGATACATAATAAAATATTGTCCATCACAACCAATTATAAATCAGGTCCATTCGTATGCTCGGTTATTAGACCTGAAAATATGTGTATGTTGGTTTAATTGGTATCAACTGTGTATATAATAATGCTTGCCGTTAGCACACACTGGGTGGGGATCCTGACCTCCCATAGCGGGCAGGGAGGTACATACTGTGTCTTCTATCTCCTTATATCTGTTTTCCAACATGCTTTCTGTCTTTGTCTTGGAATGAGGTTACTTGATTTTTTCCTGGCCCTGGTCGGAGTCCTACCTGGGAGGGAAACAGTCAAATGCATAGTTATTGTTTTGGGAGATTATATTTTTTTTCCCTTGTAAATCATCTCTCTGTTATGCATTATATTATGTTAAGTTTGCATATTATATTATATGATTGGTAAACATTTGAGTGTATTCCTCTTAGTTGGGACCTGTGCTTGTGTCTGGATGAGACTTTTAGGTGATCTCAAATTAAGTACATTGGTGGTATGCTCTTGGAATCTACATCTGATCCCTATTTGTTCCCAGTTCCCCTTTGTCTTACTTTCTCTTGGGTGCTTTAATTGTAATTCTAGAACTTTTTACTATCCCATTTTCTTCCTGTTTACTGGCGCTGATATAACCTAAATGTGTTGCAAGCGCCATAAAACCCTAAAAACAAAAAACAAAACGTTAGCACACAAGTAGATTACAACTGACCCCTGACACCCGCTTATGGGTCTAGTTTAACATTGTTGTCATGGACAATATTTGCCTTCATTTTTGAGATTTCCATTACAACAATGAGCCCATAAGGATTTGGGTTATCAGACCTGCACGTCGATTACAACTTCACTTGGGAGTGATTTATTGCTTCAGGAAGTACCAAGGGAAATAACTAGGATTATATAAATTATCTGAATAGGGTTTTTCTAATTGTTCCCCTTAGCTATATAATCTTTGCCTAACCGCAAAGGTCTCGGATAGAAACAGTACAAATAAACAACGGACGTTTCGGGTGCAAACCCTTCGTCAACAAAACAATAAACAAATGAACGTTGACAACAAATAAAGCAAAATGTAATGAGAATTTTAGCGTGTTTACTCCTTGGTTGTTGGAATATGAAAGATATAGTTTGCTGGCCTCATTGTGAGCGTGTGTCGAGTCCCTTGGCCCTTGGGTGTGATTGGAATGGCAACATGTCAGTCATGAAAGCTACCTGAGGCTTATGATAGTAAAAAAAAAGAGCGGTGTGTGTAAATGAGGAGGGGGGGGGGGGGGGGCTGAATCAATCATGGGATCATAAAAATGGCAGCAAGAAAGTGAAAATGGAAACGCCTCGGGTGGAAACAGTATTTTAAAAATTAACGTTTTGGGTGCAAAACGTTCGTCAGCAAAGGAGCGTTGAATTTTGAAAGCAACTAAAGAAAATGAAGTGTGTGTGTGTGTGTGTGTATGTGTGTGTGTGCTCTCCTTGGTGAATGAAATGTGAAAAAAACAAAAGCAATGCGTTAGTGTGTACGTAGAAAGTCCCTAGGGTGTGATAGGCTTGTTTATGTTTGAAGGAAGAGCTTTTGTCTGGAATCTAGATACATTAAATAGCGCATTGCATGTTAAACTGTCATCTGCATTATTTGGGCGATCCGCAAATTTTGGCAAATTATCCAAAATTGGCAAATTTTTGAAAAAAAATAAAGCGAAAACAAAATGCGCTAGAGGAACTGGAGTTTGTGTACACCGACTCAGGGGTGAATATGGCTAAAGACGAGGAGTTCTTCCCTCATTGCTTCACCAGCAGAGAGAAGAAAGAAGCCAAACAACTGATTCTGATGCTTACCAAGCCTTATCAGGCAACATATGCCAAGCTTCAAAAATACTTGTCCGTTGTCCATCCATATTAACGCGTGGAGTGCCTCAGGGATCTATTCTCGCCCCCCTTCCTTTTTACAATGTATACAGCTCCCCTTTCTCATATGTTATCCACTTTTCCCATTGATTTTAATTTTTATGCTGATGACACCCAGCTGTATACAAAACTCAATAATGATTCAGAGCTGTCATCAGTATCTGTTATGGAAAATTGCATTGCTAACATAAAGGATTGGATGAAACTAAACAAACTTTAATGTAATGATGACAAGACAGAAATGATAATTTTTGGAAATAGGTATCAACTCTCAAAAATATCTACAAATGAGATGCTGGTGGGTGAAAATACTATTTAACTTTTTAAAACCTAGTACTTGTGTGAGAAATATTGGAGTGTATTTAGATCAAAGGTTATCAATGGAAGATCATTTTTAAAAAGATGTTAATGTTGTAACTATCACATTAGAAACATTGGAAGAATCAGACATTATATTGATGATGATCCAGGTGAACAGACAGTTACAAACATGTTTGTGAATTCTTTTATTACTAGCAGATTAGATTATTGTAAAGCCCTTCCCATTTGCTGTCAAAGCAGATTAATTCATCAACTACAAAAAAAAAAAAAAAAAAAAAAAGAATTCAAAATAAAGCGGCTAGACTTATAAAATTAACGAAAAAAAGTAATCATATTACAACAATTGTCCAGGAATTGCACTGGCTTTTTGTGAAGTTTAGGATAGAATTTAAAATATTGCGCTATGTTTTCATATGCCTGGATGGATTGGCACCTGAATATTTGCAGGAACTGATTTTTAAAATATGAACCCACTCGAAATTTAAGATCATCTCAGTCCCAGCGTTTAAAGGTTACCACCTCAAAATCCACTTTTGGTTAAAATAAATAAATAAAATAAAATCAAATCCTTTTCATCCATTGCTCCACGTTCAGTCCTCGGACAAAGTCCTGTGAAAATGTATCATCTTTCAGGAAATGTCTGAACACTGAGTTGTTCCGTGAGGCTTATTTTTTAAATGAGATAGATGTTGCTTAGATTTGGTTTCTATATTCATGCTTGTTACGTAGTGTCGTGATTTAAAAAAATATTATTTAAAGCGCCGCAGAGCACGATTAACGTGGGTGTTCAGGCGCTATATAAATTCAGTATTTATTATTATTTATTTAATTATTGTTATTATTATTATTAGTAGAAGTAATTATATTATTGTTATTATTAATTATTATTGTTATTATTATTATTATTATTATTATTATTATTATTATTATTATTATTATTATTATTATTATTATTATTATTATCATCATCATTTGGTTGTTTGTTCCGTTGGGCGACGTTTATATACACAGGTCTAACATTCGAACCCACTTTAAACCTTGTCGTAATGGACAATTTTTTGCTTCATATATTGAGATTTCCATTACAACAACGAGCCCATAAGGAATTGGGTTATCAGACCTGCAAATATGGGCACGTCGGTTTGGGGTCTTTTTTTTGGGGGGGGGGGGGGGGGGGGGGGGGGGCTAATTTTGTTTTGTTGTTTTTTTTCTTTTGATTCTAATTTTGAATGTTACTCTGCAATGCAAAATATGGAATAAAATGAAGTACGAAATTATAAAATCCGGTTTGGCAACTCATCACTGAAATCAATGTAAACAAGCCAAGCAGACAATTTTTGGTTTCGTTTTTAAGGCTAAGGCAAATATCGTAACATATGTTGGATCTGCAGTGTTGGTGAATTGATTATTTGGTCAGGTACAGCGAGTAAAAGACACCAATCACATGTTTGATGACATTTTGTATTGAAATTGACGAAAATTCCATCCAATTCATCATCGTATAAAAGTAGAATCGTTCATCAGTTCATCAAGTCATCATATCTAATAATAATGAAAGTTGAGGCTTCATCAATCATCATTTCTCTGGGTTGGTTGTTTCTCCTCACATGGCTTGTTCTTCAAAATACCCAAGTCGCCGAGGCCACGGATAATGAGAATGGACTGTATTCGCCTCATGATGATGTTCTGTCTTTGGATCACAAAACCTTTCATCGGGCTGTGGAGAATAAGGAAAATATTGTTTGGGTCGTGGAATTCTACAACAGGTGGTGTGGCCATTGTATCAGGTTTGCATCGGAATGGAAAAAAGTCGCGACAAAAATGAAAGGTAAGAGTGATCCTCTGACGACCAACTACAAAAATAATGGTAGTTAAAAAGTTAATAAGTGTACTAAATAATATGTAGCCAGGGTTGGGTAAGTTAGGGCTAGGGTAAAAATCCGGATTCGTTTTGGAATTCACAATTCATAACTAGGTGTGCAAAAACTAATCTTAGGCAATACAATTCCTGTCGACTGTCGGGTATACATTTTTGTAATTTCACAACAAACAGGATGAAAGTACCATTTCGTTTTATTCAATTACAAAAGTCATGTAACTAACGATTTGCCATGAATATTTTCCTACCGCATGCAAAACTTCGAGTCAAAAATAGAAAATATAAACGACAATGTTCATGTTTTTAAAAGGGGACAAATGAAGGCAATGCAATGCATAAGTTCGTTTATTACTATATAAGGGAGAAGTATGAGTAAAAAAAATTACACAATAAAATAGATTTTAGGGGGAAAGGAAAATAAGAAATGATGTGATATCGGTATCAGTCATAAATAACAATAAAGTTTGATACCTTTGTGAATGGAGAGTACTAGTTTTTATTGGCCAGAGATAGGCCTATTTATGTATGTAACCAGACTTGATAATGGAGCCGGGTTCTAAAGACACGATTGTGGCTCTGAGTGGTAAGAAGGAAGGGAGTCTAGACTGAGCTATGAGTTAACATTGATAACTGATACTGATAACCCTCTGTCTGTGATTTATGGTTTTAAGGGGATTTCCTTGTAACTGTAAGAACTTTATCATGATAGACATGATGGGGATAATCAATGAGTTTCTCATTTGACAGAAATGTCTGAGAATGACGAAAACAGAGTTTCTATTTATTTATCTTTAAATGATGTCAGATTGAATTAGAACCATTTCACCAAGTATAAAGTCGTCATTGTCCCAACAAACCTCGCCTGAACCTGGCATTATAAGAGAAACACAATAGTCAGTTTAAAATTCATCTCTATTTACAGGTGAACGAATTAAACTACAAGTCTATTTCAGGAAAAAGTCGCTCGTATCCAAAGTCTTCACTGTGTCCTAAATTAAAATAATATACTTAGAAGTGAGTAAAAGTAAATAAATTTTTAAAATGCTAAAAGTCGTTCAAACTTCTCGAGTCACCAGGAATGGTGACAGCGTGTGGAAGTTGAAAACTAAGAATTTTTGCCAAGGGAGTTTAAAAAAGAAAGTAAATAATAAAGAAATGCTAAAAGTCGTTCAAACTTCTCAAGTCACCAGGAATGGTGACAGCGTGTGGAAGTTGAAAACTAAGAATTTTTGCCAAGGGAGTATAAAAAAGAAAGAAAGAAAATATTATGCCTAGAAAGGAGCTCAGACCCCTAACTCACCCCACCCCAGTTACAGTTACACCTCGCCTTCTCGTACTCTGTAAAACAGTTTAGACCTTATTATAAGTTATAGTCTCTTCCAGTGTACTGAATACAGAGATGTGTGTTCAGTCTACTGGTGGATGGAAAATACAGCATGCTTTCTGTCTTTGCCTTGGAATGAGATTACTTGGTTTTGTCCTGGCCTTGGCCGGAGTCCTAGCTGGGAGGGAAACAGTCAAATGCATAGTTATTGTTTTTGGGAGATGATATGTTTTTCCTTGTAAATCATCTCTCTGTTATGTATTATTATATTTATTATTTTGAATTTATAATGTAAGCATTTGAGTGTATTCCTCTTTGTTGGATTTTGTGCTTGTGTCCGGATGAGACTTATAGGTGATCTCAAACTAAGTACTTTGATAGTGTGCTCTTGGAATCTACATCTGATCCCTATTTGTTCCCAGTTCCCCTATGTCTTACTTTTTCTTGGGTGCTTTAATTGTAATTCTAGAACTTTTTACTATCCCATTTTCTTCCTTTTTACTGGCGCTGATATAACCTAAATGTGTTGCAAGTGCCGTAAAATCCTTAAAAACAACAAAAACAAACATAGATCTTGAATTGTTCATGCATACATTTGTGTATTATTTTGTCTGTCACAAGAGAGAGAGAGAGAGAGAGAGAGAGAGAGAGAGAGAGAGAGAGAGAGAGAGAGAGAGAGAGAGAGAGAGAGAGAGAGAGAGAGAGAGAGAGAGAGAGAGAGAGAGAGACTAATGGATGTAACTTTCAATTCACAGGCTGGAAAGACCTGGTTCCAATTGCAGCCATTGATTGCTCCCAGGATTCAAACCTTGAGTCTTGCAACAGTTTTGATTTTGAAAGTTACCCAACCATGCTGGTAAATATTATTTACAGTGTTATAATTTGGGCTTAGAGAAGTACTGGCTGTTACTGTTAGAATGACCACTAATCACATTGTTATAATTTTGGCTTAGAGTAGTATCTGGCTGTTACTGTTAGAATGACCACTAATCACATTGTTATAATTTTGGCTTAGAGAAGTACTGGCTGTTACGGTTAGAATGACCACTAATCACATTGTTATAATTTTGCCTAACAGGATAACATCTTGTCTTACGTGTTAGTGTTGCTGTTGGCTGCAGACCCCTCATAAACCACTTTGAGCACATTTAGTGGATATTGCTTTATATTTTTTTAAAAGCTCAAGTTCAATGTCATATGACTTAGCAAGGCAGATTACACATTGTTGTTTGATGTTTGTTTATGCAGTAAATGACAGCAAGGCAGATTACACATTGTTGTTTGATGTTTGTTTATGCAGTAAATGACAGCAAGGCAGATTACACATTGTTGTTTGATGTTTGTTTATGCAGTAAATGACAGCAAGGCAGATTACACATTGTTGTATGATGCAGTAAATGACAGCAAGGCAGATTACAAATTGTTGTTTGATGTTTGTTTATGCAGTAAATGACTTAGCAAGGCAGATTACACATTGTTGTATGATGTTTGTTTATGCAGTAAATGACAGCAAGGCAGATTACACATTGTTGTATGATGTTTGTTTATGCAGTAAATGACAGCAAGGCAGATTACACATTGTTGTATGATGTTTGAATCGGCGATCTCAAGAAGTGGGTGAGAGAGGGATCTAGTAATGACTTTGAGTTTGAAACGAATATTTTTGTGTTCGTGGATAGCTCACACGGTAGAGCCACGCTCTCACCTGCCAGGCGGAGTTGTCGTACCAATAAGGTCGCAGGTTCAAACCCCACCACCGCCGCGGAAAAAAATTTTTATTCTCTATTGTCTTCTGGCACTTTTCTATTCACTTCATATCTTGTTGTTACCAACATAAGTGCCTGCTCCACTCACTTTTCTGAATTAAAATTCACCCCATACACCGGAGCATACTCAATGTCTCAATCGTTTCTATGTTATATGTTTGTGTTGAGAATATTGGCTATTAAGCTTAACTGCTGGTCAAAATTATTCGCGATGGTGGTGTACGAACGAATCGGCGATCTCAAGAAGTGGGTGAGAGAGGGATCTAGTAATGACTTTGAGTTTGAAACGAATATTTTTGTGTTCGTGGATAGCTCACACGGTAGAGCCACGCTCTCACCTGCCAGGCGGAGTTGTCGTACCAATAAGGTCGCAGGTTCAAACCCCACCACCGCCGCGAAAAAAAATTTTATTCTCTATTGTCTTCTGGCACTTTTCTATTCACTTCATATCTTGATGTTTGTTTATGCAGTATATGCTAACTGTGATTCTAATTGATATTATTATCCTTATTGTAACAAGCATTGTTGGGAGTTGTAGATTTCCAGCCTGTTGAGATTGGTCCTCTTGATGTAGATAGCAGTATGATTCATATGATGTAGATAGCAGTATGATTCATATTGTGATGTAGATAGCAGTATGATTCATATGATGTAGATAGCAGTATGATTCATATTGTGATGTAGATAGCAGTATGATTCATATGATGTAGATAGCAGTATGATTCGTATGATTCATATGATGTAGATAGCAGTATGATTCATATGATGTAGATAGCAGTATGATTCATATGATGTAGATAGCAGTATGATTCATATGATGTAGATAGCAGTATGATTCATATGATGTAGATAGCAGTATGATTCATATGATGTAGATAGCAGTATGATTCATATGATGTAGATAGCAGTATGATTCATATTGTGATGTAGATAGCAGTATGATTCATATGATGTAGATAGCAGTATGATTCATATGATGTAGATAGCAGTATGATTCATATTGTGATGTAGATAGCAGTATGATTCATATGATGTAGATAGCAGTATGACTCATATGATGTAGATAGCAGTATGATTCATATGATGTAGATAGCAGTATGATTCATATGATGTAGATAGCAGTATGATTCATATGATGTAGATAGCAGTATGATTCATATGATGTAGATAGCAGTATGATTCATATGATGTAGATAGCAGTATGATTCATATTGTGAGCCTTTTGAATTCTTTTCTGGAAAGGACAATTCATATTAGATATTTTTACAAAAGAAGTATATTATATAATGTTACGTAACTATCATATTGTGTCTGTCATTTAATTTTGTCATTTTGACTTGAGTTTGCCGGATGGAGCGATACATTTTCCTCCTTTAGGACAAATTGCCATTATCATCACTGTTGGTACGGCTGTCAGGCAATCACTAATTCCTTTGATGTTTTGTGGTGTTTTCATTTTTACCACCCAAAACATTAGAATTTTACAATAACTCACACAACATAACGTGATGAGGACTATTTGGAAGTAAGGGCATCATGTGTACACCTCAATCCCACCACCTCAATATCCACACAAAACAAACCAACATACACCATTCCTACTTAGGGGTTTACACCAAATATTGTGAGTGGTTTTTAGTAAAAAGGGAACAGGGAAGAATGTACATTTAGTATGTGCTATTCCACCTTTTTGTTGTGATAAATATGTCTCAATGCTGGCCGTACATCCCATGATTCACATACAAGAAATGTGTTAACACGTGGCTAAACAATATAAAACACAATGATTAAACAACGATGAAAAAACCACCATCATGTCTTGTGTCAAGTTTTGACACCTGTGCTTATTTGCATGAATGTTGGTGTCACTCGCATTTTTATGACATCAGCATAGACAGGGTGGCACCAGATGTCAAAAAAGGCCAGTGGTGTCTTTGGATGAACAGATGTTGGGTAGGCATTGGGGAAAAAAATTGAAAATCAATACATAACTCTCTCTCTCTCTCTATCTCTCTCTCTCTCTCTCTCTCTCTCTCTCTCTCTCTCTCTCTCTCTCTCTCTCTCTCTCTCTCTCTCTCTCTCTCTCTCTCTCTCTCTCTCTCTCTCTCTCTCTCTCTCAATCACTCTTCTATCTTCATAATATGTTTTTAGAAAGCATCTTGTCATATGAAAGATACAATTTTACAATAAGCAATGGTGGTGATCGTCTCGGAAGGCCATCATCATCACTGATCTTATGAAGCAAGGCAGTTTCCATGATTTTAATACATCATTAATAAGCTATCTTTTGAACCAGTAGTTTTTCCAATGATCAAAAAATAATGAGTGAGGTCCAGTGCAATCTAACCATCATGTCAAACTACAGCGAAATTCATCAGAAGGTTTTAAAGATGCAAGAGTTTGGAACTAACAAACAATAGTGGTTACCTTAACAGTCTGGTACCTCTCCAAACCAATCTAACAATGTGATTAGTGGTCCTTCTAACAGTAACAGCCGGTACTTCTCTAAGCCAAAATTATAACAATGTGATTAGTGGTCCTTCTAACAGTAACAACCAGATACTTCTCTAACCCAAAATTATAACAATGTGATTAGTGGTCCTTCTAATAGTAACAGCCAGATACTTCTCTGAGCCAAAATTATAACAATGTGATTAGTGGTCCTTCTAACAGTAACAGCCAGATACTTCTCTAAGCCAAAATTATAACAATGTGATTAGTGGTCCTTCTAACAGTAACAGCCAGTACTTCTCTAAGCCAAAATTATAACAATGTGATTATGGTCTTTCTAACAGTAACAGCCAGATACTTCTCTAAGCCAAAATTATAACAATGTGATTAGTGGTCATTCTAACAGTAACAGCCAGTACTTCTCTAAGCCAAAATTATAACAATGTGATTAGTGGTCCTTCTAACAGTAACAGCCAGATACTTCTCTAAGCCAAAATTATAACAATGTGATTAGTGGTCATTCTAACAGTAACAACCATATACTACTCTTAACCAAAATTATAACAATGTGATTAGTGGTCCTTCTAACAGTAACAGCCAGTACTTCTCTAAGCCAAAATTATAACAATGTGATTAGTGGTCCTTCTAACAGTAACAGCCAGTTTTTCTTTCTTTCTTAGAGCCACAAAATTATAACAATGTGATTAGTGGTCCTTCTAACAGTAACAGCCAGATACTTCTCTAGCCAAAATTATAACATGTGATTGTGTCCTTCTAACAGTAACAGCCAGTACTTCTCTAAGCCAAAATTTAACAATGTGATTAGTGTCTTCTAACAGTAACAGCCAGTACTTCTCTAAGCCAAAATTATAACAATGTGATTAGTGGTCCTTCTAACAGTAACAGCCAGTACTTCTCTAAGCCAAAATTATAACAATGTGATTAGTGGTCTTCTAACAGTAACAGCCAGTACTTCTCTAACCAAAATTATAACAATGTGATTTGTGGTCTTCTAACAGTAACAGCCAGTATTCTCTAAGCCAAAATTTAACAATGTGATTAGTGGTATTCTAACAGTAACAACCAGATATTCTCTAACCAAAATTATAACAATGTGATTAGTGGTCCTTCTAACAGTAACAGCCAGTACTTCTCTAAGCCAAAATTATAACAATGTGATTAGTGGTCCTTCTAACAGTAACAGCCATATTCTCTAGCCAAAATTATAACAATGTGATTAGTGGTCCTTCTAACAGTAACAGCCAGTACTTCTCTAGCCAAAATTATTAACAATGTGATTAGTGGTCCTTCTAACAGTAACAGCCAGTACTTCTCTAAGCCAAAATTATAACAATGTGATTAGTGGTCTTCTAACAGTAACAGCCAGTACTTCTCTAAGCCAAAATTAACAATGTGATTATGGTCTTCTAACAGTAAGCCAGTACTTCTCTAAGCCAAAATTATAACAATGTGATTAGTGGTCTTCTAACAGTAACAGCCAGTACTTCTCTAACCAAATTATAACAATGTGATTAGTGGTCTTCTAACAGTAACAGCCAGTACTTCTAACCAAAATTATAACAATGTGATTAGTGGTCTTCTAACAGTAACAACCAGTATATCTCTACCAAAATTATAACAATGTGATTAGTGGTCTTCTAACAGTAACAGCAGTACTTCTCTAACAAAATTATAACAATGTGATTAGTGGTCCTTCTAACAGTAACAGCCAGTACTTCTCTAAGCCAAAATTATAACAATGTGATTAGTGGTCCTTCTAACAGTAACAGCCAGTACTTCTCTAAGCCAAAATTATAACAATGTGATTAGTGGTCCTTCTAACAGTAACAGCCAGATATTCTCTAAGCAAAATTTAACAATGTGATTAGTGGTCCTTCTAACAGTAACAGCCAGTACTTCTCTAAGCCAAAATTATAACAATGGATTATGGTCTTCTAACAGTAACAGCAGATACTTCTCTAAGCAAAATTATAACATGTGATTAGTGGTCTTTAACAGTAACGCCAGTACTTCTCTAACCAAAATTATAACAATGTGATTAGTGGTCCTTCTAACAGTAACAGCCAGTACTTCTCTAAGCCAAAATTATAACAATGTGATTAGTGGTCTTCTAACAGTAACACCATACTTCTCTAAGCCAAAATTATAACAATGTGATTAGTGGTCATTCTACAGTAACAACCATATTACTCTTAACAAAATTATAACAATGTGATTAGTGGTCTTCTAACAGTAACAGCAGTACTTCTCTAACAAATTATACAATGTGATTAGTGGTCCTTCTAACAGTAACAGCAGTACTTCTCTAAGCCAAAATTATAACAATGTGATTAGTGGTCCTTCTAACAGTAACAGCCAGTACTTCTCTAAGCCAAAATTATAACAATGTGATTAGTGGTCCTTCTAACAGTAACAGCCAGTACTTCTCTAAGCCAAAATTATAACAATGTGATTAGTGGTCCTTCTAACAGTAACAGCCAGTACTTCTCTAAGCCAAAATTATAACAATGTGATTAGTGGTCCTTCTAACAGTAACAGCCAGTACTTCTCTAAGCCAAAATTATAACAATGTGATTAGTGGTCCTTCTAACAGTAACGCCAGTACTTCTCTAACCAAAATTATAACAATGTGATTAGTGGTCTTCTAACAGTAACAGCCAGTACTTCTCTAAGCCAAAATTATAACAATGTGATTAGTGGTCCTTCTAACAGTAACAGCCAGTACTTCTCTAACCAAAATTATAACAATGTGATTAGTGGTCCTTCTAACAGTAACAGCCAGATACTTCTCTAAGCCAAAATTATAACAATGTGATTAGTGGTCTTCTAACAGTAACAGCCAGTACTTCTCTAAGCCAAAATTATAACAATGTGATTAGTGGTCTTCTAACAGTAACAGCCAGTACTTCTCTAAGCCAAAATTATAACAATGTGATTAGTGTCTTCTAACAGTAACAGCCAGATACTTCTCTAAGCCAAAATTATAACAATGTGATTAGTGGTCCTTCTAACAGTAACAGCCAGTACTTCTCTAAGCCAAAATTATAAACAATGTGATTAGTGGTCCTTCTAACAGTAACAGCCAGTACTTCTCTAAGCCAAAATTATAACAATGTGATTAGTGGTCCTTCTAACAGTAACAGCCAGTACTTCTCTAACCAAAATTATAACAATGTGATTAGTGGTCCTTCTAACAGTAACAGCCAGTACTTCTCTAAGCCAAAATTATAACAATGTGATTAGTGGTCCTTCTAACAGTAACAGCCAGTACTTCTCTAAGCCAAAATTATAACAATGTGATTAGTGGTCCTTCTAACAGTAACAGCCAGTACTTCTCTAAGCCAAAATTATAACAATGTGATTAGTGGTCCTTCTAACAGTAACAGCCAGTACTTCTCTAAGCCAAAATTATAACAATGTGATTAGTGGTCCTTCTAACAGTAACAGCCAGTACTTCTCTAAGCCAAAATTATAACAATGTGATTAGTGGTCATTCTAACAGTAACAGCCAGTACTTCTCTAAGCCAAAATTATAACAATGTGATTAGTGGTCCTTCTAACAGTAACAGCCAGTACTTCTCTAAGCCAAAATTATAACAATGTGATTAGTGGTCCTTCTAACAGTAACAGCCAGTACTTCTCTAAGCCAAAATTATAACAATGTGATTAGTGGTCTTCTAACAGTAACAGCCAGTACTTCTCTAAGCCAAAATTATAACAATGTGATTAGTGGTCCTTCTAACAGTAACAGCCAGATATCTTCTCTAAGCCAAAATTATAACAATGTGATTAGTGGTCCTTCTAACAGTAACAAGCCAGTACTTCTCTAAGCCAAAATTATAACAATGTGATTAGTGGTCCTTCTAACAGTAACAGCCAGTACTTCTCTAAGCCAAAATTATAACAATGTGATTAGTGGTCCTTCTAACAGTAACAGCCAGTACTTCTCTAAGCCAAAATTATAACAATGTGATTAGTGGTCCTTCTAACAGTAACAGCCAGTACTTCTCTAAGCCAAATTATAACAATGTGATTAGTGGTCATTCTAACAGTAACAGCCAGTACTTCTCTAACCAAAATTATAACAATGTGATTAGTGGTCCTTCTAACAGTAACAGCCAGTACTTCTCTAAGCCAAAATTATAACAATGTGATTAGTGGTCCTTCTAACAGTAACAGCCAGTACTTCTCTAAGCCAAAATTATAACAATGTGATTAGTGGTCCTTCTAACAGTAACAGCCAGTACTTCTCTAAGCCAAAATTATAACAATGTGATTAGTGGTCCTTCTAACAGTAACAGCCAGTACTTCTCTAAGCCAAAATTATAACAATGTATTTGGTCCTTCTAATAAACCATACTCTAAGCCAAATTATAACAATGTAGTCTAATCCATACTAAACCAATATCTAACAAATTCTCAATAAGGTCTTCTAACATAAAGCCATATTCTAAGCCAAAATATAACAATGGATAGTTCCTTCTACTAACAACATATCTGAATCATTATAACAGTAACGCATCACTAACAAATTTACATGAATTTACAAGTAAAGCCTTACTACATAACAAATATTCAACAATTAGATTTCTTTACATAACAGATCTCTAAGCAAATTTAACAATTATTGTGGTCTTCTAACAGTAACAGCCAGTACTTCTCTAGCCAAAATTAAAATATGATTATGGTCCTTCTAACTAACAGCCAGTACTTCTCTAAGCCAAATTATAACAATGTGATTATGTCTTCTAACAGAACACCAATTCTCTAACCAAAATATAACAATGTGATTAGTGCTTTCTAACAGTAACACCATACTACCTAACCAAAATTATAAAATGTGATTTGGTCCTTCTAACAGTAACAGCCAGTATTCTTACACAAAATTATAAATGTTTATGTCCTTCTACTAACAGCCAATATTCTCAACCAAATTAAATGTGTTTGTCCTTCTACAGTAAACATACTCTTAACCAAAATTTAACAGTGATTATGGTCTTTAACAGTAACGCCAGTTTTCCTTCTAACAAACAGTACTTCTAATAGAATTCTTACAGTAAAAGTCTTCAAATAAAACAGTATTTCTATCAAAATAAAGATTATGTCCTTCTAAATAAACAAGTATTTAGCCAATTTAAAAATGATATTCCTCAAATTAAACAGTACTTCTTCCAAATATAACAAGTATTGTGTCCAAATAAACCAGTATTCTCTAACCAAAATAACAAGTGATTTGTCCTCAAATTAACCAGTATTTCAAGCCAAATTAAACAGTGATAGTGTCCTCAAATAACACCAGATTTCTAGCCAAATAAACAATGTTATGGTCCATTAAACAGAACTTAGCCACTTAATAACCAATACTTAACAAAATTATAATTATAAGCCATTTAACATTCAAGTATTCTAAGCAAGATATTCTCAACGTAAAGTTTTCTAGCAAAATTTAACAAATTATCCTAACTAAAATTATACATGTTAGTCCTTTAAATAACCATTTTCTACCAAATTATAACAGTGATTAGTGGTCCTTCTAAACCAATACTTTCAACCAAAATTAAAATGTATAGTGGCCTTCTAACAAACAATATTTCTAAAAATTATAAATGTGATTAGTGCTAACAACACCATACTTCTCTAAGCCAAAATATAACAATGATTATGGTCTTCTAACATAAACCATATTCTACCAAATATAAAATGTGATTAGTGGTCTTAACAGTAACAACATACATCTAACCAAAATAAAATGTGTTTGCACTAACACCTTCCTAACCAAAATATACTTGTTAGTGCAAACAATAACAAGTATTAGGTTTCTAACAAAAAGTTCTCTCAACAAAAAAAATTAGCTTCTAAAAAACCAGTATTCTCTAAGAAAATTTAACAATGATAGGTCTTCTAAAACAGCCATTTTTACCAAAATATAACAAATTTACTAACAAAATATACATGTGTGGTCTCTAAAGTACGCGACTTCTACAATTATAACTGTGTGTGGTCTTCTACGTAACACATTTCTACAAATATACAGGATTAGGTCTCTACAGTACGCCAGATTTCTACAAAAAATGTGATGTGCTTAACAGTAACATATTCTAACCAATATAATGTGTTAGTGGTCTTTAACAGAACCATTCCTACCAATTACATGGATTGTGGCTTTAACGTACACTACTTCTAACAAAACATGTGATTGGTCTCTATACAGCATACTCACAATTAACAGTGATTGTGCCTTCTACAGTAAAATTCTCACCAATATAATGTGTATGTCTTCTAACAGACACAGTACTTCTCTACAATTAAATGTATAGTGGTCTTACGTAAAGCAATTCTACAAATAACATGGATTTGCCTATAACAATGTGATTAGTGGTCCTTCTAACAGTAACAGCCGATACTTCTCTAAGCCAAAATTATAACAATGTGATTAGTGGTCCTTCTAACAGTAACAGCCAGTACTTCTCTAAGCCAAAATTATAACAATGTGATTAGTGGTCCTTCTAACAGTAACAGCCAGTACTTCTCTAAGCCAAAATTATTAACAATGTGATTAGTGGTCCTTCTAACAGTAACAGCCAGTACTTCTCTAAGCCAAAATTATAACAATGTGATTAGTGGTCCTTCTAACAGTAACAGCCAGTACTTCTCTAAGCCAAAATTATAACAATGTGATTAGTGGTCCTTCTAACAGTAACAGCCAGTACTTCTCTAAGCCAAAATTATAACAATGTGATTAGTGGTCCTTCTAACAGTAACAGCCAGTACTTCTCTAAGCCAAAATTATAACAATGTGATTAGTGGTCCTTCTAACAGTAACAGCCAGTACTTCTCTAAGCCAAAATTATAACAATGTGATTAGTGGTCCTTCTAACAGTAACAGCCAGTACTTCTCTAAGCCAAAATTATAACAATGTGATTAGTGGTCCTTCTAACAGTAACAACCAGATACTTCTCTAAGCCAAAATTATAACAATGTGATTAGTGGTCCTTCTAACAGTAACAGCCAGTACTTCTCTAAGCCAAAATTATAACAATGTGATTAGTGGTCCTTCTAACAGTAACAGCCAGTACTTCTCTAAGCCAAAATTATAACAATGTGATTAGTGGTCATTCTAACAGTAACAACCAGATACTTCTCTAAGCCAAAATTATAACAATGTGATTAGTGGTCCTTCTAACAGTAACAGCCAGTACTTCTCTAAGCCAAAATTATAACAATGTGATTAGTGGTCATTCTAACAGTAACAGCCAGTACTTCTCTAACCCAAAATTATAACAATGTGATTAGTGGTCCTTCTAACAGTAACAGCCAGTACTTCTCTAACCCAAAATTATAACAATGTGATTAGTGGTCATTCTAACAGTAACAGCCAGTACTTCTCTAAGCCAAAATTATAACATGTGATTAGTGGTCATTCTAACAGTAACAGCCAGTACTTCTCTAACCCAAAATTATAACAATGTGATTAGTGGTCATTCTAACAGTAACAGCCAGTACTTCTCTAAGCCAAAATTATAACAATGTGATTAGTGGTCCTTCTAACAGTAACAACCAGTACTTCTCTAATCCAAAATTATAACAATGTGATTAGTGGTCCTTCTAACAGTAACAGCCAGATACTTCTCTAAGCCAAAATTATAACAATGTGATTAGTGGTCTTTCTAACAGTAACAGCCAGATACTTCTCTAAGCCAAAATTATAACAATGTGATTAGTGGTCCTTCTAACAGTAACAACCAGTACTTCTCTAAGCCAAAATTATAACAATGTGGTCAAGAGTTTTGAAATGGGTTTTACCAATGATTCAAAGTTCGTACCCTGTTGTCATCAAAAGTAAACAAGTGCCTTTTCTGTATTTTGTCAACAAAAATATAACACAATATAAAACAATTTCATCCAAGCAGAATATTATGTGACCCTTTAAAACAATCTGTAACTATCCATAACCATTTGAACACTTCTTTGAATTTTACCAATTCTTGTTATCTGTATTATTGTTATTATTATTATTATTATTATTTATTGTTATTTATTTATTATTATTATTATTATTTATTATTATTATTATTATTATTATTATTATTATTATTATTATTATTATTATTATTATTGTTATAATTATTAATTCTGATCATCATTAATTAATCTCAATTCCAGATGCTTTCACCTCGACTTAACTCAACATCCAATAAACAGGTGGTTCAGACAGTGAGGTACCGTGCTGAGTTCTATATCATAGGCAGCATTATTGATTTTATGACAGAGTATACACCTCCGTCTGGGCCTCGTCTCAAGCCACTGCTGTAAGATTATACAACATTTCAGTCATAAACGGCTTCAAAAAGGAAGAAAATACCAAACCCAGAACGTTTTCTCCCTCGTCAATCTGGTTTTTTTAATAATGTATTTTACATTTTCATTGTTTTTTGTTGGTGATTGAAGAAGGGTTGTGAGCCCGAAACATTCTGTTTGGTATTTTGTACTTTTTTTTAAAGCTGATTTATTCATATTTGTCTTTGTTTATGAGTTTTGACAGTCGTCAGCTTCCAGCACCTTGCTATCACTCCAAACACATGTCTTTGTTTATGAGTTTTGACAGTCGTCAGCTTCCAGCACCTTGCTATCACTCCAAACACATGTCTTTGTTTATGAGTTTTGACAGTCGTCAGCTTCCAGCACCTTGCTATCACTTCAAACACATGTCTTTGTTTATGAGTTTTGACAGTCGTCAGCTTCCAGCACCTTGCTATCACTTCAAACACATGTCTTTGTTTATGAGTTTTGACAGTCGTCAGCTTCCAGCACCTTGCTATCACTCCAAACACATGTCTTTGTTTATGAGTTTTGACAATCGTCAGCTTCCAGCACCTTGCTATCACTCCAAACACATACGGCCTGTTATTCTGTAAACATGGGATTAGGCAAGCTAATCAACTCTACTATTTTCTTAGCTAATATTTTTCAGAATGGTTTACCCTTAATTCCCTCCTTGTGCCGAGCAGTGTCGAGACTAAGTACTGGTAATCTAGTATTATGACACTCGCTTTCGGAGCAGAAGGTCCTTGCTTCGAACCTCTGGTCCTTGGAAAAGGCTCTTTTCTCACATTCTCTGACCATACTCAGGTTTAAAATGAGTACCTTGTTGTTAACAGCTGTTGGAAAAAATTGTAATATCGCCTAACAGGTGGTAGGTATGTCTTGTTCTACATTTGAAGTGTTGCTGTTGGTCAGGGAGCATGTTTAGTGGATATTACGCTGTATAAAAGGTAGATAGTCTTGTGCATAGTGGGGTGGGTGATGTGGGGAGAATCTCTTGTAAACCTGACAAGTAGTATTGGGAATTCCCAGTACCAGTTTTGGCAGTCACATTTTCTCACCTCACTCATGTGTAAAATGAGTACCTGTCATTAACAGTCTGTCAGACAAAATTGTAATATAGCCGAACAGGTATCATGTCTTGTCTTGCTTGTTAAGTGTTGTTGTTGGCTTGGGACCTCTTGTAAAGTGCTTTGAGCATGTTTATTGAATATTGCGAAATGATAATGTTCAAGTTTAATAAATGTTTGTAAGTAAAGGAGAAGAAACACTAGTGGAATTCCTAGGAGGTCTCAGGTGTGAGAATTTGTGACAAGTCAGGGGTCATCACAGATTTTTACTTGTGACAAGTCAGGGGTCATCACAGATTTTTACATACAATTTGTGACAGGTCAGGGGTCATCACAGATTTTTACATACAATTTGTGACAAGTCAGGGGTCATCACAGATTTTTACATACAATTTATGACAGGTCAGGGGTCATCACAGAATTTTACATACAATTTGTGACAAGTCAGGGGTCATCACAGATTTTTACATACAATTTGTGACAAGTCAGGGGTCATCACAGATTTTTACATACAATTTGTGACAAGTCAGGGGTCATCACAGATTTTTACATACAATTTGTGACAAGTCAGGGGTCATCACAGATTTTTACATACAATTTGTGACAAGTCAGGGGTCATCACAGATTTTTACATACAATTTGTGACAAGTCAGGGGTCATCACAGATTTTTACATACAATTTGTGACAAGTCAGGGGTCATCACAGATTTTTACATACAATTTGTGACAGGTCAGGGGTCATCACAGATTTTTACATACAATTTGTGACAAGTCAGGGGTCATCACAGATTATTACATACAATTTGTGACAAGTCGGGGGTCATCACAGATTTTTACATACAATTTGTGACAAGTCAGGGGTCATCACAGATTTTTACATACAATTTGTGACAAGTCAGGGGTCATCACAGATTTTTACATACAATTTGTGACAAGTCGGGGGTCATCACAGATTTTTACATACAATTAGTGACAAGTCAGGGGTTCATCACAGATTTTGTGACAAGTCAGGGTCATCACAGATTTTACATACAATTTGTGACAAGTCGGGGGTCATCACAGATTTTACATACAATTGTGACAAGTCAGGGTCATCACAGATTTTTACTTGTGACAAGTCGGGGTCATCACAGATTTTTACATACAATTTGTGACAAGTCGGGGTCATCACAGATTTTAATACAATTTGTGACAAGTCAGGGGTCATCACAGATTTTTACTTGTGACAAGTCAGGGGTCATCACAGATTTTTACATACAATTTGTGACAAGTCAGGGGTCATCACATATTTTTACATACAATTTGTGACAAGTCAGGGGTCATCACAGATTGTTACATACAATTTGTGACAAGTCAGGGGTCATCACAGATTATTACATACAATTTGTGACAAGTCAGGGGTCATCACAGATTTTTACATACAATTTGTGACAAGTCGGGGGTCATCACATATTTTTACATACAATTTGTGACAAGTCAGGGGTCATCACAGATTTTTACATACAATTTGTGACAAGTCGGGGGTCATCACAGATTATTACATACAATTTGTGACAAGTCAGGGGTCATCACAGATTATTACATACAATTTGTGACAAGTCAGGGGTCATCACAGATTATTACATACAATTTGTGACAAGTCAGGGGTCATCACAGATTATTACATACAATTTGTGACAAGTCAGGGGTCATCACAGATTTTTACTTGTGACAAGTCAGGGGTCATCACAGATTTTTACATACAATTTGTGACAAGTCGGGGTCATCACAGATTTTTACGTACAATTTGTGACAGTCAGGGGTCATCACAGATTATTACATACAATTTGTGACAGGTCAGGGGTCATCACAGATTTATACATACAATTTGTGACAAGTCAGGGGTCATCACAGATTTTACATACAATTTGTGACAAGTCAGGGGTCATCACAGATTATTACATACAATTTGTGACAGGTCAGGGGTCATCACAGATTTTTACTTGTGACAATTCAGGGATCATCACAGATTTTTACATACAATTTGTGACAAGTCGGGGGTCATCACAGATTTTTACATACAATTTGTGACAAGTCAGGGGTCATCACAGATTTTTACATACAATTTGTGACAAGTCAGGGGTCATCACAGATTATTACATACAATTTGTGACAGGTCAAGGGTCATCACAGATATTTACTTGTGACAATTCAGGGGTCATCACAGATTTTTACATACAATTTGTGACAAGTCGGGGGTCATCACAGATTTTTACATACAATTTGTGACAAGTCAGGGGTCATCACAGATTTTTACATACAATTTGTGACAAGTCAGGGGTCATCACAGATTATTACATACAATTTGTGACAGGTCAAGGGTCATCACAGATTTTTACATACAATTTTTTACATCTAAATTTGTTTAAGATGTACAGTTTTGTGGTCGAGTGGTATGGCACTCGTCTTTGGACTCGTAGGTTCCTAGTTCAAGTCCTGCTTTAGGGCAGCTCAAAGTTGAGTCCTCAGAAAAGACTCTCTACTCATATCCTCTCACCGTACTCAAGTGAAAAATGAGTACCAGCTTGTTAGCAGCGTTGTCTTTGTTCAGAAATAAAAAATTGTATTTTTGCTTTACAGGCATCCTGCTATTGACTTAAGACCTCTTGTAAAGCACTTTGAGCAAGTTTTTGATTTTTAAAACAAAAAAAACTTGAGGTTTTATATAGTGCAATATCCACTAAATGTGCTCAAAGCGCTTTGCAAATTCTAGGGGTATATTAAGGTGCAGTGCTCCATAAAAGCTAGAGCATCAGAGTATGGGGCATCAAAGATTTGACTTTTGTCATTTATTTCTTTATTCTCAATGCCAGGAAGATGGAGGACATCTGGTCAGAGAAGAAACCCCAGCACAAATTTATTGTTTTCATTTTTGAAGAGGCCGAGTCTAAACTGGGACGTAAGGTGAGTGTCTGGGTTTACATTTTACATTGTTGGGGGTCCTGAAAGCTCAGTAGGTAGAGCACTTGCTTCACACTCAAAGGAACCGAGATCGATCCCGGGTGTAGTCGAGATTTTTTTGAGAAGGGAGTAAGACAAGGTTGCGCCTTATCACTGGGCTTTTTTTTTGCATATATATTGAAATATTATTCAAAGAAATTGAAGATATGAAATGCGTTGTTGTTGGATTGCAGAATATGAATAACATAAGATGCATAGATGGTGGCTAGAAAACGTGCAAAATTATTTAGATATACTGATGAGCAAAAGTGAAGAGATGGGCCTGAAACTATATGTTAAGAAAACTGAATGCATGGTGGTCTCAAAGAATTACAACAATATGACCTTTCACTTGGGCAGTAAAGGAGAGTCCATCAAACAAGTAAAGAAATTTAAATATTTAGGCACTCTCATTACCCGTGACGCACACTCATTACCCGTGACGCACATGACATAGAGGATATAAAACAAAGAATAGCAAATAGCATAAAATGCGTCCAGTTGTGTCAAACAACAATCTAAAGTTGAAGACCAGAATGAAAGTAACGGAAACGTGTGTAATAAGTACCCTTAATATGGTTGTGAAACGTGGACGATTGACAAAGAATGTACTAGAGGCATTTGAGATGTGGATGTACAGAAGAATGTTGAGGTTATCATGGACAGACAAGTATAAGAACGAAGTGTTGGCGAAGGTGAGGAAAGGAAGAATATCGATAGATACCAACAGAGAAAGGCAGTTACGGTTTCTGGGACATGTGGGGAGAAGAATAGAAAAGTTGGTAACATCTGGGTTGATCGAAGGAAAGAGAGCTGGAGGAAGACAAAGAATGACATATCTAAATAACCTAAGAATGGCCAAAACTGATTTTAAAAGCAACACAGACTTCATGCGCACCGCAGAGGACCGTGATACGTGGAGACAGCTGATCGGCAACGTACTCAAGAGTACACAAGCCATGATGGATGATGATGAGGTCTTATGACCTTTGAATATCCTATATGTCCCATATTATATTATCATTATTTTCAGAACATAATAATTATAATCAACAAACCATTAATACAGGAGGTGAGTATTTAAAACTCACATTAAGTATAATTTCACTTCATTCAATCATTGTAGTCACAAACACTAAGTATAATTTCACTTCATTCAATCGTCATAGTCACACACACTAAGTATAATTTCACTTCATTCAATCGTCATAGTCACACACACTAAGTATAATTTCACTTCATTCAATCATCATAGTCACACACACACTAAGTATAATTTCAATTCATTCAATCGTTATAGTCACACACACTATGTATAATTTCAATTCATTCAATCGTTATAGTCACACACACTAAGTATAATTTCAGTTCATTCAATCGTTATAGTCGCACACACTAAGTATAATTTCAATTCATTCAGTCGTCATAGTCACACACACTAAGTATAATTTCAATTCATTCAATCATCATAGTCACACACACTAAGTATAATTTCAATTCATCCAATCATCATAGTCACTCAAAGTATAATTTCAATTCATTCATTCGTCATAGTCACAAACACTAAGTATAATTTCACTTCATTCCATCGTCATAGTCACACACACTAAGTATAATTTCAATTCATTCAAACATCAAAGTCACACACACTAAGTAAAATTTCAATAAATTCAATCGTCATAGTCGCACACACTTAAGTATAATTTCAATTCATTCAATCGTCATAGTCGCACACACTAAGTATAATTACAATTCATTCAATCATCATAGTCACACCTACTAAGTATAATTTCAATTCATTCAATCGTTATAGTCACACACACTAAGTATAATTTCAATTCATTCAATCGTTATAGTCACACACACTAAGTATAATTTCAATAAATTCAATCGTCATAGTCGCACACACTAAGTATAATTACAATTCATTCAATCGTCATAGTCACACATACTAAGTATAATTTCAATTCATTCAATCGTCATAGTCACACATACTAAGTATAATTTCAATAAATTCAATCGTCATAGTCAGTTACACTAAGTATAATCAATTCATTCAACAGGGATGCCACTTTTCCGGTTTTAGCCGGAAATCCGTTTTTTTTACCACCAGCCGGTTTTAATCCAGAACCTCCGGTTTTTGTCCGTCGTCACTTTTCAAAAAAAAAAAAAAAATTTAAAGAAGAAGAAAAAAATTGCGATCGAGATTTGAGCCGGAACTTTTTCGCCGGGTGAATAATTTGGGCTGTCACCGCTGGTCGAATATTTGGGCACCTAAATGATAGTTTATCTCCGCCCATCCCCATCACAATTCCTCCTTTAAAATTTTTTTTTGGATAAATAAACAGTGATTTTGAGAATTTCTAAGAAATCTTCCGCTGAATTTGCTGTGTCAAACATTTCTCTCAAAACCACAAAATCACCATTATGTCTTATGTCATATTTTGACACCTGTGTTCAGTCTCGTGAAATTTAGTGACGGTCCCGTTTTTATGACGTCGGGCCAGACTGAATGGCACCAGATGTCACAATTGACACAGACGACCAGTGGTGTTCTTTTATTATCTAGTTGATGGTTGAAGGGAAAGGAGAGGGACAAATCTCTCTCTCTCTCTCTCTCTCTCTCTCTCTCTCTCTCTCTCTCTCTCTCTCTCTCTATCTCTCTCTCTCTCTCTCTCTCTCTCTCTCTCTCTCTCTCTCTCTCTCTCTCTCACCTCTCTCTCTCTCTCTCTCTCTCTCTCTCTCTCTCTCTCTCTCTCTCTCTCTCTCTCTCTCTCTCTTTTTTTTTTTTTTCTTTCGCAACCATCCATTAAATCATCTGGTCATACAGAGATAATTCATGAGCCTAGAATAAAGCAATGGTGATTGGCTTAGTTTATTCTTCTTTCTTTTTACCTTTTGACTACTACAAATAACACCACATCATCCCTACCACCAGTACTACTACAACTACCACCACATCATCATTCCTACCACAACTATTACAACCACCACCACACAATTATCTCTAAAAGACCACCACCACATCATCATCCCTACCACCACTACTACTACAACCACCATCACATCATCATCTCTAAGACCACTACTACTACTACTACAATCACCACCACATCATCATCCCTACCACCACTACCACATCATCCCTACCACCACTCCTACTACAACCACCACCACACCATCATCCCTAGCACCACTACTACTACAAATAACACCACATCATCCCTACCACCACTACTACTACAACTACCACCACATCATCAATCCTACTACCACTACTACAACCACCACCACACCATCATCCCTAGCACCACTACTACTACAAATAACACCACATCATCCCTACCACCACTACTACTACAACTACCACCACATCATCAATCCTACTACCACTAATACAACCACCACCACACCATCATCCCTAGCACCACTACTACTACAAATAACACCACATCATCCCTACCACCACTACTACTACAACTACCACCACATCATCAACCCTACTACCACTACTACAACCACCACCACACCATCATCCCTAGCACCACTACTACTACAAATAACACCACATCATCCCGACCACCACTAATACTACAACTAGCACTACATCATCATTCCTACCACAGCTACTACAACCACCACCACACAATCATCCGTACGACCAGTACTACTATAATCACTACCACATCATCCCTACCACCACTACTACTACAACCACCACCACATCATCATCCCTACTACAACCGCCAAATGTAATTACACTTTCAACTTTTGAAATTCTCCGAGTTGTGTCAGAAATTGCTGCAGGACAAATTTTGGATCGCATCTCAGTGAATTTGAGTGACCAGTCATTCTCACCCCTGATAGCTATTGATATTAATTTGTCTATATTTTGTTTTCAGCACCTTATTTTATCAATTTGAAAACTGTCAACTCTCCTTTCTTTTGTGTGTTATTTGCTCTCAATTGCAATAATAATTACTGAAACAATATTCCAAATTTGATATTTTTCAAATCCCTGCAAAGCCCTAGACGTTGATTTGTATCTCATCCGGCTTTTTTAAATTTGCCTGGTGGCATCCCTGATTCAATCGTTATAGTCACACATACTAAGTATAATTTCAATAAATTCAATCGTCATAGTCACTTACACTAAGTATAATTTCAATTCATTCAATCGTTATAGTCACACATACTAAGTATAATTTCAATTCATTCAATCGTCATAGTCACACATACTAAGTATAATTTCAATTCATCCAATCGTTATAGTCACACATACTAAGTATAATTTCAATTCATTCAATCGTTATAGTCACACATACTAAGTATAATTTCAATTCATTCAATCATCATAGTCACACACACTAAGTATAATTTCAATTCATCCAATCGCCATAGTCACTCAAAGTATAATTTCAATTCATTCATTCGTCATAGTCACAAACACTAAGTATAATTTTACTTCATTCCATCGTCATAGTCACACACACTAAGTATAATTTCAATTCATTCAAACATCAAAGTCACACACACTAAGTAAAATTTCAATAAATTCAATCGTCATAGTCGCACACACTAAGTATAATTTCAATTCATTCAATCATCATAGTCACACACACTAAGTATAATTTCAATTCATTCAATCATCATAGTCACACATACTAAGTAAAATTTCAATTCATTCAATCGTCATAGTCTCACACACTAAGTATAATTTCAATTCATTCAATTGTCATAGTCACAAACACTAAGTATAATTTCAATTCATTCAATCGTCATAGTCACACACACTAAGTATAATTTCAATTCATTCAATCGTCATAGTCACACACACACTAAGTATAATTTCAATTCATTCAATCGTCATAGTCACACACACTAAGTATAATTTCAATTCATTCAATCGTCATAGTCACACACACTAAGTATAATTTCAATTCATTCAATCGTCATAGTCACACACACTAAGTATAATTTCAATTCATTCAATCGTCATAGTCACACACACTAAGTATAATTTCAATTCATTCAATCGTCATAGTCACACACACTAAGTATAATTTCAATTCATTCAATCGTCATAGTCACACACACTAAGTATAATTTCAATTCATTCAATCGTCATAGTCACACACACTAAGTATAATTTCAATTCATTCAATCGTCATAGTCACACACACTAAGTATAATTTCAATTCATTCAATCGTCATAGTCACACACACTAAGTATAATTTCAATTCATTCAATCATCATAGTCATACACACTAAGTATAATGAGAGGAATGATGTGAAATGAGTCTTGGCTGTCAACAGGTTTTTTCTCACTTTGTCTTCATGTAGGTGATTTTAGACATGCATCTTTACCAGAACATTCTGGTCCGATCGATGCTGAAAGAAAGTGTCGTCAAGTTTGGGGTCACCAAGTTTCCAAGTCTGTACCAGATCAAGGATGATTCAACCTTCCGTCTTCTTGCTGTGTAAGTATTTGTCTTCTTGTTGTGTAAGTATTTGTCTTCTTGCTGTGTAAGTATTTGTCTTCTTGCTGTGTAAGTATTTGTCTTCTTGCTGTGTAAGTATTTCTGTCTTCTTACTGTGTAAGTATTTCTGTATTCCTGCTGTGTAAGTATTTCTGTCTTCTTACTGTGTAAGTATTTCTGTATTCCTGCTGTGTAAGTATTTCTGTCTTCTTACTGTGTAAGTATTTCTGTCTTCTTACTGTGTAAGTATTTCTGTATTCCTGCTGTGTAAGTATTTCTGTATTCCTGTTGTGTAAGTATTTCTGTCTTCTTACTGTGTAAGTATTTCTGTCTTCTTGCTGACCTCCCTGTCTGCCTAGTAGTAATTGGGCAGCTGTGTCTGTTAGATCTGATGAAAAGTACTTTGGGATATATGAGAGTCCTATCAAAAGGGTAGCAAGCAATTGCTACTGTACGATTAACACTATAGAAAAGACACTTTAGAAAAAGGGATAAACACCTGCCTCGTGGACCTTCTGTCTCTAAAGGATTAATTCCTTCATTCCTAATTGTTGAAAACAGAGTTCAAGGTCCACAGCTTCTAACAGCTCAGTTTTCACCTGGAAATAGAGAAGGGAGATCATTGTCTCTCGGTCTCAGCAAAAAGTTGAATCAAAACTGGAATTTTTGTCCTCATTTCAATGTGAACTTTTCCTCTCTCCATGATAGGGGCAAGGAAGAGCCTGGTGACCAAGAGCTGTTTGTGAAATCATTACAAAAATTGATCAAGGAGGAAGGCGGTCAACTCGATGGGGAGCACGACAAGGGGAAAGACTCCCTGGTGATTGTTGTCACCCCTAAAGATATAGTAAAGATGGCTATTGGTCAGCCATTCCATTCACAGAATAAAAGGTAAAAACGTAATTGTGTGTGGTGAATAGAAACATAAAGGAAAGATTTGGGCATATGTTCAAATCTTCAGATGGATCAACTGGGTCACCAGTCCAAAGAGTGTGTTGTCAATGTCCACGACTTGATCTTTGGATTTTTAAAACATTTTTGCAGTTGTTTACATTGATGGTAACAAGATATGAAGTGAGTAGAAAAGTTTACATTGATATTGTTGAAAGTAAAAAACAAAAATGAATAAAGCAGCTTCAAAAAAGAACAGACTACCAAACATGGAATGTTTCAGGCTCAAAACACCTCTTCAGCCACAACAAAAACAATGAAAGCATAATTACATGACTAAATAAACCATATCTACTGCAGACAAATATTAGTCAGCCTGTTTTTTTTTTCATAATATATTTATGTTTTTCTTGTTTTTTGTTGTTGGTTGAAGGAGTATTTTGAGCTGGAAATGTTCGGTGTTTGGTATTTTGTTCTTTTTTAAAACTGTTCTATTCATTTTTCTTTATTACTTGTACATTACATCTTCTGGCAGCTTAGTATGACTTTGACTTGATATTGTTGTAGCGTCCATGGTCCATTTCTATCGTGGTGACAATGACCCAATAGCTGACCAGAGTGCAACTCGCCTTGAATCATGTCTTTTTCTCCTATCCTCAGTCGACGAGTCAGCATGCAGGATTTAGAATCAGCCCTCCGCTACATGCTCCGACAGGAAATTGCCATGTCTAAAAAGATAGAGGGCGAAAAGTTCAAGGCCCTACAGAAATTTGTTCAAGTTTTACTGAAGGTGATTTGTTGTTTCCAGTGATTTTCTTGCTACCGTTGCTAACCACACCTTTGCCATTGGCTACAACAAAAAACTTGAGCTTTTATATCTTGCAATGTCCACTAAACGTGCTCAAAGCGCTTTACAAAGGGTCACTGGCCAACAGCAACACATAACATGTTGACCGAGACATGATACCTGATAGGCAATATTACAATTTTTCTTTCCGATAGAAAGAACACTGTTATGCAGCCATATGGTCTTGTGGTATGACACTTGCTTTCGATTGAAAGGTTTCTTGGTTTGAGTCTCGCTCGATGCATAGTTAAGTCCTTGGAAAAGGTTCTATACTGTCATTCTGTCACCGTACTTTAGTGTAAAATGAGAACTGGGCCATTAACAGTGTTGTCTCTGTTGGATAAATTGTAATATCGCCTAACTGGCGTCATGACTTGTTCTACAAGTTGTGTGTTGCTGTTGGTCAGTGACCCTTTGTAAAGTGCTTTGAGCATGTTTAGTGCATCTTGTGAGATATGAAAGCTCAACTTTTTTTTTTATGGGGGGGGGGGGGGGGGGGTTCCTTTCATGATGGACTGTGTGGTCACTTGCTGTGTCCTCTGTTCTCCCATATCCTGGGTGGACACTTTTGATCCCATGATGGACTGACAGGTCACTTACTGGTGTCTTCTGTCCTCCCATATCTATCTTCCCTTTCAATGTTGTTCTCAGCCTTTGTTTTGTATTTTAAACATAAATTGAATGAAGTCTCTTTGAATAATCCAATACTTAAGACTGGGTCAGTCCAGGTACTTTAACCTTTCATGATATGAAATGCGCTTCTTTAGACAATGTCAATGCCATAGGGTTGTCATTTGTATTTTGGACTCCAATTACAATTCCCTTGTGTATATTGGACTCCAATTACAATTCCCTTGTGTGTATTGGACTCCAAATACAATTGCCTTTTGTATATTGGACTCCTAATACAATTGCCTTTTGTATATTGGACTCCAAATACAATTGCCTTTTGTATATTGGATTCCAAATACAATTGCCTTTTGTATATTGGACTCCAAATACAATTGCCTTTTGTATATTAAATTCCAATTACAATCCAGGTTGGGGTTCCTGACCTCCCGTGGTGGGCGGGGATGCACTAACTGCGTCTTCTATCCCTCTATAACTGTTTTCCAATTTGCCTTCTGTCTTTGTCTTGGAATGAGATTACGTGATTTTGTCCTGGCCCTGGTCGGAGTTTTTGGCTGGTAGGGAAACAGTTTATATAGTTATTGTTTTTGGAGATGATATTTTTTTCTTTGTAAATCATCTCTCTGTTATGTATTATTATATTTTAGTTTTGAATGTATTTGAGTGTATTCCTCTCAGTGGTGCTCGTGTCTGGATGAACTTTTAGCTGATCTCAAACTAAGTACATTGATATTGTGCTCTTGGAATCTAAATCTATTCCCTATTTGTACCATTCCCCTTTGTTTTACTTTATCTTGGGTACTTTAATCATAATTCTAGAACTTTTTACTGTCCCATTTTTTTCCTTTTTACTGGTGCTGACATGACTTAAATGTGTCGCAAGTGCCGAAAAACTCTTAAAACAAAAACAAATCCAATTACAATTTCCCTATATTGGACTCCAAATACAATTGCCCTTTTGTACATTAGACTCCAAATACAATTGCCCTTCTGTACATAAGACTCCAAATACAATTGCCCTTTTGTATATTGGACTCCAAATACAATTGCCTTTTGTATATTGGACTCCAAATACAATTGCCCTTTTGTATATTGGACTCCGACTACAATTGCCCTTTTGTATATTGGACTCCAAATACAATTGCCCTTTTGTATATTGGACTCCAAATACAATTGCCCTTTTGTATATTGGACTCCAAATACAATTGCCCTTTTGTACATTAGACTCCAAATACAATTGCCCTTTTGTATATTGGACTCCAAATACAATTGCCCTTTTGTATATTGGACTCAAATACAATTTCCCTTTTGTACATTAGACTCCAAATACAATTGCCTTGTATATATTGGACTCCTAATACATTTTCCCTTTTGTACATTAGACTCCCAATACAATTGCCCTTTTGTATATTGGACTCCAAATACAATTGCCCTTTTGTATATTGGACTCCAAATACAATTGCCCTTTTGTATATTGGACTCCAAGTACAATTTCCCTTTTGTACATTAGACTCCAAATACAATTGCCTTGTATATATTGGACTCCTAATACATTTTCCTTTTTGTACATTAGACTCCCAATACAATTGCCCTTTTGTATATTGGACTCCAAATACAATTGCCAGATTGAATTACTGTTAGATCGACCGACCCATTTCCATTTTCTTACATTTTCTTTGAGACTTGATAGCTGCATCTCATTCTTTTGTGTATTTTATTTTATTTTATTTTTTTTTATTTTTTTTTTTACTGATGCTGAAATGACTGATAAGTGTGGCTATCTGATGAAATCCCTTATTACAAACAAATCAACAGTTGGACACAAACTGGCATGAGACAGCCAGTAGTCTTATAGAGTCCTTTGTTCCATGGAGCCGTAGTTTTCTCAGTTTCTATAGCATGGAACAGACAATAGCAATAGCTTGCTACCCTTTGGATTGAATGCCAGTCTTTTGAGTATTTTCTGACAAATCTAATAAACCTAGCTACCCAATTACTGCTGGGTGATCAGGGGGTCAGAAAATAATCTTGACTTTATCGTGGGATTGTTCTCGTTCCCTTTGCATCTATGTCAAGTGATCTTCCAACTGAGCCAATGGGATTCCCATAGGACCATCAAAACTGAAGGACAGATCTGGCGGCCAATAGAGATGAACGTTTCACAGCTGTTGGTGTGAAACCTCTAATCCACATGACCGTGTATACAGATGTTTTGAGAAAATATTCAATTCAAATTTGAAATCCTCCTCTAAGCACCTGATTGGTTAATATTCCCTTTGTCTCTTTGCCCTCTAACTCCCCCCCCCCCAAACTTATCCAGTATTTTCCAGGCAGGCATCACATCATGAAATTCCTGCAGTCTGTCAGCGTCATGTTGTCATTGGTGAACACCGGACACTTATCTGGGATGCAATGGAGGTCCAAGATTGAACACTTACAGGTATGGGTGGTGGTAGGGGATAGGGGTGGTAGTCGTGGTAGGGGATAGGGGTGGTAGTCATGGTGTGTTGGTAGGGGATAGGGGTGGTAGTTGTGGTGTGGGATGGGGGTGGTAGTCATGGTGTGTTGGCAGGGGATAGGGGTGGTAGTTGTGGTAGGGGATAGAGGTGGTAGTCATGGTGTGTTGGTAGGGGATAGGGGTGGTAGTTGTGGTATGGGATGGGGGTGGTAGTCATGGTGTGTTGGCAGGGGATAGGGGTGGTAGTTGTGGTAGGGGATAGAGGTGGTAGTCATGGTGTGTTGGTAGGGGATAGGGGTGGTAGTTGTGGTGTGGGATGGGAGTGGTAGTCATGGTGTGTTGGCAGGGGATAGGGGTGGTAGTTGTGGTAGGGGATAGAGGTAGTAGTCATGGTGTGTTGGTAGGGGATAGGGGTGGTAGTTGTGGTATGGGGTGGGGGTGGTAGTCATGATGTGTTGGTAGGGGATAGGGGTGGTAGTTGTGGTATGGGATGGGGGTGGTAGTCATGGTGTGTTGGCAGGGGATAGGGGTGGTAGTTGTGGTAGGGGATAGAGGTGGTAGTCATGGTGTGTTGGCAGGGGATAGGGGTGGTAGTTGTGGTAGGGGATAGAGGTGGTAGTCATGGTGTGTTGGTAGGGGATAGGGGTGGCAGTTGTGGTAGGGGATGGGGGTGGTAGTCATGATGTGTTGGTAGGGGATAGGGGTGGTAGTTGTGGTAGGGGATAGAGGTGGTAGTCATGGTGTGTTGGCAGGGGATAGGGGTGGTAGTTGTGGTAGGGGATAGAGGTGGTAGTCATGGTGTGTTGGCAGGGGATAGGGGTGGTAGTTGTGGTAGGGGATAGAGGTGGTAGTCATGGTGTGTTGGTAGGGGATAGGGGTGGCAGTTGTGGTAGGGAATGGGGGTGATAGTCATGGTGGTAAGAGCCAATCATCATAAAAATCCATCAGAAGGTTGTGAAGATATCCACGTCAACGCGTATGCACGGGTTGTGGAACGGACTATGTCACCTTTATTGTTAATATGGAAATCTGATTCATTCGTTGTTTTACATGTATATGTGTCTGGTTGAGGTTGTCTTTGTTTACTTTATTGTGCTGTGTGTTCTTGTTGGTGTTGGTGTATGAACTGTGACTCATCACTGTGGGTGACTGGGTGAATGATGATGTGAACTGATGTCATTGTGCTGTGTGTTCTTGTTGATGTTGGTGTATGAACTGTGACTCATCAATGTAGGTGACTGGGTGAATGATGATGTGACCTGATGTCATTGTGCTGTGTGTTCTTGTTGGTGTTGGTGTATGAACTGTGACTCATCACTGTGGGTGACTGGGTGAATGATGATGTGACCTGATGTCATTGTGCTGTGTGTTCTTGTTGGTGTTGATGTATGAACTGTGACTCATCAATGTGGGTGACTGGGTGAATGATGATGTGACCTGATGTCATGGTCTGCCGTTGGTAGTAGTATTACAGTTGTAGATGGACATTTCTTGAGTAGTTCTTGCCTGGAATTACAGTTGGAGGTGGACATTTCTTGAGTAGTTCTTGCCTGGAATTACAGTTGGAGGTGGACATTTCTTGAGTAGTTCTTGCCTGGAATTACAGTTGAAGATGGACATTTCTTGAGTAGTTCTCGCCTGGAATTACAGTTGGAGGTGGACATTTCTTGAGTAGTTCTTGCCTGGAATTACAGTTGTAGATGGACATTTCTTGAGTAGTTCTTGCCTGGAATTACAGTTATAGATGGACATTTCTTGAGTAGTTCTTGCCTGGAATTACAGTTATAGATGGACATTTCTTGAGTAGTTCTTGCCTGGAATTACAGTTGGAGGTGGACATTTCTTGAGTAGTTCTTGCCTGGAATTACAGTTGGAGGTGGACATTTCTTGAGTAGTTCTTGCCTGGAATTACAGTTGGAGGTGGACATTTCTTGAGTAGTTCTTGCCTGGAATTACAGTTATAGATGGACATTTCTTGAGTAGTTCTTGCCTGGAATTACAGTTATAGATGGACATTTCTTGAGTAGTTCTTGCCTGGAATTACAGTTATAGATGGACATTTCTTGAGTAGTTCTTGCCTGGTTTGTCTGAGTTTGGTTTTCGCCTTTGTATTGCTGTAGGTCATAATGTTTACAGGTGTTGGTGCAGGTCCTGGTGAACTGTATTTAGGTGTTGTCCTCGCTGAACACTAATTTTCCTCTGTTTTCTTTTGCCACCATGACTGCCTATATGGAATTGATCACAAAAATAGAAATACTAAAATTAGCAAGCACAGTGAATACAATTATGGCTATGAAAGAATTGACGTTAAAAAAACTATAAAACTTTAGTCCTATGCACAAGATGATAACAATTAAAATGATATAAGATTTATGGAGGTAAATCTTGTAGATCCGTCACTAAAATTAAAACTGATCCCAGATATTGTAAACACAGATGTCTGTAAGATGCACTACACACAACCAATGTATATTGTATTGAGTGCTATCTTATCCCCCTCTATCTATGAAGGTACCAGGGTTATTGTAAACACAGATGTCTGTAAGATACACCACACACTACACACAACCAATGTATATTGTATTGAGTACTATCTTATCCTCCTCTATCTATGAGGGTACCAGGGTTATTGTAAACACAGATGTCTGTAAGATGCACTACACACTACACACAACCAATGTATATTGTATTGAGTACTATCTTATCCTCCTTTACTATGAAGGTACCAGGGTTATTGTAAACACAGATGTCTGTAAGATGCACTACACACTACACACAACCAATGTATATTGTATTGAGTACTATCTTATCCTCCTCTATCTATGAGGGTACCAGGGTTATTGTAAACACAGATGTCTGTAAGATACACTACACACTACACACAACCAATGTATATTGTATTGAGTACTATCTTATCCTCTCTATCTATGAGGGTACCAGGGTTATTGTAAACACAGATGTCTGTAAGATGCACTACACACCACACACAACCAATGTATATTGTATTGAGTACTATCTTATCCTCATCTATCTATGAGGGTACCAGGGTTATTGTAAACACAGATGTCTGTAAGATGCACCACACACCACACACAACCAATGTATATTGTATTGAGTACTATCTTATCCCCTCTATCTATGAAGGTACCAGGGTTATTGTAAACACAGATGTCTGTAAATGCACTACACACTACACACAACCAATGTATATTGTATTGAGTACTATCTTATCCCCTCTATCTATGAGGGTACACGGGTTATTGTAAACACAGATGTCTGTAACATGCACTACACACCACACACAACCAATGTATATTGTATTGAGGTACTATCTTATCCTCCTCTATCTATGAGGGTACCAGGGTTATTGTAAACACAGATGTCTGTAAGATGCACACACACACACACAACCAATGTATATTGTATTGAGGACTATCTTATCCTCCTCTATCTATGAAGGTACCAGGGTTATTGTAAACACAGATGTCTGTAAGATGCACCACACACCACACACAACCAATGTATATTGTATTGAGTACTATCTTATCCTTCTCTATCTATGAGGGTACCAGGGTTATTGTAAACACAGATGTCTGTAAGATGCACCACACACCACACACAACCAATGTATATTGTATTGAGTACTATCTTATCCCCCTCTATCTATGAAGGTACCAGGGTTATTGTAAACACAGATGTCTGTAAGATGCACTACACACCACACACAACCAATGTATATTGTATTGAGTACTATCTTATCCCCCTCTATCTATGAGGGTACCAGGGTTATTAACACAGATGTCTGTAAGATGCATACCCCAACATAACAATTTATTTTATTGATCATTTATATCCCTTATTATGGGTACGGGTTATTAGTATATTAATCAGTGCCACATAATTTTTCTTTCCTTTTATCAGTTATGATTTATAGGTGTGTTTATTTATTTACGTATGTATGAATATTTATATGCAATACTCTATTTAGTTTTTGGTTAATTATTCATATTTATTTATTCATATAATATATGTTTTTTAAAGTATCTCTTTTACTTTAAAGTCAATATCCATATTTGTGTGTGTATGTGTGAGTGTGTGTGAGTGTGTGTGAGTGTGTGTGTGTGTGTGTGTGTGTAAGTGTAAAAAGATGTAAAACTAAACTGGCAAAGGGACGGCAAACGTCTCTCATTTAAAAATCAAATTCTCTTTTAGAGTTTTGTCAACAAGTGTCTGAATGATTGGTATGAATCCCGTCTCCCAGAATTCCACAATGTTCCTGCCAGGGGTCATCAAGTGGGATAGTTGTGAAGGAAGCGAGCCCCGTTACCGTGGTTACCCGTGTTCTATGTGGACTCTGTTCCACGTCCTTACCGTCAGTGCCCTCACACAGCAAGGACACAGTCCCAGTAAGTAGACATCGGATTAGATCATGCCGACATACAGGTCTGATAAGCAAACGCAATTATGGGCTTGATTTATGGGGGCAGCATGACTCAGCGTTGCGGTCTTTGCTTCGTACTGGAAAGGTACCGAGTTCGATCACCCACCACTCCGCTGTGTGGCCTTGAGCAAGTCACCTCGCCCTAGGTCAATTGGCGGTGCTGCACTGCGGCTGACGCCTGGGTTATTCCAGTCTTCCCTTAAAATAGACCCTAGAGACAAATTTCCCCTATGGGTGAATAAAGGGAATTTTATTTTATTTATTTAATTAACACAGTTGTATTGGTCACTATCTTGTTTTGGTTTGAGAGTATATCCATTACGACAATGAGAATATCCATTACGACAACGAGACCAAAACAATTTGAGTTATCAAACCTGCAATACTGACCTCGTATGGTTAAAGGGACGTAAACACCAATGTAAACTGATATGAGCTATTTATGTTATGGGAATCCCCATTTCAGGGTGCTCACTACTATCCCATTGTAAGTAGGGAGGCACTTAATGTATCTTCTATCCCCTATATCTGTTTTCCAACATGTTTTCTATCTTTGACTTGGTTTTGTATTGCCCTGGTCGGATACCCTGGCTGGGAGGGAAACAGTCAATGTATACTTAGAGTTTTGGGAGATAATATTTTTTGTCTTGTAAATCATCACTCAGTTATGTATTGTATTATTTTTTGTTTCACTTATATATGATTTGTAAACAATTGAGTGTGTTTCTCTTAGTGGGGAATTTTTACTTGTGTCAGGATGATACATTTAGATGATCTCAAACTAAGTACACCGATAGTGTGCTCTTGGAATCTACATTTTCCCTATTTGAACCAATTCTCCTTTGTCTTCCTTTTTCTGGGGTGCTTTAATTCTAATTCTAGAACTTTTGACTATCCCATTTTCCTCCTTTTTACTGGCGCTGATATGACCTAAATGTGTTGCAAGCGCCGTTTAGGACAATTTAAAGCTTATATTCTTCACAGCGTACAAGTTCACAGGTAAAGGGTTCAAAACGGATATGTTTTCCCTTGTGAAAGATGTAAGGTTTTAAAATGCCCTAACTATCGGGTAACCTCTGTATTTTTATTGTGACACATCTGACTGGTAATCAAAAGGTGTCAGGTTTGATCCCCGGTTACGGCAGGTTGATTTTGTGTGTGTGTGAGGGGGGGGGGTTGTAATTTTTTTTCTGCTTTGTCCAGCACTGAGTTACTCGACACACACACACACCTCTGTTCATATTTCTATCCTCATTGCAACTGTTTTTCTCTTCCGTAGGATCTGTCAATCCCCAAGAAGTTCCGCTGGCCATCCGTGGTTATATGCAACATTTCTTTGGATGTAGCGAATGCGTCAAAAACTTTTTAGACATGGCCGTCACGATGGAGCGTGACATTAAAGACAACAAGGGGGCTGTACTCTGGTTTTGGTCTGCACACAATAAAGTCAATAAACGACTCAAGGGGGATGAGACAGAGGACAAGATATTTCCCAAAGTTCAGTTCCCACCCGCGTCTCTATGCCCAAAATGTCACTCTTCTGAGGAGACAAATGATTCCCAGCCCATTTGGAATACGGAACTCGTTTTGAAATTTCTGATTTCGTTTTACACAGAGAAAAGTATCTACATCAGTCCAGAATTGGCCAAAGGAGATGCTAGTGGTCGTTCTGTGAAAGACAAGGGAAGGACGATTTCCCGGGGGTCAGAGTTGAAGGTTGATATAGGTTTGAAGGAGTCAGGGTCAAAGGTCAAGATGGCGAACAAACATTTGTCAGAGATGGGGCACAGGGTGGGGGTGAGTTGGCCTTCGAATTCGACTTTGATTGGAAACAGTTTCTATGCGTACAGAGCGAGTGGAAAAGGTGCAGGTCTCGTCTTCAATAACCTTGACCTGAGTATGTGTGCAGTTTTTTACGTGGTCAGTACGACCCTTATCCTTGGACTGTATTACCATTTTGTCATCCGGAGGAATGTCACACCTTGTCCTAAAAGGTGTTGTAGGTAACAGGGGGTTGTGAGGGGGTGGGGGGGGGGGGGAACATTGATTGTGATACAAGATGAGGGTGGGCAGGGGAGAGGGATGAACATTAATCTAGTCTGCCTATCATAGCAGCCAACTGTCCCGATATAAAAAATAAAAGTTAGACATCCGGACCAGATATTTAAGACTTGGAGCGAATACTGGACAAGTTTGGCATAGCCACTGACTTTCAGTAACAGTTTGTTTTAACTCATCTATTTCAATCTAGAGTTATTTTTTACTAGTCTTAACATATGGCCATTTTGAGTCATGGACAGTAGCACATGTCAGAGATCTTTGAAAAGTTGGCTGCTGTGGGTTATTGTTCTGTATGGTTGGCGCTGAAGAAACCAATGGTCTGGTTGTATTTCAGCGGCATCCTCATTGGGCGCAGGCCCATGTCAGTCGGGCCTTGTTTTATTAGGGTTGACCCAGAAATATGTGCCAAAGAAGTTGTGAACTCATAATCACACACATTTTTTAATTCTGTGAAAAGTTTTGAAATATTTATTCCCTTCATGAAATCCAATGCTTTGTAAACCTCTTTCGCCTCCAAAAAAGTTCAAAGGTCAAGTCTCTGCCTTAAAATAGTAACCAGTGACTTGTTTGATTGGCGTGGTGTTTTCTTTGATTGCGTTGTACAGCATAATCCAAATGTCCAAATAAACCCAATGAAAAATACCTGCCAGAATTGGAGGCCAGATGGGTCAACAGTTTGATTAATTGTACAACATGGCAACACTTCACACTGCGTTAGAGAATAGATAAACAGATATGGTAGGTGTTGTCGATTAGGACCCCATCCATGCCATGATATGGCCTAGACTGACATTTCAACTGTGGGGCCATTGTCCAAAGAAATGGAAATTTCGAAATGCTCCGATCACAACAAATGGTGACTTCACGGAAATATACATGTGAGATGTATTTCATTCCCATGTGGTCTGGTGGTATGACACTGGCATTTGGACTAGAAGGGCCAGGGTCCAAGTCCCACTTTGAGCAGCACACAGTTGAGTTCTTGGAAAAGACTCTTTACTCACAATATCTCATCGTATTCTGGTTGAATATGAATAACTAATCATATGAGTAAAGAGTCTTTTACTAGGACTCAACTATGCATCGCTCAGAGCGGGATTTGAACCCTGGACCATCCAGTCCAATGGCAAGTGTCACCCTATAAGGCCTACAGCTACACAGAGACTCTCATCATGTTTTGTTGACACAGGGGAAACCTGAAATGTCCATACCAGCTGTTTTAAAAAAATAGAATTTAAGTTATCATTCTGTAATTGTGATTTGCTGTGATAAGCCACCAATTTTAATCCAACCACAAATGGCTTGTTGTGTGATTTGCTGGGACAAGCCACCAATTTTAATCCAACCACAAATGGCTTGTTGTGTGATTTGTCTGGGACAAGCCACCAATTTTAATCCAACCAAAAATGACTTGTGTGATTTGTCTGGGACAAGCCACCAATTTTAATCCAACCACAAATGGCTTGTTGTGTGATTTGTCTGGGACAAGCCACCAATTTTAATCCAACCACAAATGGCTTGGTGTGTGATTTGTCTGGGACAAGCCACCAATTTTAATCCAACCACAAATGGCTTGTGTGGTGTGATATGTTGATGGAATTGAGTGTCTGACTCTTGCCCTTAATGGGGTGTCAGTCTAATGTAGGATGCTGAACAGGCAACCCGTACTGTGTGTTCGAATGCGTAGGGGAGTGGGTGTCAGCTTGTGATGCTCATCCCTTAGTAAATTGTGCGTAATTTATCTACAATATCGATATCATATGTAAACGCTTTGAGACTTCAATGAAAGGTACTCTTTAAGTAAACTTATTATTTTTGTATTATTATTATTGCTATAAATATTATTGTTTTTATTAAAACTTGGCTCACAGGAATTTCACACATCCACTCAGAGGAATTTTAATGCCAAAAAGACGAATCTTCGCATACGAGAAACGGGAATTGAGATAATAGGAATAGAGAACCAACTAGAACTATGTTATATGTAAACATAATGCCGTCCCAAAGTCCCTTTATTTCAAATGAAGTCGAGCTTCAAAACATAATGGTAGTTATTGTAGTGGTAGTTTGTATGCGGATGTATGATGTAGGATGTGAATGTATGTGGTAGGGAGTGATAGGTGTGATTGGGGGGGGGGGGGGGGGGGGGGTATATCAATTTGACCTCACCTGAAATTTGACAGAAGTTGCCCTTCACTCGGAACATTTGCTCCAGACCGGATTTTTATTATTATTATTATTATTATTATTATTATTATTATTATTATTATTATTATTATTATTATTATTATTATTATTATTATTATTATTCTTTTATCTTTACTGTTAATGATACTCCCATCAAGTATGCTATCAAAGCTTAGAGTGAAATGCCTTTAACCTTTAAGTACACCAATCTCATAAGACAAATCTACCGTATCCTACTATATTTATATATTTAAAATTTTGGCCAGAAAACTCGTCCTTCAAAGACCGATCGCTTCAAATAACCCTCATCTTGTCAGACTCTCAAACCTGGGACGCCTCCAAGTTTTGACTAAGGTGAAGGTCATTTGAATCTATCCATATTTGGACGACGAGTTTTTTAGCCACAAGTTTCACTGTGTGTTATTTCAGATTGCCATTGGTAATGTGTTATTTCAGATTGCCAATGGTAATGTGTTATTTCAGATTGCCAATGGTAATGGGTTATTTCAGATTGCCAATGGTAATGTGTTATTTCAGATTGCCAATGGTAATGTGTTATTTCAGATTGCCAATGGTAATGTGTTATTTCTGATTGCCAATGGTAATGTGTTATTTCAGATTGCCAATGGTAATGGGTTATTTCAGATTGCCAATGGTAATGGGTTATTTCAGATTGCCAATGGTAATGTGTTATTTCAGATTGCCAATGGTAATGTGTTATTTCAGATTGCCAATGGTAATGGGTTATTTCAGATTGCCAATGGTAATGTGTTATTTCAGATTGCCAATGGTAATGTGTTATTTCAGATTGCCAATGGTAATGTGTTATTTCCGATTGCCAATGGTAATGTGTTATTTCAGATTGCCAATGGTAATGGGTTATTTCAGATTGCCAATGGTAATGGGTTATTTCCGATTGCCAATGGTAATGTGTTATTTCAGATTGCCAATGGTAATGACAGCTTTAGAGGGCAGTAGGCTGGAATTGGAATTCTATCATAAGTCAAAGAGAGACTAAGCTGCTAGAAGCTGTGGAATGTAAACCAAAAATGAATGAAAAGAACAAAATACCAAACACAAGTTTTCTGGAATCTGTCTGGTTTTTAAATATTTTCATTATTGGCCGAAGAAGGGTTTTGGGCCCAACACGTTCCATGTTTGGCAGTTTGTTCCTTTTTGAAGCTGTTAATAAAGAAATAAAAAATTTTAATTTTAAAAAAATTGAGCGTTATCTAGCGCAATATCCACTAAATGTGCTCAAGTGCTTTACAAGGGGTCCCTGGTCAACAGCAACATTTAACATGTAGGACGGAATATGACGCCTGTTAGGCAATATTACAATTTTTCAGACAATGACAACGCTGTTAATGGCCAGGTACTCATTTTACACCTGAGTACGGTGAGAGAATGTGAGTAAAGAGCCTTTTCCAAGGACTCAACTATGCGCGAGCACGAGGCTCGAACCCAGGACCTTCCGATCCGAAAGCGAGTGTCATACCACTAGACCACATAGCAGTTATATTCATATATGTTTATATTACTTTTAACAGAATGGCACCCTACTCAATACTGAGATGACGATTAGCTAGAACATAGTCACGGTGGATAAAGACTTTTTCTCTAGTCAAACTTCTTCATTTATCAATTTCTTGGATTGCTGGTTGAAACTTGAACTTTGATTTTTTTTAAACCCTATCTTTTCTATTTTATGCTTTATGAGAGAACGTCTCGTCAACAACACTATCTTTTCTATTTTATGCTTTATGAGAGAACGTCTCGTCAACAACACTATCTTTTCTATTTTATGTTGTATGAGAGACGTCTCATCAACAACACTATCTTTTCTATTTTATGTTGTATGAGAGAACGTCTCGTCAACAACACTATCTTTTCTATTGTATGAGACAACGTCTCGTCTCGTCTCGTCAACAACAATCTTCAATGAATTCAAATACAACTGTTGGTTTCAAATCTTTAATTTGTTCCAATGACTGGATGTCCTCCAGAGGAAATGAGTTCCTCCATAATTTGACCATCAACTTTCAATGAATGAAAGTTTCTGATTTGTTTGAAGTCAGTCAATGTAATTTATAAAACTATCTACAAAAATGAATATTACCCCTTCATTTTGAAAAATATTAAAATACTAAACACTGAACATTTTGGGCTCAAAACCCTTCTTCAGCCATGACTGAGACCATAAAATGGTAATACACCACATATAATCCTGATAGACAGGGGAATAGATCTCCCAAGTCTAGCCGAGAAAAGTAATTTGTCTTTGCTATTTTGTTCTTCTCTGAACCTCTTCCATTCATTTTTGACAGTTATTTTTTCCAGTCCACAGTTTCAAGCAGTTTGGTATTGACATAAAGTCATTTTATTTCTTGACTCTATTGATGAAATTATACAAGACTTTAGATTATTGTAGGCAAGTCAATAATCCCAGATTCAGATTGGATAGGATATCTTTGTGTCATCAGCCATTATATTACAAAATGATTCAATTTATAAATAGCATAAACAATGATGGGCCAAGTATTTTGCCATGTGAAACGCCATTCACTAAATCCACGAAATACAAAGAGTCGCCATTGACTCCATCTCTTTGTCAAAATTGAATGTATCTGATAATGACCTTTGACCTTTGACCCAAAGACCCTGTTTTCAACTCATGACGTACATTGCAGCTAAACAGATCACGTGTATATTATTGAATCTCAGATTTGTCTTTCCTTATCCAATGTGCATGTCAAACACAGTTCTATGTTGTAGTGACGTGCAAGCGTTGTCACACGTCTTGTCCAATGTGTATATCAAACACAGTTCTATGTTGTAGTGACGTGCAAGCGTTGTCACACGTCTTGTCCAATGTGTATGTCAAACACAGTTCTATGTCGTAGTGACGTGCAAGTGTTGTCACACGTCTTGTCTCGTGTGTATGTCAAACACAGTTCTATGTTGTAGTGACGTGCAAGTGTTGCCACACGTCTTGTCCAATGTGTATGTCAAACACAGTTCTATGTCGTAGTGACGTGCAAGTGTTGCCACACGTCTTGTCCAATGTGTATGTCAAACACAGTTCTATGTCGTAGTGGCGTGCAAGTGTTGTCACACGTCTTGTCCAATGTGTATATCAAACACAGTTCTATGTCGTAGTGACGTGAGAGTGTTGTCACAGTCTTGTCTCGTGTGTATGTCAAACACAGTTCTATGTCGTAGTGACGTGCAAGTGTTGTCACACGTCTTGTCCAATGTGTATGTCAAACACAGTTCTATGTCGTAGTGACATGCAAGTGTTGTCACACGTCTTGTCCAATGTGTATATCAAACACAGTTCTATGTCGTAGTGACGTGCAAGTGTTGTTACACGTCTTGTCTCGTGTGTAGTTGAGTCAAATAGAGGGAGTAACTTTGTCTCAGGGATAAGATACATTACAAAGTAACCAACATTTGACTTTCTTATTTTTACTCCCTCTATTTTACTCTCCATTTTATTGGCTCATTTAGGCAACTCTAGCTCATGTTTTACCATGTGTCAAATGTTGGCACACGTCTTATCCCATGTGTTATGTGTCAAGTGTTGGCACACGTCTTGTCCCATGTGTTATGTGTCAAGTGTTGGCACACGTCTTATCCCATGTGTTATGTTCAAATGTTGGCACACGTCTTATCCCATGTGTTATGTGTCAAATGTTGGCACACGTCTTATCCCATGTGTTATGTGTCAAGTGTTGGCACACGTCTTATCCCATGTGTTATGTGTCAAGTGTTGGCACACGTCTTATCCCATGTGTTATGTGTCAAGTGTTTGCACACGTCTTATCCCATGTGTTATGTGTCAAATGTTGGCACACGTCTTATCCCATGTGTTATGTATCAAGTGTTGGCACACATCTTATCCCACGTGTTATGTGTCAAGTGTTGGCACACGTCTTATCCCATGTGTTATGTGTCAAGTGTTGGCACACATCTTATCCCATGTGTTATGTGTCAAGTGTTGGCACACGTCTTATCCCATGTGTTATGTGTCAAGTGTTGGCACACGTCTTATCCCATGTGTTATGTGCATAACAGGGCGGCCAGAATGGTTCTGGGCATTAGTCGAAACGAGAAAACAAGTGTAAAAACTATGCTCAGAACACTACACTGGCTGCCCGTTCGAGCCAGAATCGAATACAAAATTGCCTTTTTTCTTTCAACGCACTAAATTCCCAATCTCCGAGCTACATTCAAGAACTTATGGTCCCCTCCTCTCCGATTCGCCAGCTTAGGTCATCGGAGATCCAGCTACTAAAAGTGCCAAAAACACGGCTTACTAATTTCGGTCATAGATCTTTTTATAAAGCAAGACCTTCCATTTGGAACTCGCTTCCTTTGTCAGTAAGGGTCTCGGGCAGCGTAGAAAGTTTTATGAAAAATCTAAAGACTCATCTTTACTAGAAATTTTTATCCTAGGCATTTTCTTATTGATGAATAAATTATACGTTTTATTTTTTGATTCCATTTTGTTGAATGTCAGTTTCATTTTGGAAAACTAGCATAGTTAGTGTGTGCGGCTGTTGTGTGTGTGTCTGTTTGGCTCGGTACGAGTGTGTTTATGGTTTGATAAGTATATTTGAGGCTTCGGCGTTTAGCACTATAAAAGAACACTTTATTATTATTATTATTATTATTATTATTATTATTATTATTATTATTATTATTATTATTATTATTATTATTATTATTATTATTATTATTATGTGTCAAATGTTGGCACACATCTATCCCATGTGTTATGTGTCAAATGTTGGCACACATCTATCCCATGTGTTATGTGTCAAATGTTGGCACACATCTATCCCATGTGTTATGTGTCAAATGTTGGCACACATCTATCCCATGTGTTATGTGTCAAATGTCTTATCCCATGTGTTATGTTGACATACATCTTATCCAATGTGTAGTCACGTGTCCATTGTAGGCATGTCTTTATTTAACTCCACTTAAGGCATGTTTAGAATTTCTTTGGGGTTGTGGATAGCTCAATACGTAGAGTGCTCAACTCACAACCAAACTGACTGATTTGGATCAGCAGCAGTGGACCATAAATGTGAAAAGGTTGAATGTTATGTGTCCAAACCCTTCCTCAGCCAACCAAAAACTTATCAGACTATCGTGATTCAGTATGTCGAGTTATCGATGACTAGGACAGTACACATCACTGGTTTGTATTTGGTTTTGGGGGGGGGGGGGTTTATGTATTGGCTGAAAGGGTTTTAACTTAAAATGCTTATTTTTAAACATTAAGGGATTTTTATTTGGGGGGGGGGGGGGGGATTTTTTGTTTTTTTTTTTTGTTTTTTGTTGTTTTTTTTTTGGTTTGGTTTTTTTTTAAAATTCTTTTTTTGATGTTTCTTTGATTTTGAGTTGTTTTGTAGTCAGTTTTTAAAAATGTTTCTTCTCTAAACAAAAAATTTCATGATGACAATAATCTCAAAACACCTCCATGGTGATGATAATTATATATAAATTCATTTCTAATGAACAAAACTGAATATATGTATTATAATACTTTGAAAATTCCAAACACAAAATATTTTCGGCTCAAATCCCTTCTTCAGCCTATAACAAAAACAATAAAAGCATAAAACAGGCAGGCAGCAGAAAAGTATTTGACATGTCTTGTGTTGTCTGCCTATTTGGATGTCTGCAAGGGCGCGTTGGATGTATGTCTGCAAGGGCACGTTGGATGTCTGCAAGGGCACATTGGATGTATGTCTGCAAGTGCATGTTGGATGTCTGCAAGGGCATGTTGGATGTATGTCTGCAAGGGCACATTGGATGTCTACAAGGGCACGTTGGATGTCTGCAAGAGCACGTTGGATGTATGTCTGCAAGGGCATGTTGGATGTCTGCAAGGCTGCAAGGGCACGTTTGATGACTGCAAGGGCACATTGGATGTATGTCTGCAAGGGCACGTTGGATGTCTGTAAGGGCACGTTGGATGTCTGCAAGGGCATGTTGGATGTCTGCAAGGGCACGTTGGATGTCTACAAGTCTGCAAGGGCACATTGGATGTATGTCTGCAAGGGCATGTTGGATGTCTGCAAGGGCACGTTGGATGACTACAAGGGCACATTGGATGACTACAAGGGCACATTGGATGTCTGCAAGGGCACGTTGGATGTCTGTAAGGGCACGTTGGATGTCTGCAAGGGCATGTTGGATGTCTGCAAGGGCATGTTGGATGTCTTCAAGGGCACGTTGGATGTCTGCAAGGGCATGTTGGATGTCTGCAAGGGCATGTTGGGTGTCTGTAAGGGCATGTTGAACATAGAAAAAATGATTTTGAGATGGTACTTGCCGAAATAACCAGACACACCAAACACTTTTATGTCGTTTTGTCTGAATTTCGAAGTGATGTATTCATGTCTTGATTGGTTTTGTTCTTGGCTGAAGAAGGTTTTTGAGCCCGAAACCTTCCTTGTTTGGTTGTTTTAAAACCAATTATTTTTGAAGCTGTTCTACATTTTTGTTGATAACTTTTTACAGTCCATAAATTCTGGCAGTTCGGTTTTCACTTTGGATTTTGTGTCAATTATCTGTTTCCTGGTTATTGGTCATTGGATTGTCATAGTTTACTACTACTACTACTACTACTACTACTACTACTACTACTACTACTACTACTACTACTACTACTACTATTATTATTATTATTATTATTATTATTATTATTATTATTATTATTATTATTATTAGTATTATTATTGTTATTGTTATTATTATTATTATTATTATTATTATTATTATTATTATTATTATTATTATTATTATATTTTGATGATAATGATGGTGATTATTATTATTATTATTATTATTATTATTATTATATTATTATTATTATTATTATTATTATTATTATTATTATTATTATTATTATTATTATTATTATTATTATTATTATTATTATTATTATTATTATTATTTGATGATAATGATGATGATGGTGATATTATTATTATTATTATATTATTATTATTATTATTATTATTATTATTATATTATTATTATTATTATTATTATATTATTATTATTATTATTATTACAGGGGGTACATACTGTGTCTTCTATCCCATTATAACTGCTTTCCAACATGCTTTCTGTCTTTGTCTTGGAGTGAGATTGCTTGGTTTTGTCCTGACTTTGGTCGAGTCCTTGGCTGAAAGGGACACAGTCGAATGTATAGTTATTGCTTTGGGAGAGGATATTTTTTTTCCTTGTAAATCATCTCTCTGTTATGTACTGTATTATGTTTTATTTACATGTTATATTTGATTTGTTAACATTTGAGTGTATTCCTCTTAGTAGGGACCTGTGCTTGTGTCTGGATGAGACTTTTATGTGATCTCAAACTAAGTTCACTGATAGTGTGCTCTTGGAATCTACATCTGTTCCCTATTTGAACCAATTCCCCTTTGTCTTACCTTTTTCTTGGATGCTTTAATTGTATTTCTAGAACTTTTTACTATCCCATTTTCTTCCTTTTTACTGGCGCTGATATGACCTTAATGTGTTGCAAGCGCCGTAAAACCCTTAAAAACAAAACAAACAAACAAATATTATTGTTATTATTATTGAATTCAACAAAGATGTCTTTCATTCATCACGACTATTTATATACTATATTGCATTATATTATATTGTATTGTTCTACAATTATAACTTGGCATGTCAACTTTCCATTGCAATCGTTGGCTTGGGATGTTTGGGCTGGTTTTATTTTTTATTTTTTATTTATTTTTTAAAAAATATTTTTGTTTGTTTTTTTTTTTTGCTTTTTTTTTTTGTTTTTGTTTTTTTTTTGTTCCCTTTATAAACGGGTCCATTTGTCTCGGTTTATTTATATTTGTTTTCTTTGTGCTTTTATCTTAAGAACCACAACTTGTCCTCCGTCATCTTCCTTTTTACTGTCGCTGAAATACTCTAAAAGTGCCACAAGCGTCTTGAAACCATGAAATGACCTGACCCTGTCACAAGATAACAAAAACTAACAAATAGCTGTTATGTTTTATTTTGTTTTTAGCAGTAGGAGTTGATGATAGAAAATGTATTTATTTCTATAGTTATTGTCTATAACTGTCTCTTCTATTTACTTTTATCTAAGCCTGTTGTCTTAACTTTTCCTGGCGTCCTGACCTCCCATTGTGATGGGTGGGGTTCCTGACCTCCCATAGTGATGGGTGGGGTTCCTGACCTCCCATAGTGATGGGTGGGGTTCCTGACCTCCCATAGTGATGGGTGGGGTTCCTGACTTCCCATAGTGATGGGTGGGGTTTCTGACCTCCCATAGTGATGGATGGGGTTCCTGACCTCCCATAGTGATGGGTGGAGTTCCTGATATCCCATAGTGATGGGTGGGGTTTCTGACCTCCCATAGTGATGGGTGGGGTTTCTGACCTCCCATAGTGATGGGTGGAGTTTCTGACCTCCCATAGTGGGCAGGGAGGTACTTATTGTATCTTCTATCCCCCTGTATTTTGGAATGAGATTACTTGGTTTTATCCTGGCCCTGGTCAGATACCCTGACTTGGAGGGAAACAGTCAAATGCAAAGTTAGAGTTTTGGGAGATGATATTTTTTGTCTTTGTAAATCAGCTCTGTGTTATGCATTGTATTATTTTTAGTTTGTTTTTGTTTTATATATATAACATATGATTTGTAAACATTTGAGTGTATCCCTCTTAGAGGGGACCTGTGCTTGTGTCTGGATGAGACTTATAGGTGATCTCAAACTAAGTACTTTGATAGTGTGCTCTTGGAATCTACATCTGTTTCCTATTTGGACCAATTCCCCTTTGTCTTACCTTTTCTTGGGTGCTTTAATCGTAATTCTAGAACGCTTTACTTTCCCATTTTCTTCCTTTTTACTGGCGCTGATATGACCTTTTTGTGTTGCAAACGCCTTAAAACCCTTAAAAACAAACAAACAAAAAAAAACATACTGATGGTGGTGGTGATGATGATGATGTTGAAGTTGATGATGCTGACGGCGGTGGTGGTGTTGATGATGGTGTTGATAATGATGATGGTAGTGGTGGTGGTGAATTGGATGGCGGTGGTGGTGGTGTTGATGTTGATAATGATGATGGTAGTGGTGATGATGATGGTAGTAGTGGTGGTGATGATGATGGTGTTGATGATAATGATGATGATGGTAGTAGTGGTGATGATAATGGTAATGATGATATTATACTTTTGTGCATTTAATCTTTCCTAGTCGACGCCACAGTCTGGTCTTTGTCGCTGTTTTTTGTTTTACATTTGAAATGGTCGGGATGATTTTATTTATATTTGGATTTTAAAATACCGTATATATATATTTTGTAAATGTTCATTTCAGCCAGGTGAAAGAAACGACCTTGACCTTTGGTCGTAATACTGCCAATGGTGTCTGTCGTGTTTCTTCTATGTGCACACATTAGCAGGTCTGACATCCTGACGCAATCAGGGGCCGATTTCATTTTGTTGTCGTGGAAAATGTGAGAGTATATCAATGAAAACAATGAGCCCATTACAACTTGGATTATCAGAACTGAATAGAAGTACACGTTGGTCTTTTTGATCGAATCTTGTTTTAAAAGATCCAATTTCAAACCACAATTTATTGTATTTATTTGGATTTCTTGAAAACCTCTGACGTCATAACCACTGACAATATTATTGTAGAAAATCATGACGAGAGAGAGAGAGAGAGAGAGAGAGAGAGAGAGAGAGAGAGAGAGAGAGTCTACTATTTTACCTGTTGTCATATGTTTGTAGTTATGTCCCTTGGTTTATTCGTCCAAAATAAGCAAGAAATAAAATAAAAATGGCGCTTGCCGGTTGATTTGGAAAGAAGAGCTTTTGCCTTTGTATTTTGTCATTCACATTCCCTTTTAACTATGTAGGCAATTGCTGCAGATAGACCTGTCATCAACTCTCCTTATTCAGGCAGAATGATTCGTCCTATGTCAATGGGACACAACTCTGTAAGCAGTAATGAAAACACACACACACACACACACACACACACACACACACACACACACATCTTTGGTGGAGTTCCCTTACTGTACACAGTACGTCTTCCACCTCCCAATATCTGTTTTCCGATTGCATTCTGTCTTTGGCTTGGAATGAGATTACTTGGTTTTGTCCTGGCCTTGGCCGGATACTCTAGCTGAGAGGGAAACTTTCAAATGTATAGTCTAGTTAGTTTTGGGAGATGATATTATTTTCCTTGTAAATCATCTCTGTTATGCATTGTATTATGTTTTCTTTATATTGTGTATACAATTTGTAAAACATTTGAGTGTATTCCTCTTAGTGGGGACCTGTACTTGTGTCTGGATGAGACTTTTAGCGATCTCAAACTAAGTACTTTGCTCGTGTGCTTTTGGAATCTACACCTGTTTCTTATTTGAACCGATTCCCCTTTGTCTTACCTTTTCTTGGGTGCTTGAATTGTAATTCAAGAACTTTTTACTATCCCATTTTCTTCCTTTTTACTGGCGCTGATATGACCTTTATGTGTTGCAAGTGCCGTAAAACCCTTAAAAACAAACAAACAACATTTGAATCAATTCCTCATAAAGGCTTCATACACGTTCAGTTTTCAACCAGTGACAGGCACGGCTGAAGTAAATCGTCAGGAAATCGCAATGTGTATGACCAAATACCTGGGTGACAAGCGGAGGGACGGTCGGTCGCTTGCTTAAGAGGGCCCATACACGCACAGATCTCATCCAGGGACGATCGAGGGACAGGCAAGTCTGGGTCGCTGTGACCCGATCCCTACGTCAGTCGCAGATTATTTTAGCCCAGACACGGTGAGATATTTTTCGAGACGATCGGGGGCGTGGCAGTATAAAAAGTGGACATTTTTTCTTCGTATTTTCGCTGTTTTCACGTAGGTTTCGTGATCAGCGTCAAATTTACAATAGGTTTGATACCAAGAACTATGTGTTTACTCCAAAAATTGTTGAAATTAGAAATCAATTTTAATTAATAGTGAGGCTTTGTGGCCGACAGAACAGTGCCCCTCCCTGTTCTGTGATGGGATCTAGTGGTATGACTCTCGCTTTCAAATCGGAAGGCCCAGGTTTCGAGACCCGCTCTGAGTTGCACAGAGTTGAGTCCTTGGAAAAGGCTCTTTACTCACATTTTCTCACCGTACTCAGATGTAAAATGAGTACATGGCCATTCGTTGTCTTTGTTGGAAAAAAATTGTAATCGCCTGACAGGCGTCATGTCTCGTCCTTCGTGTTTAGTATTGCTGTTGGCTTAGGGCCCCTTGCAAAGCGCTTTGAGGACGTCTAGTGGATATTGCGCCAAATGTCATGGCATGCTGGGGAGTCTCTGGTCTGTCTTCCCACCCTAACCTGTATTCCTTGTCAGCTGCATAACATCAGGAGTTGAGCTGCAGATGCATGTTCCTCATATAATTAATTTTTATAGGGTTTAGCCAAGTAGCCTTCATTCTGTCTTTCCCACAGTCTCTTTCATGATTGGCGGTCGCCCATTCCCCGCCACCTACTGTTTCCTGGCTTGCAGTTATCTATTTCAGTTATTCTTTTTGCAAAGGGCCATATCTCATAAACAGAGGATCGTCACGTCCTGGGTCATTTGTGTCGATGAGAGATTCTGTGGGCCTTAAACAAAGGGATACCAGCCCTTTCCCCTAAAAATCTCGATTTTTTAAAGAAGGATACATGATTACAATCAATCACAGAAGACATGGGCCACAGGCCGACCAAAGAGGGAGTATAGAAGTGTTAAAGTTACAGCACTAGGAACAAGTATGAGCTATAGGGGTAGATTAAGAAAAGTAAGGACATGCAGAGGACACCACACTACAGAATGCGGGTGGGTGAGGAGCAGAGCGTGTACCACTCACCGGTGGGTTCTGTCTCCTGCACCTTAAGAGGAAGGGGTCCCACCTACTCCCTAGCTAGGTTATACCGCCGGGGACTCGGTCGCACCCATAACAAACTCAGTAGAAACGGGGAACACCATGGGAAGGTGCTGTTATGGACACAATAATGCATGAGATGCCATATGCAGTAATCTCTGTCAGACAGGATTACGCGGCGATCAATGCACCTGGAAATGAGAGGTGTTGGGTTCGAAATGCACATCAATTTCCTTTCAGCAAGCGGGACGTCCGGCCCAGACCTTGCAGCTCCCCATATTGCTCTATTTTTTTTTTTAAATCATGTTTTTATAAATTTTGAGTCAGGATCAGGAAGAGGTAGATAAAATGTTTCGTTCTTGATCACCCTAAAATTTATAATAGATTTCATACAAAGTAAAAAATAGTTTTCCGATGCAATAACATAATATGCAAGTTATTATTATTATTAAAACCCCTACAAACAAACAGCTGACATGACCTGATTTGTAGCAAGTGCTGTAAAACCCCTACAAACAAACAGTTGACAAGACCTCGATATGTAGCAAGTGCTGTAAAACCCCTACAAACAAACAGCAGAGTTTGAAACGACTTTTTGTGGATTGTGGAGTAGGTGGTAGATAGCTCAGACAGTAGAGCCACGCTCTCCCCGGCTAGGCGGAGTTGTCGTAGCAGTAAGGTCGCTGGTTCGAGCCCCCATCGCCGCGAAACTTTTATTCTTTATTTGTCTTATGGGAAATTTTGTTTCACTTTGCGCATCGTGAACGTGAGAGCTTTCGGAAGGCCTCCCTGAGAGATTGTTATTGTTAACTCTGTGATTAAAAAAAATTGTTTCCTTTCTCGATCTTCTCTTCCGTCTTTTGTAAAATCTTGGATCCCGAAGAGAAAGTGACGAAATAAAAATAACAACTTCCTTCCTGATTTCTTTTCATTGTTGATTCATTGAGATCAAACCCAGTCTGTGTAAGCATAAGTAGGGTGTAATTTAGAATCAAGATCGTTACTAATTTTTATGATTTTCTTCTTTTCTAAAAATTAAATGAGGTGCCCATTGAAATAGTGTTTAAACACACAATCTGAAAAATGAGAATGGAAGGGCATCTTCCAATAAATCGTCACGTATTCGTTGTCAGTGACCACCGACACTGCTAAACTGCTACTGATACTGATGACTCTTCTAGCCATCTAGACCGTGCCGTAAAAAAAAACACCAAAAACGTAAAACTTTACAGTGTTAACTAAAACGAAACCTTCTCAAATTTCCGCTATTCAAGTCCTCCGCTATTTTCTTCCGCTTGGGGTCTAGTAGTATCTTTACATCTTCCACTTCGAAAATCATTGTAAACAGTCAGTCAGTAATAGGCACTTGCAAGAAGTAGCTCTCGCGAGTTGAAAACAGGCGAGGATTTCTGTTTCCGTTTTTGAGGGGAAAAAAATTAGGAGTGATTTTAAAATGCTCATTCTTCTTTCTCAGTGGAATGAAATGGCATGTATATTATATCATTGGAAAGGGCATAAAATTCTGCATACAATGATGCTAATATTATTATCTTCCTATATCATGATTTTGAGAAATCTTTGCGTAAAGAGAGTATATGTGTTTAAGCGCTTATAACTTTTAAACCAGAGATGGTCCTTCTTAATAAAAAAAAGTCCTTCTGAGATACATATTAAAGTAGCTTCTCTAAAAATTTCAGAGCAAAATATGTTTGCACTCAAAAGTTAGAGCTCCCCAAATACCAGTAATTGGCCTCGATTGTTTACCGAAGCTGCCATTTTCTTATACTGATTCACTTCCTGTCGTCTGCTGGGTTTGAGAGATAACTTCGTCAATCCACATCAAAACTTTACATCTTTATATCTTACAAAATATTCCATTTATGGAAGTTATTTTTGTTTTAAATTATTCAATTAATTGGCGTTTTTATGTCCATGCAATCATTTTATAATTTACAATTCTCTTCCTTTTTTTTCCGATTGATTTTTCACTGTTGATTTTGACGTTTTTCATTCTTTGACGGACGTCTGTCCAATTTAGGGGAACGGGGGAGCGGAAGTTTTTAAAATCACCTATTTTCGATCATTTTAAACACTAATACACCACCTCAAACATTTATCAGTCCATATCTCTGCTTTTATGAGGTCTATTTTCATTTTGAAAAGTTCAAAGTGAACAACTAAATGACGCCGATTCAGTGGTGTATTTGGTCTATCTACATGTGAATAAATATTTAATTGTCGACTTTTCCAAAATTCCAATAGGTCATTCATTTGCATGTCGTGATCTATTTTTCCTTGATTTCAGCTGTTTCAGCTCTAAACTTTACCTTTCTCTCTCAATAAATAATTATTTTTCTGTTTGCAGTGTATTACAGAGATGTTGAATTACCACATGTAAAAATTTCAAAGTTGTATCTGAAGCCGTTTCTGAATTATACTTGATTATCCATTGGGTTGCTGTGTTTTGGTCACATATTTTCCTATTAAGCTTCTATAGAGATTTTTCACCACATAAAAGGTCATAACTTTTTAACTAGTTGAGATAGAGCAATAATTTTTTCACTTTAGTAAATGTTTCACTCCCCTTTATTTTTCTACGCTAAATTAATACCGATATCACTATTTTGAAAAATTCTTGCAAGTGCCTATCAGTAAGGCTGTCATTATTATTATCGCTGTGATTTTCATTCAAAACCAAAATTCGTTATCCCCAGACATATATTTGAAACTCCGCTCCATTAACCTAAACAATTATCCACATTCCAGAATATGGAATGTTTCCAAATGCACATAGAAATAAGGAAAGTTAATAAAATATCTATAAAAACATAAAATTAACCAATATTAAATCAGTTGTTACTACCTATACACAATATGCGTCGACTTCGAAGTGGGTGTCATGGCCGAATGGTTTAGTCGTCTGCCCTGGAAGTTTTACCAGAATCGACGTTGTGGGTTCGAATCCTGGTTCCGCCACTTTGTTGGGTTTTTTTTTTTGTGCGAGTCTATTATTTTCCCCTTTTTGTTTGGCCTTTTGTTCCGTTTCTGAGCATGAATTTCTAAAAATTGTTGGTTTTTTTTAAATTATTGTTTGTTTTTTTCTCCTCTATCTGACCATTTGGTCGCTCTCTGAATATTTCTGTTTGTTTGCTTTTTAATTATTTATACTTTTTAGACACTTTTTGAGATCGGAGTGGGGACGAATATGACAATTTGCTAGAAACTAGAAAGGAACCAAGAGAGAGGGAGAGAGAGAGAGAGAGTTAAAAAAAAAAGAATTAAGGAAAGTTAATAAAATATCTAAAAAACATAAAATCAACCAACATTAAATCAGTTGTTACTACATATACACAATATGCGTCGACTTTGAAGTGGGTGTCATGGCCGAATGGTTTAGTCATCTGCCCTGGAAGTTTTACCAGAATCGACGTTGCGGGTTCAAATCCTGGTTCCGCCACTATTTTTTTTTTTTTAACATTCCGTCTTCTTTTTACAGAACGGTGCAAGGGAAAAATGTCCCATCCATACTCCCCCCACCTCTTTTTTTTTTTAAAAACTCTCTCTTCTCTTCTCTCTCTCTCTCTCTCTCTCTCTCTCTCTCTCTCTCTCTCTCTCTCTCTCTCTCTCTCTCTCTCTCTCTCTCTCTCTCTCTTAGTTCCTTTCTAGTTTCTAGCAAATTGTCATATTTGTCCCAACTCCTATCTCAAAAAGGATAAATAATTAAAAAACAAACAAACAAATATTCAGAGAGCGACCAAATGGTCAGAGAGAGGAGAAAAAAAAACCAACTATTTAAAAAAAAAAAAAAAAAATTTTAAGAAATTCATGCTCAGAAACGGAACAAAAGGTCAAACAAAAAGGAGAAAAGAATAGACTCGCACAAAAAGAAAAAAGGTAGGGGGGGGGGAGGAGGATGGATGGGACATTTATCCCTTGCAACGTTCTGTGAAAAGAAGACGGAATTTTAAAAAAAAATGGCGGAACCAGGATTCGAACCCACAACTTCGATTCTGGTAAAACTTCCAGGGCAGACGACTAAACCATTCGGCCATGACACCTACTTCGAAGTAGACGCATATTGTGTATTTGTAGTAACAACTGATTTAATGTTGGTTAATTTTATGTTTTTATAGATATTTTATTAACTTTCCTTATTTTTATGTGCATTCGGAAACATTCCATATTCTGGAATGTGTATATTATAATTGTTTAAAGTTGCAAATATGTGTCTGGGGATAACGAAATTTGGCTATCCCCAGACAGGTGTCTGGGGATAATGACAGCCTATTATTATTATTATTATTATTATTATTATTATTATTATTATTATTATTATTATTATTATTATTATTATTATTATTATTATTTTTATTATTATTATTATTATTATTATTAATATTGATTTAGTTGTTGTTATTATTATTATTTATTATTATTATTATTATTATTATTATTATTATTATTATTATTGATTATTATTATTATTAGTCCTGCCCTATATTTATGATTGTATACAAACAATCTTCCTTAATCTCATTATTTCATTTTGAAAAATAACAACCTTTCGGGCTATTTCTACTTAGGTAACAAAAGTGATTCTTGCTGTTTGACCTTGACCTTACGGATGATAGAACAGCTTTAATCAAGACACAACAAGATGGCTCTCATCGACATCACAGTGAAGACGTTGGATGGACAGAATAGATCATTCTCTGTCCCTGAACAGGTGCCATCTCTTTCTCTCTAGTCTATTTAGCCTTTACACTTTGCATGTTTTAAAAATTTGTTTTCAACTCATTTCACTATCTTGTTTCTTTAAATTGATAAATGTGAGAGAGAGAGAGAGAGAGAGAGAGAGAGAGAGAGAGAGAGAGAGAGAGAGAGAGAGAGAGAGAGAGAGAGTTGAGTGACTGCAGTCTAACGTGATCTTTGACCTTCTATCACCAGATGACTGTCAGAAGCTTTAAAGAGAAAATCAGCAACTCCATCGTAAGTATCGGCCTTGTAGTTTATTCATTACTTTTTGATGGGTTCTGCTTTTGGCAGGAGTCGAGTCCAGTCCTTGGAATAGGCTTTTATGACATTCTCTCACCTTATTCAGGTGTAAAATGAGTACCTGGCCAGCAACAGCATTGTCCCTGTTGGAAAAGATTATGATGATAGCAACTAACAGGCTTTGTGTGTTTAGCATTATACAGTGTTGTTGTTGGCTTGGGACTGCTTGTAAAGTGTTTTGAGTACATTTAGTGAGTCAATGTTGGGCTGCGTAAAAGTTGATTTGTTTGACTGGTTTTTTTGGTTGTTTGTTTTTTAGTTGAAGTGTAAATAGAGTGATGTGAAACTGGCAGGCTTGTCAACCAGTGAGAAATTGCCTTGCTGGCATCATGTCTTGTCCTACATGTTCAATGTTGCTGTTGGCTTGGGTCCCCATGTAAAGGGCTTTATAAATACTCTAGTTTTTTATTATGTTTCTTTTGTCAATTTTGATAATGAATAATTTGTCCAAAATCCACAAACATTTGATCGCTAGAAAATCAATACGAATATGTGAAATAAACTTGAAATGATAGAAATCTATCAAGATAACTTGTACTTTTATATAGCGCAATATCCACGAAACATGCTCGAAGCGCTTTACAAGGGGTCCCTAGCCAACAGCAACACTTAAAATGTATGACGAGACATGACACCTGTTTAGTGATATTACAAATTTTTTCTGACAGAGACAACACTGTTAGCGTCCAGCTACTCATTTTACACATTAGTACGGTAAGAGACTCGACTACACACAACTCAGGACTCGAACCCAGAGCCATCCCTCCTGAAGGCGAGTGTCATACCACAAGACCACATGGTCGCATGTATTGACTATTGGAATCGTTTGATTCCCTTGTGTTTTGACATAGTCTATGGAAGAGGCCTGATGGACCTTGTGTTTTGACATAGTCTATGGAAGAGGCCTGATGGACCTTGTGTTTTGACATAGTCTATGGAAGAGGCCTGATGGACCTTGTTTTGACATAGTCTATGGAATCGTTTGATTCCTTGTGTTTTGACATAGTCTATGGAAGAGGCCTGATGGACCTTGTGTTTTGACATAGTCTATGGAAGAGGCCTGATGGACCTTGTGTTTTGTCATAGTCTATGGAAGAGGCCTGATGGACCTTGTGTTTTGACATAGTCTATGGAAGAGGCCTGATGGACCTTTTGTTTAGACATAGTCTATGGAATCGTTGATTCCCTTGTGTTTTGACATAGTCTATGGAAGAGGCCTGATGGACCTTGTGTTTTGTCATAGTCTATGGAAGAGGCCTGATGGACCTTGTGTTTTGTCATAGTCTATGGAAGAGGCCTGATGGACCTTGTGTTTTGACATAGTCTATGGAAGAGGCCTGATGGACCTTGTGTTTTGACATAGTCTATGGAATCGTTTGATTCCCTTGTGTTTTGACATAGTCTATGGAAGAGGCCTGATGGACCTTGTGTTTTGACATAGTCTATGGAAGAGGCCTGATGGACCTTGTGTTTTGACATAGTCTATGGAAGAGGCCTGATGGACCTTGTGTTTTGTCATAGTCTATGGAAGAGGCCTGATGGACCTTGTGTTTTGACATAGTCTATGGAAGAGGCCTGATGGACCTTTGTTTAGACATAGTCTATGGAATCGTTGTATTCCCTTGTGTTTTGACATAGTCTATGGAAGAGGCCTGATGGACCTTGTGTTTTGTCATAGTCTATGGAAGAGGCCTGATGGACCTTGTGTTTTGACATAGTCTATGGAAGAGGCCTGATGGACCTTGTGTTTTGACATAGTCTATGGAAGAGGCCTGATGGACCTTGTGTTTTGACATAGTCTATGGAAGAGGCCTGATGGACCTTGTGTTTTGTCATAGTCTATGGAAGAGGCCTGATGGACCTTGTGTTTTGACATAGTCTATGGAAGAGGCCTGATGGACCTTTTGTTTAGACATAGTCTATGGAATCGTTTGATTCCCTTGTGTTTTGACATAGTCTATGGAAGAGGCCTGATGGACCTTGTGTTTTGTCATAGTCTATGGAAGAGGCCTGATGGACCTTGTGTTTTGACATAGTCTATGGAAGAGGCCTGATGGACCTTGTGTTTTGACATAGTCTATGGAAGAGGCCTGATGGACCTTGTGTTTTGACATAGTCTATGGAAGAGGCCTGATGGACCTTGTGTTTTGACATAGTCTATGGAAGAGGCCTGATGGACCTTGTGTTTTGACATAGTCTATGGAAGAGGCCTGATGGACCTTGTGTTTTGACATAGTCTATGGAAGAGGCCTGATGGACCTTTTGTTTGACATAGTCTATGGAAGGCCTTGTGTTTTGACATAGTCTATGGAAGAGGCCTGATGGACCTTGTGTTTTGACATAGTCTATGGAAGAGGCCTGATGGACCTTGTGTTTTGACATAGTCTAGGGAAGAGGCCTGATGGACCTTGTGTTTTGACATAGTCTATGGAAGAGGCCTGATGGACCTTGTGTTTTGACATAGTCTATGGAAGAGGCCTGATGGACCTTGTGTTTTGACATAGTCTAGGGAAGAGGCCTGATGGACCTTGTGTTTTGACATAGTCTATGGAAGAGGCCTGATGGACCTTGTGTTTTGACATAGTCTATGGAAGAGGCCTGATGGACCTTGTGTTTTGACATAGTCTATGGAAGAGGCCTGATGGACCTTGTGTTTTGACATAGTCTATGGAAGAGGCCTGATGGACCTTTTGTTTAGACATAGTCTATGGAATCGTTTGATTCCCTTGTGTTTTGACATAGTCTAGGCATAGCTGCCAACCCTCCCGCAAATTGCGGGAGTCTCCCGTATTTATCACCGGTCTCCCGCTCTCCCGCAGTTTTTTAGTATCTCCAGAAATCTCCCGGAAATTTATCAATTTGAATATTGAGTGTGATGAGTTGCTGGTTCTCTAGACAATCAATTGTCAACTTTTTTTTTGGCTGGTCGATGCTATGAAAGCAACAGAATCGATACCAGTAATGTGGCAATAGATTATATAGAACAGTAAAGTTGCTGCCCAAACGTAAACAATAACAAGTTGCTAGTGATTTCCGTTAGGAACCGGAATAATTTACGCACAATATAGGTCTCCCAATTTTGTAGTTTGAGTTGTAGGCAATACACTTTCAGTATTGAAAATATGTTTACATAAAATCTAACAGTTGCAGAAATAATAATATAAGGCTAAATTATTATGAAAATCAGGCTCCGAATAATTCTCGTTTTGTTCACACCAGCGCAATAATTTGCTCTGGTCTAAAAATAGATAGACTGTAACTTTTGATAAATTTTAGAAAATTTTACCTTTTGTTCCATAAAATATCCATATCTAGACATTATTTGATGCATGATCGAGTATTTATGAATATGTGTTTCTTTTGCCACCTAACAGCCAAATTTTAAAGGTTATTTTTTTCTATTATTTACATTGGAACGTGAGCTGTCAAGACAGGAACATGTGGTTTGCCACATGCTTCTCGACCTTTGTTTACGTTTGGGGCACCTAACTTTACTGCTCAATAGGATTGTAAAAGAATATATTGTGGTATCGATATTTTCAATTGAGAATAATTTGCTTTTGCTTATGCCCTGCCTTAAGTCTTCATCAATTTTCAAAATTTCCTAACTACAACGTGTTTCAATTGCTGAGGACGGTTTCTTTCTAATTGGGAGTAATTTGTATTTGCCTTTTATACTGCCTAAAGACTTTGTTGATTTTAGTATAGTGTTGAATTTCCATGTATAGTTAAAGGAAAAGACGCCTCATTCGCCATGTGCAAAATGTGTCATTCAGAGTTTAGTGTTATGTATGGTGGACGTGACGATGTCAAGAGGCATGTTAATTCTAAGAAACATTTGATTAATGCCAAAGCTTCAACTAGTGGCAAACCAATTACATCCTTCTTTTCTTCAAATTCCAAATCAACGCCAGTGGATGAAGCTGTGATTAGGGCAGAGACTTTATTTACTTCTTTTTTATTGGAGCACAACATTCCTTTAGCAGCCTCTGACCATGCTTCTAAGCTTTTCAAAGCAATGTTTTTAGTAGATAGTGTACAACCTGAAGAGATTATTAAAAGATACAGCCCAGCTGTGCACGCACAAAGTAAAAATGTAATCTCCCTGATTTTTGTTCCAAATCTCCCTCTTAATTGAATTACCGGGTTGGCAGCTATGTCTAGGGAAGAGGCCTGATGGACCTTGTGTTTTGACATACTCTATGGAAGAGGCTTGATGGACCTTGTGTTTTGACATAGTCTATGGAAGAGGCCTGATGGACCTTTTGTTTTGACATAGTCTATGGAAGAGGCCTGGTGGACCTTTTGTTTAGACATAGTCTATGGAATCGTTTGATTCCCTTGTGTTTTGACATAGTCTATGGAAGAGGCCTGATGGACCTTGTGTTTTGACATAGTCTAGGGAAGAGGCCTGATGGACTTGTGTTTTGACATAGTCTATGGTAGAGGCCTGATGGACCTTGTGTTTTGACATAGTCTATGGAAGAGGCCTGATGGACCTTTTGTTTAGACATAGTCTATGGAATCGTTTGATTCCCTTGTGTTTTGACATAGTCTAGGGAAGAGGCCTGATGGACCTTGTGTTTTGACATAGTCTATGGAAGAGGCCTGATGGACCTTGTGTTTTGACATAGTCTAGGGAAGAGGCCTGATGGACCTTTTGTTTAGACATAGTCTATGGAATCGTTTGATTCCCTTGTGTTTTGACATAGTCTATGGAAGAGGCCTGATGGACCTTGTGTTTTGACATAGTCTATGGAAGAGGCCTGATGGACCTTTTGTTTAGACATAGTCTATGGAATCGTTTGATTCCCTTGTGTTTTGACATAGTCTATGGAAGAGGCCTGATGGACCTTGTGTTTTGACATAGTCTATGGAAGAGGCCTGATGGACCTTGTGTTTTGACATAGTCTATGGAAGAGGCCTGATGGACCTTGTGTTTTGACATAGTCTAGGGAAGAGGCCTGATGGACCTTGTGTTTTGTCATAGTCTATGGAAGAGGCTTGATGGACCTTGTGTTTTGACATAGTCTATGGAAGAGGCCTGATGGACCTTGTGTTGTGTTACAAACCCTCAACTTTGACATAACATTCATGACCCCTGGTGCTACTTACACAACATGCTGTAAATACTTGAAAATTGATATGTCCTTCATATCCATGGGGCTGCAATTTTATTACAGTTTCTACACCCTGAAACGGGCAGTAGCAATTGCTTGCTTTCCTTCAAACATGACGCTCGTTTATCACACTTACTTTCTACCAGATCCTACAGAACTAGCCACCCAATCACTTATGTTGGACAGTTGGGGGGGGGGGGGGGGGGGGGGGGGTTAGGCATATTCATTTAAGCATGGAATATACTTCTAATGTTCTCAGATAGTGTTCATACTTTCACTATTTGTTACATTGATTGAGTGAAGTAGAATCCTAATGAAATCAACATCTTTGATTGAAAGGCATTGAATGAGAAAATTAAATGTTTAGAAAGATAAGCATTCCTGATTAATTCCCTTTATGAATTGGGTGAAATCTGAACTCAATCTTTTGAAAAAAAAATTATCTTGATTTTTAAAATATTGTTTTGAAGCAAGCTAGTCTGTTTTGGATCATGTTGAGATGGATTTATAGATTTCTACGCAAGGAACACGACTGTGGTTTGATCTTTTGTTTAGACAGGACGAGACTCATTTAATTCATTTCATATCTATTGGTTTAACCTGCCATTGAGTGACAAAGACAGGATGAGTCGATTGAGACAGGATGAGTTGACTGAGACAGATTGGGTCACTGAGACAGGTTGAGTCATTGAGACAAGGTGGACGTATTGAATCAACATGGTTGTGTTTTTATTGTCAGGAAATTCCAGCAGATACACAGCGACTCATCTTCCATGGACGTGTCATGCAGGATGATAAGGAACTCAGGGAATATGGTGGGTGTGTCAGCTCTCTCTCTCTCTCTCTCTCTCTCTCTCTCTCTCTCTCTCTCTCTTTCTCTCTCTCTCTCTCTCTCTCTCTCTCTCTCTCTCTCTCTCTCTCTCTCTCTCTCTCTCTCTCTCTCTCTCTCTCTTAACTTTTATTATTGTTATTATTATTATTACTATTATTATTGTTATTATTATTATTACTACTAGTATTGTTTTTTGTTTTTTTATATTATTATTATTATTATTATGTTATTATTATTATTATTATTATTATTATTATTATTATTATTATTATTATTATTATTATTTTTGTTGTTTGTGTCTTTATTTATTATCATTATGAATGTTGTTCAAATGATTTAATGTTTATGTCAAGGCGTAATTGACTGACAGGGTCCTTAGTGGGGAGGCAAACAGTCGATTTCCTTGTAGTTGGATCCTTGTGTCTGGATGTGACTTTTAGGTGATCTCAAATTAAGTACATTGATAGAATGCTCTTGGAATCTACATCTATTCCCCTTTGTCTTACTTTTCTTTTGTAATCCTAAAATTGTTTTTACTATCCCATTTGCTTCCTTTTTACTGGCGCTGAAATGACCTAAAAACAAACAAAAAACGGACACTTTCTAGATAATGTTTTTCCATTTTGTTTTCCTCAGACATTCACGGCAAAGCTGTCCACGTGGTTCAGCGGGCCCCCCCATCGTCCACCTCCACCAGCACAGATGGGGGGTCCACATCCCAACCCTCCCCCCATCATCACCACCACCACCATCATCCTCCTGGATTCGTTGGTCCGGTATGTCAATTCTCATCTTGAAAATGGGAAATCCGTTAAAAATTTACAGTGCTCACCACTTATACCAACATTTTTTCTATACCAACATATAATGATAATAATAAATGGCATTTATATAGTGCTTTACCCAGTTGTTACAGGCTTTAAGCGCTTTACAATGATATAAAACAAAACATATTACAGTAAGACAAGTTTGATGGAAAAGTGATACAAATTCAATTTAACAACAACACAATATGATAAAAGTATTGCAACATTATGACGTAAAAAGATAAAACTTTAAGCGAGATTTGAAAGTTGTCAACGAATCTGAGCATCTCGCATGTGATGGGAGAGAGTTCCAAAAATGGGGGGCTGAAAATTGAAAAGATTGTCCACCTATTTTACGCAATGGCTTAGGTTTGACAAGGATTGATTGGTCATTGCTTGACTTCAAGTTTCTATTGAGGGTATATATGTTTAGAAGGTCTTAATATAGGAGGGACTGTTGGTGCTCAAGGATTTGTAGACAACAGTACAAATCTTATAGGCAAGTCTTTTTTCCACAGGAAGCCAATGTAACTCACGGAGAAGGAGAGTTGCTCACGGGTATCTTTGGTTATTGCGTACAATGAGTTTATTATTATTGTTTTCATTTCTATGTACATAGATTGTATGGTACTATTCACGTGGCTTGTCATGGAAAGATCATTGTCAATGATGACACCAAGGTTTTTTTCTTTATTTGAAAATTCTTTTGTGCTATTTCCGAGAGTAATAGGTGATTTATTATTTGCCTGTTTAAGGATACTCGGCCTTCCACACATTAAAATCTCAGTTTTACTATCATTTAATTTTAAATTGTTATGGTACATCCAAGATTTAATCTCATTAAAACAGCTCGAAATTCGTTGTATTAAGAATTGTAAATTACTTAGGGGTGCTGAATCATAAATTTGCATATCATCTTCATAACAATGATAACTCAGATTGAATCTGGATATCACACTAGAAAGGGCTGCATATATTACCGTAAAAAGGACAGGGCCAAGAACAGAGCCTTGTGGCACTCCAAAGTTTAGAAAAAACTTGTTCTGACTGAACACCATTCACCATGACAGTCTGTCATCGATCCTGTAAATATGATGTAAACCATTTAAGGGCAATTCCATTACATAACAAATCATTAAAGATTTTAAGAAGCGCCGTTTCAGTATTGTGTTGCTATTTGTAGGCTGACTGAAAGGGTTGTTCCAAACTGTTGTTCTTGAGATGAGATGATAATTGTGTCAGTACTACCTTCTCCAAAAGTTTTGGTGTCTAAAGCCTTATTTTTCTCATATATATCAATTAGTATTAATTCCAAGTGTTAAACATGGGATTCCCTGGTTTAAACGTGGGATTTACTGTATTAAACGTGGGATTTACTGTATTAAACATGGGATTCAGTTCAGTATGTTCAACATTTGCTTCACCATGTTAAACATGGCTGGATATCACGCACTTTGTTTAACATGGGATTCACTGTGTTTAACATGGCATTCACTGTGTTTAACATGGGATTCATTGTGTTTAACATGGGATTCACTGTGTTTAACATGGCATTCACTGTGTTTAACATGGGATATCACTGTGTTTAACATGGCATTCACTGTGTTTAACATGGGATTCACTGTGTTTAACATGGCATTCACTGTGTTTAACATGGGATTCACTGTGTTTAACATGGGATTGACTGTGTTTAACATGGGATTCACTGTGTATATGGCATTCACTGTGTTTAACATGGGATTCACTGTGTTTAACATGGGATTCACTGTGTTTATGGCATTCACTGTGTTTAACATGGGATTCACTGTGTTTATGGCATTCACTGTGTATATGGGATTCACTGTGTTTAACATGGGATTCACTGTGTTTAACATGGGATTCACTGTGTTTAACATGGGATTCACTGTGTATATGGCATTCACTGTGTTTAACATGGGATTCACTGTGTTTAACATGGGATTCACTGTGTTTAACATGGGATTCACTGTGTTTAACATGGGATTCACTGTGTTTAACATGGGATTCACTGTGTTTAACATGGGATTCACTGTGTTTAACATGGGATTCACTGTGTTTAACATGGGATTCACTGTGTTTAACATGGATTCACTGTGTTTAACATGATTCACTGTGTAGGATTCACTGTGTTTAACATGGCATTCACTGTGTTTAACATGGGATATCACTGTGTTTAACATGGGATTCACTGTGTTTAACATGTGATTCACTGTGTTTAACATGGCATTCACTGTGTTTAACATGGCATTCACTGTGTTTAACATGGGATTCACTGTGTTTAACATGGCATTCACTGTGTTTAACATGTGATTCACTGTGTTTAACATGGCATTCACTGTGTTTAACATGGCATTCACTGTGTTTAACATGGCATTCACTGTGTTTAACATGGCATTCACTGTGTTTAACATGGGATATCACTGTGTTTAACATGGGATTCACTGTGTTTAACATGTGATTCACTGTGTTTAACATGGCATTCACTGTGTTTAACATGGGATTCACTGTGTTTAACATGGGATTCACTGTGTTTAACGTGGGATTCACTGTGTTTAACATGGGATTCACTGTGTTTAACATAGGATTCACTGTGTTTAACATGGGATTCACTGTGTTTAACATGGGATTCACCGTGTTTAACATGGGATTCACTGTGTTTAACATGGCATTCACTGTGTTTAACATGGATTCACTGTGTTTAACATGTGATTCACTGTGTTTAACATGGCATTCACTGTGTTTAACATGGGATTCACTGTGTTTAACATAAGATTCACTGTGTTTAACATGGGATTCACTGTGTTTAACATGGGATTCACTGTGTTTAACATGGGATTCACTGTGTTTAACATGGGATTCACCGTGTTTAACATGGGATTCACAGTGTTTAACATGGGATTCACCGTGTTTAACATGGGATTCACTGTGTTATATACTCAATGATTTGATTTTCAGGATGGTAACCTGGTAGACGTCCAGATCCATTTTGGTGGCATGAACACAGCGGCCACCACCCTTGACGCCAGACGTAGGATTCAACAAGCTGAGATCAATGTGGGAATCATCAACGACGCCTTGGACCTCTTGGAGGTGATAGTCACATTCAATATTCAAGTTTATATGATTTTCTTTTTCTTTTTTTTTTTTTTTGTCTTAAAGAGATTTTTTTACATTTTATTATTATTTTACCATTTTGGACCTCTTGGAGGTGATAGTCACATTCAATATTCAAGTTTATATTGATTTTCTTTTTTTTTTTTTTTTTTTTTTGTCTTAAAGAGATTTTTTTACATTTTATTATTATTTTACCATTTTGGCAGTAAAACTTACAGTTAGAAGACTTTTTTTTTCTGGTATAAATTAATGTTTTAACTATTTTTGATATTGGCTGCAGAAAGATTTAATGCTCGAACCTTTCCATGTTTAGACTTCAGTATTTGTTGAAACTGTATATTAATTTTTGTATATTCAGTATATTTTTATAACTGGAGGGAAGACCATTGTCCCACCTATCAATCTTTGACAAATATACCAGATGTATTTTCTCTGTCTCTGTCTGGGTGGCATTCTCGACCTCCCACAGTGGGCAGGGAGGTCGTCGCTTACTATACCCCTGTATCTGTTTTCCAACTTGGTTTTTGTCTTTGTCTTGGAATGAGATTAGTTAGTTTTGTCTTTTCCCTTGTCAGAGTCCTTGGCTTAGAGGGAAACAGTCAAGTGTAAAGTGTTAGTTTTGGGAGATGGTATTTTTTTTCCTTGTAAAATTATCTCTCTGTTGTACACTATTACATATTTGTATGGATTATAAATGATTTGTAAACATTTGAGAGTGTTTATCTTTGTCTTAGTGGGGACCTGTGCTTGTGTCATGAAGGTGATCTCAAACTAAGTACATTCATAGTGTGCTCTTGGAATCTACATCAGTTCCCTATTTAAACCATTCCCCTTTGTCTTACTTTTTCATGCGTGCTTTCCATTGTAAATCTAAATTTATTTTAATGATCCAGTTTTCTTCCTTTTTTCTGGCCCTGATATGACGTAAACGTGTGGCAAATGCTGTAAACCAATCAATGTCTATCTGTCTGACAGCAAAGAATTGGCATTCAGGGCTCACAGTCGGGGGACGAGAGAGCAGGGAGGACACAGGACACACAACAAGAGGACATGGACACATCCATTCCCACTTCCTCTTCACAAAGGGAGACGACCACAAGCACGGCACCGACTCCAACCACTGGTCCAAGCATCAGTGGACAGCAACCGTCCCAGCCCAGAAGTCGTGACTCGTCCACCTCCAGGAGCCAAGGCCCAGAGTAAGAAAGACAAAAATAACTGATTGACTGTGTGTAGAGATGCCAACTAGTACGTGTGGCTAGGACACTCACCTTTGTATCGGTAGCTCCTGGTTTCCAGACCCACTTTGAGTGGTGCACAGTCGAGTCCTTGAAAAGGTTCTTTACTCACATTCTCTTGACACTCGTGTGCCTTTATACGTGTCATATCTTGTTGTAGATGATAAGTATTGCTGTTGGCTAGGGATCTCTTGTAAAGCACTTTGAGCATGATTAGGGGATATTGCTCTATATAAAAATTTTGAAAAGCTCCAATGAAAAAGTTTTTAAATCGTTAAAAATGATGAGTTGTAGGCACATCATGGTTTTCCATGCATTCATTCATATGAGAGAATAACCAGAGATATTTGGAAAATTTGATAAATTTTTTCAATTGGTTGAGATTGATTCTTGTCAAGTGTAGTGCAAACAAGCACCATTGCGGTCGACCAGTTGTGAAAGCTCTTGGAACTCACAGTGCCATCTAGGCTAGATTTTTGTCTTTCTTTGTCCCATGTAAGGAGCGTGCCTCTATAGTCGTGTTCTGGAATAATTTCTCCCCCATTGATACGATCCTTGGTCTTGTTATTCCAGAGGTCTCTCGGCCACAGACTTGGCAGATTTCCTGGACAGAGTTCTGGTGACCAGCAGACGCATGGAGCCACACCTGATTCGGTACCGAGACTATTTGACAGAGGACCAGACGTACACACCATCCTCTCAGGTATGTGGCATGAGGGCCGAATGGCCTTTTTTGGAACTATTGAAATATACAAATAGTAGTCCATCACAGCCATTAGACCCATGAGTTAATCCCAGTTTCTATAGCGTAAAACTGACAATAGCATTTGCTTGCTACCCTTTGGATAGGACGCTAGTCTAATACAAAGTACTTTCTGCCTTATATAGCAGACCAGCTACCTAATTATAGCTAAGTGGGCAGAAAGTGAGAAGGGGGGGGGGGGGGTCAGAAAATAAATCTGGACATCTGGACCTCAGTCCCTTTGCGATTGGAGTGGGTGCTCTACCAACTGAGCTATTGGGACTCCCTTTGGGAAAGATTCAAGTGGAATCAAAATTCAAAATTCTACCTTGTCTTTATAAACCCTAAAACTTGTCATTCCCCTTCAATTTTAAAGCTTTGTAAATGTCCTCCATTCCAGACCATGTGTGTCTATCACAAATCAAAAGCACTGTCAAGCATCAAAATAACAAAATTATATCATCTTTTTTTTAGAAAAAGCTTCTTAAAATAAACAGACGACAAATGACTTTTTATCGGAAACAAGCATTTTAAAAAATGAAAATGAGAAACCATTCATTAAGCGCTTTGTAAGGCGCTATATAAAAACCATATATTATTATTATTATTCATTTACACTTATGTTCTGTTTCCCTCACCCCCCCCCCCCTCCTCCCTCTTTCTCTCCCTCCCTTGTCAGGAGGCCCGCAATGCCCAAGAGGTGGCCAATCGTGTGATGGAGGCCGTCCATGCCATGAGTCATGTGATGCACAGCCTGAGTGATGTGATGGTGGACATGCACAGTCCATCCCCCCGTCAAGGCATCGCCGTGCCTGTGTCCCCAATGTTTGGCATGTCACCACCCAACACCATGGCCATACCCATACATGTGAGTAGTTCAATCAATTCTCTCATTGACATGTCACCACCCAACACCATGGCCATACCCATACACGTGAGTGGTTCATTCAATTCTCTCATTGACATGTCACCACCCAACACCATGGCCATACCCATACACGTGAGTGGTTCATTCAATTCTATCATTGACATGTCACCACCCAACACCATGGCCATACCCATACACGTGAGTGGTTCGTTCAATTCTCTCATTGGCATGTCACCACCCAACACCATGGCCATACCCATACACGTGAGTGGTTCGTTCAATTCTCTCATTGACATGTCACCACCCAACACCATGGCCATACCCATACACGTGAGTGGTTCATTCAATTCTATCATTGACATGTCACCACCCAACACCATGGCCATACCCATACATGTGAGTGGTTCATTCAATTCTCTCATTGACATGTCACCACCCAACACCATGGCCATACCCATACACGTGAGTGGTTCAGTCAATTCTCTCATTGACATGTCACCACCCAACACCATGGCCATACCCATACATGTGAGTAGTTCAATCAATTCTCTCATTGACATGTCACCACCCAACACCATGGCCATACCCATACACGTGAGTGGTTCATTCAATTCTCTCATTGACATGTCACCACCCAACACCATGGCCATACCCATACACGTGAGTGGTTCATTCAATTCTATCATTGACATGTCACCACCCAACACCATGGCCATACCCATACACGTGAGTGGTTCATTCAATTCTATCATTGACATGTCACCACCCAACACCATGGCCATACCCATACACGTGAGTGGTTCATTCAATTCTCTCATTGGCATGTCACCACCCAACACCATGGCCATACCCATACACGTGAGTGGTTCGTTCAATTCTCTCATTGACATGTCACCACCCAACACCATGGCCATACCCATACACGTGAGTGGTTCATTCAATTCTCTCATTGGCATGTCACCACCCAACACCATGGCCATACCCATACACGTGAGTGGTTCGTTCAATTCTCTATTGACATGTCACCACCCAACACCATGGCCATACCCATACACGTGAGTGGTTCGTTCAATTCTCTCATTGACATGTCACCACCCAACACCATGGCCATACCCATACACGTGAGTGGTTCATTCAATTCAAGTCTACATGAAATACACACCTCCCTACTATTAAGAATTTAAGAATAATTCGTAGAATTACAAAATTTTGTCTTCCATTTCAGAACTCCATCAGCATCTCTTGGTCATTACAACGTATAGGAAATAAAAGTTAATGCCAGGCTACATTATTTAAAGGATTTTTGAAGTGTTATTAAATCCTCTGTGAAGTTAGCTTCAGTGACGGCAATTTTTACGAATCTTTGAATGTCTAAGTAAGCAGGGCTGGTCATATCTCAAGACCCTTTGAATGTCTAAGTAAGCAGGGTTGGTCATATCTCAAGACCCTTTGAATGTCTAAGTAAGCAGGGCTGGTCATATCTCAAGACCCTTTGAATGTCTAAGTAAGCAGGGCTGGTCATATCTCAAGACCCTTTGAATGTCTAAGTAAGCAGGGCTGGTCATATCTCAAGACCCTTTGAATGTCTAAGTAAGCAGGGCTGGTCATATCTCAAGACCCTTTGAATGTCTAAGTAAGCAGGGCTGGTCATATCTCAAGACCCTTTGAATGTCTAAGTAAGCAGGGCTGGTCATATCTCAAGACCAAAGGAAAGAGAATATTTTAATTATTTCATTTTTGTGATTTTTCTGATCAGATGAATTTAAGAGCAAGGGCATCAGACCGTAATGGCAATGGAAGGGGGCTAGGGAGGGGTGGAAGTTCCACCAATACACAGACAGCCACCAGTGAACCGGCCACCTCAACCAGCAACACACAGACAGCCACCTCAACCAGCAACACACAGACAGGCGTTGTGGCAGGAGAGGCAGTGGATGCTGGTCAAAACACCTCACCACTTGTTGTAGAAGGAATTCAGGTATGGGCGTCAAACATGGCGTACTGAAAGAGTCAAGGCCTTGGCGCACGCGTATCGAGCCGAGTTGGTTAAGGCCATTGACTAGCGCTGTGTAGTGTGCAGATAGTGTGTTAGTCTAGTGTTAGTGAGAATTACTAAAGACCGGGATACAATGGGCAGTGATGTAAGAGGCGAGTTGTAATTAATTATCTCATTAAACGTGTCGGAGGGATGATTTACTAATAAATAGTCTATATTATATTCAAATTATAAATCATGACGAGATAGCAAGTTAAGCTTTGTATAGAAATAAGCGTACACAAAACTTTATTTGAGATGGACTAAAAATACAACAACGAGAGAGGGGGAGAGAGAGAGAGAGAGAGAAAGAGAGAGAGAGAGACCTTTGGGGGATTTTGTTTCTTTTTAACAGTAGTGGGCAGTTTGATAGTCAACACTGAACTTTGATGAGTAACAACGAACATAGTTTTGTGGAAAAGAAGCACCTCAATGTGATGGTGGTGATGGTAGTAGTAGTAGTAGTAGTAGTAGTAGTAGTAGCAGTAGTAGTGTTAAAGAGGAAATGATGAAGATAGTTGTGATAATTTTATAATGAGCAAAAAAATTTATAACGGGAAGAAAAATGTTGGAGAGGGAAGGGGGTAGGTCATACAATGAAAAAGATATTATGTTTGGGAGATAATAAAAGATTGGGGAAGGGACAAATGATGATGGTGATGACAATGGTGATAATGATATGTGGTGTCAATGATGATGATGAAGATTGCATCTTACCTTAAACAAGCAACAGTGGCGATGTTTTAGTTGGTTACATTGATGTTGATGATAATTTGGCAACTTTTCTTGTTGCTTTACTCTTATTCTCTGATGGAAATGCTAGGCAGTGTCTCTTTAAAATTATACGCTTCAAGAGTTTGAATAACACTAGAGATGCACCGATAGGCGAACTCTGCATTAAGAGAATGGCATGGAACTAGCGAGACTAAAAACATTTCACCATAATACAAAATAATGTTCTTGCAAGCTTTCCAAGATTCAATTTGTATATGCCTGTAACCACAATATTCTATTCTTAAATCGATTCTATACATGAGCATTGGGCATCCCAGTAATAGGCACTGTAACATAATTACTGTATTATGAAAAGATATTAGATGGTTTAATGAGATTTACAAGAAATTTAAAGTATGACCTTTATTTTAAGACTTACTGTAAACCTGATTGCAATGATTCTGAAATATTTGTCACTTTAATATTCAAACTCCTTCTAGTTTTATCTGATACTTCCTTACTGTCTTAAACAGAATTTTTAAATTATGCCATATTAATATTAAATTATGTCATCAACATTTCAATACTCTACGATTTTATTTTGCACTTTTAGATAGGTAAATGTAACCCTGTGACGGACACAATGGCCAGGGTGAATCTATGAACATGTATTACATATAAATGGTCAAAGTCAAATGGTTATTTATTGTGTTATATTTACTTAATTATTTATTTGTTTATCGTTTCAACTCGGAAAAGTAAGCCCTTGTACTATTCACTAAATATTTATTAATTTAATTAATACATTTTTTTACAACACCAAAAATGTGCATCACTCATGGAGCTGGTATTCCTCATAAATAAACATTACCTCTGTACGTTAATGAAGCTTTGACATAAATTTCATCTGCAATTATAATGCAAGCCCTGCTCCTTTCTTCTTTAGAATTAAAAAAAGACGAAAAAATTTTGACATCATCAATGTTCTTTGCTGATCTCGTTACTCTTTGAAGTGTTGTTATTGATGGAAGTTGAAGTACCTCTCTCAATTGAGAATACAGATGTCTTGAAACGGCATACCATGAAAATGCTTTGCATAAATCATCCATTGCATATATCATTTTGTTTTTTGGAAGGTTCATCAGATATATTTGTCTCTCAATAAATTTGAATTTGTCATCCTGGGTGTCAATAGATGAGCAAATGAAATTAACTAGCTCCTGGAATTGTGACCAGCATTTGATTTCTTTACAAATAGCAGGGTGCTTTACTTTTTTGACACCTGCGTATGCTTCATAAATAATTCCCTTTATGTTTCTGTGTTTGTCTACACCCAAGGAAGTAAAATGAATTGAAAAAGCATAAATAGGCCCATCTCTCGATTCACCAAGGAAAGAAAAGTTATCGTCTTTTCCCCAAATTAAAGTACCTGAGTAATTTTCTAATTTTTTCTGCAAATCGTCAGGAAATGTAGAGGATTTTAATATGTCTTTCATACGAAATTCTTTCAATTGTTGATCCTCATCAGGAACCCTAGATGCAGCGGTTGATTTTGTTGTTGTTCTACCTTTTGGTTGAGGGACACCAGCACACGATGATGGTGCGTCAGGGAAATATGTGGGAGGGTCAGCTGGTACCATAAATTTTCCTGCTTTCTTCATTTTTGAATCTGGAAAATGTTTAGCCATATATTTGGTCACTTGATCAACAGATAATTGGTCAGGCATGGCTTGAACCCATTGCAACTTTTCATTAAGATCAAGAGGAAAACTGTACACTGGAATTTTTTTCTGTCGCACTAGCATAGCCCGACTTGCAGCCATACGTGCTGCATTTCTTTCCCATGATGATGGAATTCTAAGTCAAGTAGTGATTTAGAAAAATGAATAAATAATCCGATAAAGAAATAGTAAACTAAATTCCTGAATGTCAACAATGATAATCACATTTCCACTTAATTAAAAACATAAAATTTAAAAAATCCAGCGAATTGAATGAAGCGAGAGAAAACAAAGCAGTTGTGACCAGTGAAGTCGAAACAAAGAATGAAAATGTGATTGCTGACTTCACACGGTACTACACACGGTACCTAATTACGTATTCAATTTCCCCGCTCTGTGTAACGAACACAACGAAACAAAGAATGGCGAAAATTTTATTACTGACTACGCACGGTACCTAATTACGTATTCAATAACCCCTCTCTGTGTTACGAACACAACGAAACAAAGAATGGCGAAAATTTGATTGCTGACGACACACGGTACCTAATCATGCATTCAATTTCCCCGCCTTGTGTAACGAATACGATAGCCTTAACCCCTAAGGTCAATCATCCTGGTGCTTCGGCCAGTATTATAGTAGGGCTATGGCGTCAAATTGGCACAATTGGTATGGCTTTGGTCATCATCATCATCATCATTGCATATTATTTATGATAAAATGCGCAGTCCATGGAAGCCTGGAAATATTCCTCCTTTTTGAAAATTGTCAGCTCTGATAACTGACATGTTGATTGATTTGTCCTCAGGTTGGGGAGCCCATTGTGACTGTACACAATATCCAGGCTGCTGTAGTCACAGACGACGACAACATCCTGTTTGGTGAAGGGGGTGGAGGAGGAGGCGGCATACGTAAGTGGAATATCTAGAATCTCAGGGATGAAGATGTCAAAGATTTATTCTTTTACACTCAATTTGGCATGGCTGATAAAGCAGAATAAAGAAAACTAGAAAGAAAATAACAGGAAACATCCCAAAAAATCTGCCTGCCTTGAAGCAAGTTGATATTTTGGGATTTTTTTATTCTGATATTTTCTCTCTGCTTTGTCTGGCACTGTTTCATCAGATGTTTCTCTTACACCAGTGCCTGCTCCCTACTTTATCATCAAGGCTGATACTGGAGGTTCTCCACTCGTAGAATTCGGTCAATAATAGTGATGATGATATTGATAATAATCATAATAATAATTTTTTAAAAATTATTATTATAGTATAAACATTAATAATAATAATAATAATAATAATATTAGTAATAATAATAAAAATATAAACAATGATAATAGTAATAATAATTATGTAACATGATTACTCTATAGAGTTTGATACCAGTGGAATGCCAGGCACCAGCATTTCCATTGTCTCCACCAATCAAAATCCAGCAGGCAACAATGCCTCATCCTCTACACCATCTGCACCTACCACTGCCTCCACCACCACCAGCAGTAATAATGCCACATCAAATACGACGACGACTGGCACTAGTAGGACGACTGCAGCCACAGCTGGTTTCACAATGGGCCCGACAACAAACGTGAATATAGGGGGAACAGGAAGTGGTTTAGCTGCCTTGCCAAATGTGCCCGGTCTGCCTGGGGGAATGCTACAAAATATTGTACAGTCAATCTTGAACAATCACGGTAAGAGAAGGAGAAAGTGGGTGGGGATGGGAGTGGGGGTTACAGCCATCAATAGGTCAATCAGCCCTTCAAAGCCGCAAGGCCTATGATGATTTCTCTTGTGTTAAACAGACCTGCCACTCATCATCATCATCATCATCATCTATCTTATCATCATCATCTATCTTATCATCATCATCTATCTCATCATTATCTATCTTATCAGCATCATCTCTTATCATCATCATCTATCTTATCATCATCTATCTTATCATTATCTATCTTATCATCTCCTCATCATCATCTATCTCATCATCATCTATATTATCATCATTATCTATCTTATCATCATCATCTATCTTATCATCATCATCTATCTCATCATCATCATCTATCTTATCATCATCATCATCTATCTTATCATCATCATCATCATCATCATCTATCTCATCATCATCATCTATCTTTCATCATCATCATCATCTATCTTATCATCATCATCTATCTTATCATCATCATCATCATCATCATCATCATCATCATCATCTATCTCATCATCATCATCATCATCATCATCATCATCTATCTTATCATCATCATCATCATCATCATCATCTATCTCATCATCATCATCTATCTCATCACTACCACTACTACTACAACCATCACCACCTCCACCACATCATCATTACTGCCACTACTACTACTACAACCACCACCACATCATCACTACCACTACTACTACAGCAACCACTATCACATCATCATTATCACTACCACTACTACTACAACCACCAGCACCACATCATTCTTACTACACCAGTACTACAATCACTACCATTAGGTTTTAGAGCTTACTACAACCACCAACACCACATTATTCTTACTACCACCAGTACTACAATCACTTCCATTAGATTTTGGAGCTAAGGAAAGTGTGGGATTGTATTTGACATTGTGTTTATAATGTATCATAGTATAATTCTAATCAGTTATCTATATAGAACTATACAATATGTAAACACAATGCCAAATACCTCTTCCGCCATTGAGATTCATACGAGTGGTGTCTGAAATTCCTATGAACCAAATAATGTCTGTTGGATCCAATACTTGTCACTCTTTCTGTCCAGGATTTTTTCATGATTCTTGTCATTGTGTCAAATATGAAATAAAAATATGCTCTTCTATTATGGGGTGAAATGTGGACAAAGGAGTGACACAGTTTTGACGAGTTGCCTCTTGTCTGTGGTTACCCTGACCTAATAATAATAATAAAATAATAATTTATTGCATCCCAAAAAGGAAATTGACAATTGATTGTATTTTTCCAGGCGTCCAAGCTGGTCAACCAGTACAAGTCAATGTAGTCCATCCTGGTGGAGTGGCCGGTGGGATACACGTCCAACCACAAGGTTTGTCATGGGCTTGAACTTTTATAAAGTCATAAACAAATATGAGTAGAACAGCTTCAAGCATTTAACGATTTGGGGTCAAAACCCTTCTTTTTCACGAATGCTCTGTGGGAAGGCATTCCAAACAGAGGGCCCAAAATGAGAAAAGGATCTCTTTCCAGCCTTTTTGTGTATTCGGGGGACAACTAGTTTGGTGGAATCACTGGCCAAACGTAAGGGGCGGGGTTTTGAATATCTTTCAATTAGTTCCGAAACGTAGGAAGGGGCAGTACTTTCAAGACTTACTTACTTACTTACTTACTTATCCGAACCAGCGACCACCTGAGCTCTAGCCCTTCGGTCTTGTGCCATGACGTAGAAGTTAGACGTCTTTTGTAGTTGTTCCAGGTGACTATAAAGTGTGTTACTGATGCTTGGATTTGGTGGGAGGAATGTGCATCTCAGGTCATACTTTCAAGACAACGATACACTAAAACGCAAGCTTTGAATTCAATCCTTTTCTCAACAGGCATCCAATTCAAGTCATGAAGCAAAGGTCAGGCAGAGTCGTACCTACGCTTCATGAATACTAGTCTGGCAGCGCTGTACTGGACAATCTGAAGACGTCTCAGATTATATTGCGAAACGCCAAACAACAGAGCATTACAATAATCCAATTTTGATATCACGAGGGACACAACCAATTGTTTGGTCACATCCTCAGATATGAACCGTCTAATGGAAGCAATCTTTTTTAGTTGGAAAAAGAGAGATCTAACCAAATTATTAAACTGATGCTCCATCGACAGTCCAGAGTCTAAGAATGTGCCGAGGTTTTTCACTTTGTCAACAATTTGAATGGAAGAATCCCCCCCCCCCCCCCCCCCCCCCCCCCCGCTTCAAATTTGTTTCACTTTTCCACTTCCTGTTTCCCACATGCAGCAGCTCCGTCTAATCGTCATTCATTTTCAGACTGTTCTCGTTCATCCATTTCTTGACACTTTGGATAATGTAAATGTTGCTGGCTCGAAGCTCGAAGAAATAAATAATAATGTGAAATTGAATGTAAGCTTCAATTTAATTACAAAACCAGATGAGATCTGTTTTTGTACTTAAATTGAAGCTTACATTCAATTTCACATTATTATTTATGACACTTTGGATACACTTCTAACTAATGTCTGATGTTGATGGTAAGACTGGAACTTATGATGATTTTAGAAAGAGGGCCAATGTACAGAACAAAAAGAAAAGGTCCAAGTACTGAACCCTGGGGGACCCCACAGTCAAGAATGATTTCCTCAGATCTATATTCATCCACCGTAATAATCTGTTTACAATTAAACAAATATGACCTACACCAATCAAGCGCTGCACCAGAGACGCCATAAGTAATTTCAAGACGTTTGGGGAGTAGATTGTGATTGATTGTATCAAAAGCGGAAGATAGGTCAAGAAAATTCAGCAAAGAACGTGAACCATTGTCTACAAAAAGAGAGAAGATCATTAATAACCCTAACAAGTGTGGTTTCCATCTAACATTCCACACAAAAAGACAAGACATCAATAATGAACATTGTCATTGTGTTTCGTTTTCCTCAGATTTCCTGATTTGATTAATGGAAAACATTATTCAGAAATGAAGGATCTTCTGCCAAAAAATTATAATGAGGAAATAGTGTACACTTTCAGTGGCTACATTTAACTTTGCTAAATGAATTTGTTTTAAAGTGGGTGGAATCGTTTGGCTGGAAGTGGTGGGGTCTCACTTGATACAGATTTGGTTTTCTTGAATTTCTCATTTTTTGATGAGTTTGCCTGTGGGAGGTTGTGATTGGTGGTTGTAGTAGAAGTAATTTATGGTGATGATAGTAAAGATGGTGTTAGATGTGATGGTACAGTGATTGTACTGGTGGTGGTCGTGGTGGTAACAGTGATTGGGGTGCAAGTGGTGGTGGTCTTACAGGAATGGTAGTGGTGGTAACAGTTATGATGGTAGTTGTAAGGATACTTAATGACATTTTGTCTTCCATTCCCACCTCAGGTTCCAGTCAGACCAGACCCAGTGGTGCCAACACGGCCAGGTAGGTCATAGGTCAACCAGCTATGGTTGTTGCCTCTGTCTCTCTTTTCATGTAATCGTCGGTAATGGTGATGATGGTGTAATGGTGATGATGGTGTAATGGTGATGATGGTGTAATGGTGATGATGGTGTGATGGTGTAATGGTGATGATGGTGTAATGGTGATGATGGTGTAATGGTGTATGGTGTAATGGTGTAGATGGTGTAATGGTGATGATGGTGTAATGGTGTGTGATGGTGTAATGGTGATGATGGTGTAATGGTGATGATGGTGTAATGGATGATGGTGATGAGGTGTAATGGTGATGATGGTGTAATGGTGATGATGGTGTAATGGTGATGATGGTGTAATGGTGATGATGGTGTAATGGTGATGATGGTGTAATGGTGTAATGGTGATGATGGTGTAATGGTGATGATGGTGTAATGGTGATGATGGTGTAATGGTGTAATGGTGTAATGGTGTAATGGTGTAATGGTGATGATGGTGTAATGGTGTAATGGTGATGATGGTGTAATGGTGTGATGGTGTAATGGTGATGATGGTGTAATGGTGATGATGGTGTAATGATGATGATGGTGTAATGGTGATGATGGTGTTGTTGTCACTATCTTTGGAAGTAGTGATGTTGTCGTTGTTGTTTGGGTTGATGTTTTCGTCATTATAGTGGGTTTGTGATTTATTTGACGAGGCTTTATCAATGATAAGCTATTCAAGCCTGGGTTCAGTGAACACCTGTCTGTAGATTGCAAGCCTTGGTACCACAGTCCACTCCTGATAATTGCAACTCGGTTAATCACAACTTCACTCTATTAGAGACAAAAGAGGGCAGGGCTTGTAGTATGGATTTGTGATGTCATCTGTGGTCATTAGATGGGAGGCGAGGGGCTGGGCATAGTCTTTACAACAGGTAGATAATGACAGTTGTAAAGAGAGACTGAACGATATCTTTTGTTATGGGATTGACAACTGTGCATTGTGACCAACGAGTTTGGTGAAAGCTTATTGGCTCTCTCTTATCTCTATGAGTCTTACATATATTGAGAGCAAAAGAGTGAAAGTGAATCAAATCTGAATAAGATGTCGACTTGCCTCAAAGCTGCTTTTGCTTGTCAAAATCTGTACAGGGCTGTCATATAGTTTTTATTTCAATCATGTTGCTCAGTCTGTGGTGGACTCAGAACAATGTTTACAACTGGTTTGGGTTTACCATATGTATATAAAATGTTGCAATAGGGGATGGGAAACTCAACTTCAGTTAATTGCAACATTTTCGCTGATCTCAAGGTGTTGCAATTATCCAGAGTGGACTGTAATTTAAAATGCTCATTTAGTTTAGTTTCTTGATAAACCAGATAATTTTGTAATTCCTGGCAATTGCTGCAAATGTGTTTGAATGATCAGAGTTTATTTTGCTGTGGGTTTGTGTTAGCTTTTATGTAAATGTTTGTATAATGCACACTTTGTTCTAAACATGCAGACAAAATACACATTTCTCTAAAAAAAAACCCAACTCTTTTTAGGTTTTTAGGGCCATAGAATACACTTTTTTATTATTCGTACCTTTTGAAGTCACTTCTGAAAATTTACAAAAAGAAAATGTCAATTCCGACAAAGATAAACGTGATGACAACAACATTCAACTTATTGCCTTGAAGAAATGCCATCTGGCAAATGCAGCAAAGTTAAGCACATTGGGCATGGTAAATCTGTGGATATGTGCTGTTTAAATGTTTATATTTTATTCCTATATTTAACACTGCATTCAATGTGATTGTTTTCAACAGCCCTGCTGGGACTCCAACCCCTCCAGGTATAAACAACATGGGAAGACCAACCGGAAATATACGGCCCATCCTTATCAATAGAGGTCGGCCCACCCCGTATCCCCTTGGTCCCCGTCAGGCCCAGCCAAGACCCCAGGGAACTGTGGGCTCCACTACCACCACCAACAGCACCAGTGGAGGGGGCCCTCAACCTCCACCTCCACAACAAGGTGGACACCACCATGGTAATCGTGGGTTTGTAGACACAGCCTTGCCTTGTGGATCCCATCACTACTTGTCTCAGACAGCCAGACGGGCCGCTAGGAACAACCGGACACAGGGACAGCAACAGGTCATTTGGGCTGAATATTATCTTTGAAGATTTTCATTAATTACAGTCATAATTGAATAGTTGTTTTTCCTAAGTGCTACAAAAATTTTCCTGGATTGTCTTAGGGTCGTAACAAGAGAAGAAAAAAACTAAGAATTTATTCAAAATCCAAGTTTCTCTTAGATTTTTGTCCTTTCTAATAACTGAATTGTTCTTTCCTCACAGAGAGGTATCCATCCATCCATCCATTCATTCACAAGTCCATCCATCCATCCAGTCATCCATCCAGTCATCCATCCATCCATCCATCCATTCATTCACAAGTCCATCCATCCAGTCATCCATCCATCCACCCACCCATTCATCCATCCTTCCAGCCACCAATTAATAAACTGTTCTGTACCTTCCAGGTTCCCAACTTGAGTACGATGGTGTCTGGGATGGTAGGAGACCTCATAGGTCAAGTCGGTGGTCATGGTTAGTGAAAACAGGGGAAAGGGGGGGGGGGAGAAACAATAATTGCATCATAATGACGGGCACTAACACGGATGATTTTAAAAAGGAAGTAAAAGTTTACATTTAACAGTAATCTTTATTATGCTCGGTGGATTATGCATCAGTATCATTGTTTATTTATAATTAAATAAACATTGAATTTTCACTACAACCGAAATTGTAATATCGGACGACATTGCTGGTCGAAAGCTTTATTAAGTCAGTCATGCTATTATACTTTGCACTGTGTTTGGACTCTAGTCAGTTGCAAAGTGCTTTTTGCCAGATTTTACAGAGCTAGCTGCCCAATTTGTGGTGGGTGGGCTTGGGAGTCTGAAAAAAATGTTGTTTGTATCCGGGACTGATGGGCTGGTCCCTTTGATTTGAGTGGTTGGTTACCAATGAAGCCATTGGGATTCCTTGGGAATGGATGGGTTTGGAATCAAAAAACTAACCAAACATTGAGCTTTTATATAGCACAATATCCAATAAACATGCTCAAAGTCAAAGTTTTACAAAGCCCAATTTCATAACAAAAATCAGTAGACATCAAACATGATGTTAGATGTAGCAAAAACGTGTCCTTTTAAAAATGGTATTCAATCCATTACAACCACTTGTCTCACAGAATGGCTATACCATAGTTTGTAAAACAAAACCACAATTTTCCAATTCATTTCACAGTACATCATCACACTGCTCGCAACAACAATGGAGGAAACAGGATGACAGCGACTTCAACAGCGGCAACCACAGCCACCACCTCCTCCTCCTCTAACCCCCAACCAAACACGGCGACCAGTTCAGGAGGTCCGTCAATTCCCGGGATGCCTGCTGGCTTCAACCCTATGCAAATGCTAGCTGGTTTGTTTGGAGGCCCGGGGGGTCCACAGGGAGGGCCTGGGGGTCCACCGGGTGCTCCTATTCATCTAGATCTGACCTCAGTCCTCGCCAGTATGATGGGAGCCAATGTGGTAAGGGGTTGATTCTATCTACTATTACTATGCTATAGTCAGTCAGAATGAATATGGAAAGGATTTGGAATGTTTGTTGCTGTAGATATTATTAGTCATGCCACTACTAGTCGTATTACTGCTACGACTACTACTACTATTACTACGGCTATGTGGTCTAGTGGTATGACACTCGCTTTCGGATCGGAAGGTCCTGGGTTCGAGCCTTGCGCTTGGCGCATAGTTGAGTCCTTGGAAAAGGTTCTTTACTCACATTCTCTCACCGTACTCAGGTGTAAAATGAGTACCTGGCCGTTAACAGCGTTGTCTTTGTCCAAAAAATTGTAATATCGCCTAACAGGCGTCATGTCCCGTCCTACATGTTAAATGTTGCTGTTGACCAGGGACCTCTTGTAAAGTGCTTTGGGCACGTTTAGTGGATATAGCGCTATCTTCTTCTTCTAGGTTCCATGCCTGGTCCAGGCTTCGGATACTGCATGAATTATCTCTCTCCATTCCTCCCTGTCTCTTTGCTTTTTCAAACAGCTCTTGGATTGTTAGGTTGGTGAAGCCCTTCAGTTGGTCTATGAGTGTTTTTCTTTGTCTCCCCCGGGCGCGTTTACCAGGTATTTTTCCACAACTTGCCAGGTATTCATTCTTATCTTTCCTTACTATGTGTCCGAAAAAGGATAGTTGTCGATCCACTATTAAGGGCATTAGTCAGGGATGCCACTTTTCCGGTTTTAGCCGGAAATCCGGTTTTTTTACCACCAGCCGGTTTTAATCCGGAACCTCCGGTTTTTGTCTGTCGTCACTATTCCAAAAAAAAAAAAAAATTTTTTTAAAGAAGAAGAAAAAAATCGAGATTTGAGCCGGAACTTTTTCGCCGGGTGAATAATTTGGGCTGTCACCGCCGGTCGAATATTTGGGCACCTAAATGGTAGTTTATCTATGCCCATCCCAATCACAATTCCTCCTTTTTAAAAAAAAAATTTGATAAATAAACAGTGATTTTGAGAATTTCTCAGAAATTTTCCGCTGAATTTGCCGTGTCAAACATTTCCCTCAAAACCACAAAATCACCATTATGTCTTATGTCATATTTTGACACCTGTGCAATAGTCTCGCGAAATTTAGTGACGGTCCCGTTTTTATGACGTCGGGCCAGACTGAATGGCACCAGATGTCACAATTGACACAGACGACCAGTGGTGTTCTTTGATTAGCTAGTTGATGGTTGAAGGGGAAGGGGAGGGACACATATCTCTCTCCTCTCTCTCTCTCTCTCTCTCTCTCTCTCTCTCTCTCTCTCTCTCTCTCTCTCTCTCTCTCTCTCTCTCTCTCTCTCTCTCTCTCTCTCTACACCATCCATTAAATCTTTACAAGAACTAAATTTATGTTTAATGATAAGAATGGATTTATACTAGTAATAGTAATATATTACATAATACCAATACAAAACTATGTTCCTGTTATTTTTACACTTTGCTTGCGTTTGACCGATAGACGGAGACATTATCCTCCTTTTTGACAAATTGCTATTATTATCACTGAAAAAAAAAACACTCACCAAAACCACTACATCATCTCTACCACCACTACTATTACAACCACCACCACATCATTATCCCTACCACCAGTACTACTACAACTACCAGCACATCGTCATTCCTACCACAACTATTACAACCACCACCACACAATTATCTCTAAAAGACCACCACTACTACAACCACCACCACATCATCATCCCTACCACCACTACTACAACCACCATCACATCATCTCTAAGATCACTACTACTACTACTACTACTACTACTACTACTACTACTACTACAACTACCACTACATCATCATTCCTACCACAGCTACTACAACCACCACCATACAATCATCCATACGACCAGTACTACTATAATCCCTACCACATCATCCCTACCACCACTACTACTACAACCACCACCATCATCATCCCTACTACAACCCCCAAATTTAATTACACTTTCAACTTTTGAAATTCTCCGAGTCGTGTCAGAAATTGCTGCGAGACAAATTTTGGATCGAATCTCAGTGAATTTGAGTGAAGTTTAAATGTATAGGTTATAGTTGCATGGGTGGGTCATGATCTTCACAATGAAAAATTTTCTCCTTTTATGTGACCAGTCATTCTCACCC
>NC_088368.1:421618-559118 GCF_034508935.2 Berghia stephanieae | reverse complement strand
TACAGAAGACAATGTGATTGTTACTGTAACTCATTGTCATGGTACAGAAGACAATGTGATTGTTACTGTAACTCATTGTCATGGTACAGAAGACAATGTGATTGTTACTGTAACTCATTGTCATGGTACAGAAGACAATGTGATTGTTACTGTAACTCATTGTCAAGGTACAGAAGACAATGTGATTGTTACTGTAACTCATTGTCATGGTACAGAAGACAATGTGATTTTGTTACTGTAACTCATTGTCATGGTACAGAAGACAATGTGATTGTTACTGTAACTCATTGTCATGTTATGGAAGACAATGTGATTGTTACTGTAACTCATTGTCATGGTACAGAAGACAATGTGATTGTTACTGTAACTCATTGTCATGGTATTGATGACACTGTAACTCATCTTTATGGTATTGAAGACACTGTAAGTCATTACTCTTAACTCATTGTCATGGTATTGAAGACACTGTAAGTCATTAAGACTAACTCATATTCATGGTATTGAAGACACTGTGATTGTTACTATAACTCATTTTCATGGTATTGAAGACACTGTGATTGTTACTATAACTCATATTCATGCTGTTGAAGACACTGTGATTGTTACTATAACTCATTTTCATGGTATTGAAGACACTGTGATTGTTACTATAACTCATATTCATGGTATTGAAGACACTGTGATTGTTACTATAACTCATATTCATGCTGTTGAAGACACTGTAAGTCATTGTTACTTTTACTCATTTTCGTGGTATTGAAGACACTCTGTCCTCCGATGTCTGACAAGGTTCATAGACTCTATCCTGAGATGTCTGACATTGTTTGTAGACTATGTCCTCAGATTTCTGAAATTGTTCGTAGACTCTGTCCTCCGATGTCTGACAATGTTCATAGACTCTGTGTCTTCAGATAAATGACAATGTTCATCGACTCTCTCCTCAGATGTCTGACAATGTTCATAGACTTTGTGTCTTCAGATGAATGATAATGTTCATAGACTCTCTCCTCAGATGTCTGACAATGTTTGTAGACTCTGTCCTCAAACGAATGACAATGTTCATAGACTGTCCTCCGATGTCTGACAATGTTCATAGACTCTGTCCTCAGATAAATGACAATGTTCGTAGACTCTGTCCTCAGATGAATGACAATGTTCATAGACTGTCCTCCGATGTCTGACAATGTTCGTAGACTGTCCTCAGATGACTGACAATGTTCGTAGACTGTCCTCAGATGAATGACAATGTTCGTAGACTGTCCTCAGATGTCTGACAATGTTCATAGACTCTGTCCTCAGATGAATGACAATGTTCGTAGACTGTCCTCAGATGACTGACAATGTTCGTAGACTGTCCTCAGCGGGTGGTTGGATGGGAGCATCACCCTTGAATCATATACCTATGATGTTCGCATGGGTGTACGATCCGATAGTGATGTCGTTTCTTCTTCTCTTTACTAGCCTATCCTGCTTCTTTGGTTTGTGATTGTATTTTGACAGGGGATATTTTTTTTCCTGTAAATCCGCTGCCTGTTTGTTCTTGGTTATTTATAATTTAGCTTATGATATCTTTAGGTTATGATTTTGATTGACATTTGTACTATTTTTGTTAGATTGCTTGTTTTTTTGTTTCAGCGGTCTCTCATATAACCTCAATTGTGTTGGAAGAGACCTAAAGCAACAAACAAACAAAAAAAAAAAAGACTGTCCTCAGATGACTGACAATGTTCGTAGACTGTCCTCAGATGACTGACAATGTTCGTAGACTGTCCTCAGATGACTGACAATGTTCGTAGACTGTCCTCAGATGAATGACAATGTTCGTAGACTGTCCTCAGATGAATGACAATGTTCATATACTGTCCTCAGATGACTGACAATTTTCGTAGACTGTCCTCAGATGAATGACAATGTTCATAGACTGTCCTCAGATGACTGACAATGTTCGTAGACTGTCCTCAGATGAATGACAATGTTCATAGACTGTCCTCAGATGAATGACAATGTTCATAGACTGTCCTCAGATGACTGACAATGTTCATAGACTCTGTCCTCAGATGAATGACAATGTTCGTAGACTGTCCTCAGATGAATGACAATGTTCGTAGACTGTCGTCAGATGAATGACAATGTTCATAGACTGTCCTCAGATGACTGACAATGTTCATAGACTGTCCTCAGATGAATGACAATGTTCATAGACTGTCCTCCGATGTCTGACAATGTTCGTAGACTCTGTCCTCAGATGAATGACAATGTTCGTAGACTGTCCTCAGATGAATGACAATGTTCATAGACTGTCCTCAGATGACTGACAATGTTCGTAGACTGTCCTCAGATGACTGACAATGTTCATAGACTATCCTCCGATGTCTGACAATGTTCATAGACTGTCCTCAGATGACTGACGATGTTCGTAGACTGTCCTCAGATGAATGACAATGTTCATAGACTGTCCTCAGATAAATGACAATGTTCGTAGACTCTGTCCTCAGATGAATGACAATGTTCATAGACTCTGTCCTCAAACGAATGACAATGTTCATAGACTGTCCTCCGATGAATGACAATGTTCATAGACTGTCCTCCGATGTCTGACAATGTTCATAGACTCTGTCCTCAGATGAATGACAATGTTCGTAGACTGTCCTCAGATGACTGACAATGTTCATAGACTGTCCTCCGATGAATGACAATGTTCATAGACTGTCCTCAGATGAATGACAATGTTCATAGGCTGTCCTCCGACGTCTGACAATGTTCATAGACTCTGTCCTCAGATGAATGACAATGTTCGTAGACTGTCCTCCGATGTCTGACAATGTTCATAGACTCTGTCCTCAGATGAATGACAATGTTCGTAGACTGTCCTCAGATGAATGACAATGTTCATAGACTGTCCTCAGATGAATGACAATGTTCATAGACTGTCCTCCGATGTCTGAAAATGTTCATAGACTCTGTCCTCAGATGAATGACAATTTTCGTAGACTGTCCTCAGATGAATGACAATGTTCATAGACTGTCCTCAGATGACTGACAATGTTCAGAGACTGTCCTCAGATGACTGACAATGTTCATAGACTGTCCTCCGATGTCTGACAATGTTCGTAGACTGTCCTCAGATGAATGACAATGTTCGTAGACTGTCCTCAGATGAATGACAATGTTCATAGACTGTCCTCAGATGACTGACAATGTTCGTAGACTGTCCTCAGATGAATGACAATGTTCTAGACTGTCCTCAGATGAATGACAATGTTCAGTAGACTTGTCCTCAGAATGACAATGTCAGATGTCATAGAACTGTTGCCCTCAGATGACTGACAATGTTCATAGACTCGTCCTCAGATGAAATGAAATGTTCGATAGACTGTCCTCAGATGAATGACAATGTTCATAGACTGTCCTCCGATGACTGACAATGTTCATAGACTGTCCTCAGATGACTGACAATGTTCGTAGACTGTCCTCAGATGAATGACAATGTTCGTAGACTGTCCTCAGATGAATGACAATGTTCGTAGACTGTCCTCAGATGAATGACAATGTTCGTAGACTGTCCTCAGATGAATGACAATGTTCGTAGACTGTCCTCAGATAAATGACAATGTTCATAGACTGTCCTCAGATGACTGACAATGTTCGTAGACTGTCCTCAGATGACTGACAATGTTCGTAGACTGTCCTCAGATGAATGACAATGTTCGTAGTCTAAGAGACTGTCGTGACTTCCCAGATGAATGACAATGTTCGTAGACTGTCCTCAGATGAATGACAATGTTCGTAGACTGTCCTCAGATGATGACAATGTTCGTAGACTGTCCTCAGATGAATGACAATGTTCATAGACTGTCCTGAGATGACTGACAATGTTCGTAGACTGTCCTCAGATGAATGACAATGTTCATAGACTGTCCTCAGATGACTGACAATGTTCGTAGACTGTCCTCAGATGAATGACAATGTTCATAGACTGTCCTCCGATGACTGATTATTTTGTAGACTGTCCTCAGATGACTGACAATGTTCGTAGACTGTCCTCAGATGAGATTTGACAAATGTTCGTAGACTGTCCTCAGATGAATGACAATGTTCGTAGACTGTCCTCAGATGACTGACAATGTTCGTAGACTGTCCTCAGATGAATGACAATGTTCGTAGACTGTCCTCAGATGAATGACAATGTTCGTAGACTGCCTCAGATGACTGACAATGTTCGTAGACTGTCCTCAGATGAATGACAATGTTCGTAGACTGTCCTCAGATGACTGACAATGTTCGTAGACTGTCCTCAGATGAATGACAATGTTCATAGACTGTCCTCAGATGACTGACAATGTTCGTAGACTGTCCTCAGATGACTGACAATGTTCGTAGACTGTCCTCAGATGACTGACAATGTTCGTAGACTGTCCTCCGATGACTGACAATGTTCATAGACTGTCCTCAGATGACTGACAATGTTCGTAGACTGTCCTCAGATGACTGACAATGTTCGTAGACTGTCCTCAGATGACTGACAATGTTCGTAGACTGTGTCCTCAGATGAATGACAATGTTCGTAGACTGTCCTCAGACGACTGACAATGTTCATAGACTGTCCTCAGATGACTGACAATGTTCGTAGACTGTCCTCCGATGTCTGACAATGTTCATAGACTGTCCTCAGATGACTGACAATGTTCATAGACTGTCCTCAGATGAATGACAATGTTCATAGACTGTCCTCAGATGAATGACAATGTTCATAGACTGTCCTCCGATGACTGACAATGTTCGTAGACTGTCCTCAGATGAATGACAATGTTCGTAGACTGTCCTCAGATGAATGACAAGGTTGGATTTCTGATTATTTCACTACAATCCTTTTACTCTTCAACATCATTTTATAATTGATGTAAAGCAGATTGAATTCAAACACAGCTGCCGTTGCTTGGCTGTCACTTATAGGTTTGTGTTGTCCTGTGTTTTAATCCACAAAAATGAATAGAACAGCTTGAAAAAAGAACAAAATACCAAGCTCTGAATGTTAACGGCTCAAAACCCTTCATCAGCCAACAACAAAAAAACACCATTGAAAACAAATCCATGACTAAAAAGAAACAGATGGACATCAGTCATTGTTGACTGAAAAAGGGTTTTGATGCTGAAACGTTCCGTGCTTTGTACTTTGTACTTGTTTAAAGCTCTTCTATTCATTTTTGTTTCTTCTGTGGTATTTATCTAACTTTTGATATCTCCTGATAACCAGGGCTGTGTGGAGGTTCGACCTGGCATTGACATGACTCAGTCTCTCCGTGCTTGTGTCCGGCACCATCTCACTGTTATCATCCAAGCCATTCTGTCGGAGACACCTGGTATGTAGTGTCATGGCAACATCAGACATGCCAACTCTCCCAAATTTTGAGGGGAAATTCCTAATATTTTGTTTTTTTAATTCCTCATATTTTTAATTTCCAGCCATTTTCCAAACTTTAAACAAAATTGAATATATTAAAAAATCTTAACCTTTATCATTGTTATATTCACCATCATCATCATCATCATCATCATCATCATCATCATCATCATCATCATCATCATCATCATCATTATCAACATTCATGATAATCTGACGCCACTGTGTGGTATATAGTCATCCAATCATATTACAATTGATATGCATTATGGGTAATTATCAGAGGACTCTGAGACAGAGAGTTATTTGTAGTCTTTAAGCATTACCCTACATCAACGGCCACTTGTCATCAACAACCAGGCCATGGACATCTCTCAGCGTGTGTCTGAATGTCTGTCTGGGTTGTTGTCATAGTGGCCACCTTTCTTTTTCCTTCCCACTTGCCTTTAAGTCTATTGGTGGGGCTCCAAAGGAAGGTACACACATACAGAGACCCATGCATACACACACATGCACAGACACACAAACACACCCAAACATGCATCAGTGGTGCCAAAATTTTCGTTAAAAAATACTTATTCTTACTTATTTTGGTTCGTTGTACACATTTTGCTGAGAACCCTAATCATTTTTATTTTTCTATTGTTTACGCCTTTTACAATCATACACTTTTTTAATGTACTTAAACACTTTAATCTGTTTCTTGACCTGGAAATTCATACAGAGAATTCAGTATAATCTGGCTGGGTCATATCGGATTAATACATGGATTCTGTTTGTCAATACTATTTTATATAGTCTATAAAGGAAGAGTTTATTCATTAATGTAAATATTGATCATAATATTGTATTATCTCATTGCCCATCATCAGATTTAGTGCTAATTCTCGTTTTTGAAGGATTGTACGCATATTATAAAAATCTGACTGTTTTTGTCTGTCCATTGTACACATTTACACAGACTAGGGCTAGCAGTACAGATGCAGACATGCAATAATTTTCTGGGGACAGCGTGGCTCAGCAGTACGATCTTTGCTTCGTACCCGAAAGGTACCGAGTTTGATCTCCTGCTGCTGCGCTGTGTGGCCTTGAGCAAGTCACCTCGCCCTAGCTCACTTTGCAGCGCTGCACTGCACCTGGGTTATTCCAGCCTTCCCTTGGAATAGACCCTGAAGAAAAATATCCTCATGGGGATGAATAAAGGGAATTTTATTATTTTTTATTTTTTAAAAATTATTTATTATTATATTTCACCTGATCTAGCCTGTCCTTTTAGAAAAAAAAATCATTTTATTAATTTTAAGTGAACTTTGACTTCCCTTTGATGCAAGCCGGTAGCTGTAATTATTGTTTACATCAGTGGACTCATGGGGGAGTTAAAAAGGACCTAAAAATGCCAAAATGTCATTTTCAGGCCTGTAAATCTTCCGAGAATTTTCGGATTTCCGACAGTACGATTTTTCTCGATATATTCTGTTAAGTGCTGATATTTTATTTTTTAAAATTTAAAATTTAAAATAAACATAAAATCCGTAACTTCAAAAAACAACCAACAAAAAAGAAAATAAAAGAGTTTTTATCCATGCTACACCGTCTAGTCATCTAGGTATATTATCATTCCATCTACACGCCCAGAAATGTGGGTACTCTCAAATAATTGGGATTTTTTTATTGGTACCATAAAATGAGGACCTGCTTATTTTGTATTATAAATAAGTAGGGGAAAGTGACATGATTTGACCAGTCAATTGAGTTCAGTCTGTGTTGTGTTATTATTAATCCATATTTTGTCCTGTTGGTTTATTTTCATGTGTTCAAAAAGTTCCGACAACTTTTTCACCAACCATTTCCAGGCCTGAATGATATACACATAGGGAGTTGTACACAACTTAGATATTTTGTCCTAAATGTAACAAACACATAGGGAGTTATATGACCTTAAAAATTGTGTCCTAAATGTAAAGATGTACACATGGGGAGTTATATAACCTTAAACTGTTCTAAATGTAAAGATGTACACATGGGAAGTCATACAAGCTAAATGTGTTGTTCTAAATGTAACAATGTACACATGGGGAGTTATACAACCTAGAGGTCACAATGTACACATGGGAAATTATACAACCTAGAGATGTCCAAAATGTAACAATGTACACATGGGGAGTTATACAACCTAGAGGTCACAATGTACACATGGGAAATTATACAACCTAGAGATGTCCAAAATGTAACAATGTACACAAAGGGAGTTATAATAACCTAGAGATGTCCAAAATGTAACAATGTACACATAGGGAGTTATACAACCTAGAGGTCACAATGTACACATGGGAAATTATACAACCTAGAGATGTCCAAAATGTAACAATGTACACATAGGGAGTTATACAATGCTAATGTAAAAATCTACACATAGGAAGTTAAGCGACCTACAGATTTTGATAGCAGTGTAAATGCCAAGTTATAAATCTCTATTTCAAGAAATGAAATTCTCTCAGCATCTTAGATGTTTAGTTGTTTCTTCCTTTCTTTAGAAAAAATTGTTTGGGTGATTACGTTAATGTAACTTTTGAACAAAGACGTGATAGTTTGTTTTTGTCCCCAGCAAACCAAGACGTCTACAGTCAAGAGCTGTTCAATCTTTGGATGTCAGCGTTGTCTCAAGTGATTGCCTTGTCTGTCTATTGTATCCAAGATGGAGAGGAGGGCTTTGGACGGATGTTACAACAGTACATGGTGAGACACACACACACACACACACACACATATACACACACATCAGCTTCTTTGATTGACAAAACACTTTCCTTTACTCAAAAGTCGGTTAGGACAAATAAAGGGGTAAAGGCTTACTGTATCAGAGTGGCCAACCTTCCCTATTATTTCGGGAAATTCCCTAAATGGATCCACCGTTCCCGATGTCCCGAAACTGCGTTTTTTTTCGGGAAAAAAACCATCGTAAAAAAAGATGAATTGCGAATGAAAATCTGTACGAATTTTTTTTAGTACTCTTGCATTCAGAAGGCAAATAATAGCAGTAAACAAAGCCTGTTATCATGTACATAGTGTAAAAAGTATTGTAGTGATGCTGTGGTCTCAATGTGTGTGTAGTTTTTTAGTTTTAAATTGTCAAGTCATATTTATTAATAAAATAGAGGCTGTGACTTCTGCACCAAATTCAATAGAGGGCATAATGCACCTCCTAAGCTTGGATAGAGGATACATATGTCAAAAGTTATCCCTTTCACTTCCAAGGTTTACAGGTATGTCAACTTAATGTCTGTTTTCATTTTCATTCTTTGTAAAGTATTACATTAGTATTAGGCTGTGTATTACTTCACTCTTAACATTATTGTGCGGTAACCAAAAATTTTCCCTAATTCAGTTTCTGAAAAGTTGGCCACCCTGCTGTATGTGTGTGTGTGTGTGTGTGTGTGTGTGTGTGTGTGTGTGTGTGTGTGTGTGTGTGTGAGTGGTATTGGTGAATGCCCATCAAAAATTCCTCCCATTCCATCCAATAGACTTTATATGGAATCACAATTCCATTCATTTCATACAAAGGTGCTAGTTAGGAGCCCTTTCTTGTATTGGATGAACTCAGTACTTCCATTTTTCCCATGTATTTTTCAGAGATACTTTTATAGAAATGACACAAAATCTATTGGGAAGAAAAGGTGTGATGTCAAAAAACTGGTTCCTATTTCATTGGAAGTGTAAACCCACTCTACCGGAGGACTGGATACATACATTGTTTATTTCATCTTCTGGTGTCAGAGGGATTTTATCTTGTTTTCTGTAAAACCATTAAAAACAAACAAACTTTCAACACTGACAAGACGTCTGAAATTAAAATTTCGGACCAATGTATGAAACCACTTTACATGTGCTTATGGATTGCCCATTATACAACGTGCAACGTTCGAACCACTGGGTCACCCCTACAACACTCAACACAAAGCTCTATGGCGAGGCTGAGGACCTAAAGCGGACCACAGACTTCATAGCAGATGTCGGACTGCAGCCATAGATGTCCATCAGAGGAACGAAGAAGAAGAAGAAGAACTAGACTGCATTGCTATTCAGTTATGAATATCTTCAGCTGCACAGAGTCATGACTTGTATGATTGAAGTTTGCATCACTGTGAGATTGGATTCAAATGGATTTTTTAGGTTGTGTGTGTGTGTGTGTGTGGGGGGGGGGGGGGGGGGGGGTGTAACTGTATTTGCAGAATTTTGGTTTGTTTGGAGAATTCTAATTCCAGTAAAAATGAAGGTCCTCAACTTTGAACCCTTGATCTTTTATATTGTGCAAAATCCACGAAACATACCCATAGTGCTTTGCAATAATGATAATGATAATAATAATAATGATAATAGATCTTTATTGTCCATAAATACGGCAATTTGTCATTTAGTTACACTTGTTTTAACGTTATATGATAACTACAACATTGAACATATATTTCATCATCATCATCATCATCATCATCATTGCCTTTTTCACCCTGGGTCAGGGTATAGGCCACAGACAAACAGTTTCCATCCTTCTCTATCTTGAGCCAACTTTTTTATCTCATATATTTCACACCTACTTATTTTCTCTCTCTCATTCTCTCTCTCTCTCTCTCTCTCTCTCTCTCTCTCTCTCTCTCTCTCTCTCTCTCTCTTTCTCTCTCTTTCTCTCTTCTCTCTTCTCTCTCTCTCTCTCTTCCTCTTTCTCTCTCTCTTCTCTCTCTCTCTCTCTCTCTCTTCCCTCTACATCAATCTACAAGGTCCACCTTACTTTGCTCTACTCTCCTTCTCATTTCATTCTATTCACATACTCTTTTCACCTAGTGCATATACAACATAAAAAGGTCCAACACTTAACATTTAGAACGAGTCATGACGCCTGTTAGGCGATATTACAATATTTATTCAGACAGGTACTCATTTTACACCTGAGTGACTTACTTGACTTCAGGCCCTTCGAGCAGACTTTTCCACCAGGGCTGCTTTGATTATTGTTGATGTGACAAATTTCCATTCCCCTTGTTCTTTTGCACTTTGTCAGATTGTTTCAAAGTCTTGAATTGATTTTAACTGTTGGCCAAAATATCTTAGAGTTGTAACTATTGATGTTCTTGGTTGACTTCTTTGCTTTTTGTTCTCTTAGAATATGGCCGAAAAGTTGAGTCTGATTTGTTGGGTTGTGGGAGATAAATAGATAGAGAGTGTTTCTTTGGTTTTAAAGTATAAACATTTGGATTGTGAGAGATAGATAGATAGAGAGTGTTTCTTTGGTTTTAAAGTATAAACATTTGTTGGGTTGTGGTAGATAGATAGATAGAGAGTGTTTCTTTGGTTTTAAAGTATAAACATTTGGATTGTGAGAGATAGATAGATAGAGAGTGTTTCTTTGGTTTTAAAGTATAAACATTTGGATTGTGAGAGATAGATAGATAGAGAGTGTTTCTTTGGTTTTAAAGTATAAACATTTGGATTGTGAGAGATAGATAGATAGAGAGTGTTTCTTTGGTTTTAAAGTATAAACATTTGTTGGATTGTGAGAGATAGATAGATAGAGAGTGTTTCTTTGGTTTTAAAGTATAAACATTTGTTGGGTTGTGGGAGATAGATAGATAGAGAGTGTTTCTTTGGTTTTAAAGTATAAACATTTGTTGGGTTGTGAGAGATAGATAGATAGAGAGTGTTTCTTTGGTTTTAAAGTATAAACATTTGGATTGTGAGAGATAGATAGATAGAGAGTGTTTCTTTGGTTTTAAAGTATAAAACATTTGTTGGGATGTGTGGAGATAGATAGATAGAGAGTGTTTCTTTGGTTTTAAAGTATAAACATTTGGATTGTGAGAGATAGATAGATAGAGAGTGTTTCTTTGGTTTTAAAGTATAAACATTTGTATGGAGATTGTGAAGAGAGCTAAGACATTTGATAGATAGAGAGAGAGTGTTTCTTTGGTTTTAAAGTATAAACATTTGGATTGTGAGAGATAGATAGATAGAGAGTGTTTCTTTGGTTTTAAAGTATAAACATTTGTTGGGTTGTGAGAGATAGATAGATAGAGAGTGTTTCTTTGGTTTTAAAGTATAAACATTTGGATTGTGAGAGATAGATAGATAGAGAGTGTTTCTTTGGTTTTAAAGTATAAACATTTGTTGGGTTGTGAGAGATAGATAGATAGAGAGTGTTTCTTTGGTTTTAAAGTATAAACATTTGGATTGTGAGAGATAGATAGATAGAGAGTGTTTCTTTGGTTTTAAAGTATAAACATTTGTTGGGTTGTGAGAGATAGATAGAGAGAGAGTGTTTCTTTGGTTTTAAAGTATAAACATTTGGATTGTGAGAGATAGATAGATAGAGAGTGTTTCTTTGGTTTTAAAGTATAAACATTTGGATTGTGAGAGATAGATAGATAGAGAGAGTGTTTCTTTGGTTTTAAAGTATAAACATTTGGATTGTGAGAGATAGATAGATAGTGTTTCTTTGGTTTTAAAGTATAAACATTTGTTCGGTTGTGGGAGATAGAGAGTGTTTCTTTGGTTTTAAAGTATAAACATTTGTTGGGTTGTGAGAGATAGATAGATAGAGAGTGTTTCTTTGGTTTTAAAGTATAAACATTTGGATTGTGAGAGATAGATAGATAGAGAGTGTTTCTTTGGTTTTAAAGTATAAACATTTGGATTGTGAGAGATAGATGGATAGAGAGAGTGTTTCTTTGGTTTTAAAGTATAAACATTTGGATTGTGAGAGATAGATAGATAGAGAGTGTTTCTTTGGTTTTAAAGTATAAACATTTGTTGGGTTGTGGGAGATAGATAGATAGAGAGTGTTTCTTTGGTTTTAAAGTATAAACATTTGTTGGATTGTGAGAGATAATTAGAGAGAGAGTGTTTCTTTGGTTTTAAAGTATAAACATTTGTTGGGTTGTGGGAGATAGATAGATAGAGAGAGTGTTTCTTTGGTTTTAAAGTATAAACATTTGGATTGTGAGAGATAGATAGATAGAGAGTGTTTCTTTGGTTTTAAAGTATAAACATTTGGATTGTGAGAGATAGATAGATAGAGAGTGTTTCTTTGGTTTTAAAGTATAAACATTTGTTGGATTGTGAGAGATAGATAGATAGAGAGTGTTTCTTTGGTTTTAAAGTATAAACATTTGTTGGGTTGTGGGAGATAGATAGATAGAGAGTGTTTCTTTGGTTTTAAAGTATAAACATTTGGATTGTGAGAGATAGATAGATAGAGAGAGTGTTTCTTTGGTTTTAAAGTATAAACATTTGGATTGTGAGAGATAGATAGATAGAGAGAGTGTTTCTTTGGTTTTAAAGTATAAACATTTGTTGGGTTGTGGGAGATAGATAGATAGAGAGTGTTTCTTTGGTTTTAAAGTATAAACATTTGGATTGTGAGAGATAGATAGATAGAGAGTGTTTCTTTGGTTTTAAAGTATAAACATTTGGATTGTGAGAGATAGATAGAGAGAGAGAGTTTCTTTGGTTTTAAAGTATAAACATTTGTTGGGTTGTGGGAGATAGATAGATAGAGAGTGTTTCTTTGGTTTTAAAGTATAAACATTTGGATTGTGAGAGATAGATAGAGAGAGAGAGTGTTTCTTTGTTTTTGCAGTATAGACATTTGTTTGAATTCTGATCGGGTATTTTATTCTGAGGACAGTTTTTAGTTGATTCTGATTAAATGTGTCCACTCTGCACTCATCTTTCTTGGTAAGCGTCTATGCTACAGAATTATAAAGTAGGATTGATTTTACAAGAGCATTGAACATGTTTAGCCAGGTGTTTAGTTTGATGTTGTCATGTCTGCCCCATATGTGGATTTGAGTTTAAACAGGGCAGCGTTTGATAATTGTTTTCATTGGCAGATGTCTTTTATATCACCAAGCTTCAATCCCACTTTTTAAACTCTTAACAAAGCTAACCCCTGAGTACGGTGAGAGTGTGAGTAAAGAGCCTTTTTCAAAGACTCAACTATGCGCTGATCCTAAAAACAAGTGTATAGCACTTGACGACATAGCCGTTATCTAGTCTACTGGGCCAACCATGAATGGTCACATGTAAAATTACAAACTGTTTCCTTGATTTATTTCCAGCCTCGCCTGACCAGAGACCTGAGTTCGGACATTGGTTTTTGGATGAGCACGTCTGTCCAAGACATTCTTTCATCTTTCCACCACAACCACCCTGTCTCACAGGAGGAAACCCTGGCATTTGTCGTCAACGTCCCTGCAAACAGGTAAATCAACAAGTTTGACAAACACCAGTCAGGGGAGGGGGGGGGGGGGGGGGCTTATAATAATCAAATACATGAAATCATTATCGATTCAGCCATCTAGTAAATCACAAATCACAAATCACATTTATATAGAGCATATCCAGGTATTGCCCATGCTCATTGCTTGTGGGGAGGGGGTAGGTTTATCCGTTGTTTGATGTGACAGGTTTCACCATTTACCATGACAACTATAATGACATTCTAACATTAGATTCACCAGTTACATGGTAATTATAATGACATATTAACATTAGATTCACCAGTTACATGGTAATTATATTGACATATTAACATTAGATTCACCATTTACCATGACAACTATAATGACATTCTAACATTAGATTCACCAGTTACATGGTAACTATATTGACATATTAACATTAGATTCACCAGTTACATGGTAACTATATTGACATATTAACATTAGATTCACCAGTTACCATGGTAACTACATTGACAACTAACATTAGATTCACCGGTTACCATGGTAACTACAATGGCATTTTAATATTAAATTCACCGGTTTCCGTAGTAAATGCATTGACATTCTAACATTAGATTCACCAGTTGCCATGGTAATTACATTGGCATTCTAGCTTAAGAATAATAGTGCCAGGCTCTATGTTAATTAAGGCTATGGTATGACTCAATGCAAAAGTCAATCATCCAAGGGAAGTAACTTTTGTTGTTCTGTTGGGCTTAATTTTCTTTTTTTTGTTTAGGTGGGTGTCAGTGGGGAAGGGGGGGAATTTACAATCTGGCCGCTTTTAATTTCCTTTCCACATTGATGACGATTAGCAAGATGATAATAGTGAGAAGACATCGGTGAGAAGTGATTTAGTCATCAAACTTTTGTCAGATTTTAAACTGATGGTTGTTTAAACCTCTCCTTACCAACTACAGGAAAATTGTCACATTCGTTACAATACAAGAACGTTTTTCTCTTTCATGTTTGTTTTGTAGAAAAATAACAGAAATTGAAGGAAAATCTTTGACATTCTGGAACAATTCTAAATTCATTGATAACTAAAAAAACAAAACAAACCTCAGTAACTGGTATGGGTGATTGTTTATGATTTTCTTTCTTGATTTAGTGCTTCAGAGTCTGTGGAAGCCACTGCAACATCCACGTCCAACCCTGCAACAGACGAGAGTGCCAATGCTACAGCAACAACATCAAGTGACCCAGTCAAGTCATACAACAAAGCCTCTACTACAAGAAATGCTGCCAATACTAGTCCTGTGGTCCCAATGGAGGTTACAGAGTCTCCATCAGATCTCCCTCCCAGACCCAAGGTGAGTAGCCAGTACTTAGTCTTAGTTTTTGGCTATGGGAACTGCGGTTAAAGTATAAATGTACCTGCTTGAAGCTCAAGGAAACAAAACGCACTGAAATGAACGGAGGTTCTAATATTATTAATAAAGACAAATGAAGTTGACATTTTGAGATTGCCCTTTATCAACAATTTAAAGGATGAATTAGAAACAAAATACAAGTGGAAAAGGAAAGGAATGTTTTGTCGTGGAGATTTGCCTTTCATCTTCTTATCTTACATTTGTCTTTGAGTGTCTTCATCATCGTCTATTTTGTTGACGTTGGTTACCATTTGTGCCTCAGGTACCAGATACATTCAATCCTACACCATCCACACGTGTTGCAATATCTGTTACGACCTTACACATTGGTTATTGTCCATATCTCCCTATTCAGTACATTCAATCCTACCTCACAGTGTTCAATATTGTTGACTTACCATGGTTATTGTCCATATCTCCCTATGATACCACAAATATCTGTTACTACCTAAATTGTTGGTCACTATCTCCTTCAGGTGCAACGCCAACAACAGAGGACCAAGGACACCAACAATGACTCCGGGGATGAATTTGTCGATGCCCCAGAAGAATTCACCAGTCGACCTCCAGCTGTGTCGAGACCCAGTCAGATTGCCACGTCATCAAGCTCTCCCCTGCTGTCTACAACGACGACGACAACTGACAGATTGAGTAACGGAGAGGCTTGTGGCCAATGGCAAGATATGATTCCACAGGTCAGTCCTGGATGGGAACTTCATTGTCTGGGGAACTCTGTTGTCTTGTCTTGAATGGAATTCACTGACATTTCTCTACCTCGTATCGAATTGAGAAATTAGGGAGCAGGCACCTGTATAAGATAAAGATCTGATTAAGTATATGAATCGGTGCCAGACAAAGCAAGAAAGAAAATTCAATCTGCCTCAACTGCAGATCAAACCTTAGACCTTCTAATTACCAGTCAGACGTGCTACCATTACATGTGCCCCACATATTATTTAATTTTTGTTGTTGTTGGTTGTGGTGGTTGCAGTAGTGTTGGTAATGGTGTTGTTGGTAACGGTTGTGGTGGTAGTGGTTGTGTTGATGGTTGTGATGGTGTTCGTGATGTATGTGGTTTGAGTGGTAGTGGTGGCGGTGATGTTAGTGGTTGTGGTAGTAGTGGTGATGGCATTGGTGGGAATGGTGATGTTTCTGGTTGTTTTTGATGGTTGTGGTGGCAGTCGTGATGATGTTTGTCGTGGTAGTAATGGTGTTGGCAGTGGTGATGTTTGTGGTGGTAGTGGTGGTGTTGATGGTTAAACATAATAATAATAATAATAATAAGTACACTTTTATATCTGTAAATACCATAAGTTCAAAATGTTTTACAAAATAACTCAACCAAATGTAGTTCATCTCTGTGTTATGTACTTTCACTTTCACTTTCACTTTCACTATTATAAGTTTTGACTTTATTGTACTTTGTAAACATTTGAGTATATCCTTCACAGTGGGATTCTTTGTTTATGCCTGGATGGGACTTTTAGGTCATGTCAAAATAGGCATATCTGTGGATTGATTGTGGAATGTCAAAATAGACATGTCTGTGGATTGATTGTGGAATGTCAAAATAGACATGTCTGTGGATTGATTGTGGAATGTCAAAATAGACATGTCTGTGGATTGATTGTGGAATGTCAAAATAGGCATATCTGTGGATTGATTGTGGAATGTCAAAATAGACATGTCTGTGGATTGATTGTGGAATGTCAAAATAGGTATATCTGTGGATTGATTGTGGAATGTCAAAATAGACATATCTGTGGATTGATTGTGGAATGTCAAAATAGGTATATCTGTGGATTGATTGTGGATGTCAAAATAGACATATCTGTGGATTGATTGTGGATGTCAAAATAGACATATCTGTGGATTGATTGTGGAATGTCAAAATAGACATGTCTGTGGATTGATTGTGGATGTCAAAATAGACATATCTGTGGATTGATTGTGGAATGTCAAAATAGGCATATCTGTGGATTGATTGTGGAATGTCAAAATAGACATGTCTGTGGATTGATTGTGGAATGTCAAAATAGGTATATCTGTGGATTGATTGTGGATGTCAAAATAGACATATCTGTGGATTGATTGTGGATGTCAAATAGACATATCTGTGGATTGATTGTGGAATGTCAAAATAGACATGTCTGTGGATTGATTGTGGATGTCAAAATAGACATATCTGTGGATTGATTGTGGAATGTCAAAATAGGCATATCTGTGGATTGATTGTGGAATGTCAAAATAGGCATATCTGTGGATTGATTGTGGAATGTCAAAATAGGCATATCTGTGGATTGATTGTGGAATGTCAAAATAGACATATCTGTGGATTGATTGTGGAATGTCAAAATAGACATATCTGTGGATTGATTGTGGAATGTCAAAATAGGCATATCTGTGGATTGATTGTGGATGTCAAAATAGACATGTCTGTGGATTGATTGTGGAATGTCAAAATAGGCATATCTGTGGATTGATTGTGGATGTCAAAATAGACATATCTGTGGATTGATTGTGGAATGTCAAAATAGACATATCTGTGGATTGATTGTGGAATGTCAAAATAGACATATCTGTGGATTGATTGTGGAATGTCAAAATAGACATGTCTGTGGATTGATTGTGGAATGTCAAAATAGACATGTCTGTGGATTGATTGTGGAATGTCAAAATAGACATGTCTGTGGATTGATTGTGGAATGTCAAAATAGGCATATCTGTGGATTGATTGTGGAATGTCAAAATAGACATGTCTGTGGATTGATTGTGGAATGTCAAAATAGGTATATCTGTGGATTGATTGTGGATGTCAAAATAGACATATCTGTGGATTGATTGTGGAATGTCAAAATAGGTATATCTGTGGATTGATTGTGGAATGTCAAAATAGACATGTCTGTGGATTGATTGTGGAATGTCAAAATAGACATGTCTGTGGATTGATTGTGGAATGTCAAAATAGACATGTCTGTGGATTGATTGTGGAATGTCAAAATAGGTATATCTGTGGATTGATTGTGGAATGTCAAAATAGACATATCTGTGGATTGATTGTGGAATGTCAAAATAGGCATATCTGTGGATTGATTGTGGAATGTCAAAATAGACATGTCTGTGGATTGATTGTGGAATGTCAAAATAGACATGTCTGTGGATTGATTGTGGAATGTCAAAATAGACATGTCTGTGGATTGATTGTGGAATGTCAAAATAGACATGTCTGTGGATTGATTGTGGAATGTCAAAATAGGTATATCTGTGGATTGATTGTGGAATGTCAAAATAGGCATATCTGTGGATTGATTGTGGAATGTCAAAATAGACATATCTGTGGATTGATTGTGGAATGTCAAAATAGGCATATCTGTGGATTGATTGTGGAATGTCAAAATAGGTATATCTGTGGATTGATTGTGGAATGTCAAAATAGACATGTCTGTAGATTGATTGTGGAATGTCAAAATAGGTATATCTGTGGATTGATTGTGGAATGTCAAAATAGGTATATCTGTGGATTGATTGTGGAATGTCAAAATAGACATATCTGTGGATTGATTGTGGAATGTCAAAATAGACATATCTGTGGATTGATTGTGGAATGTCAAAATAGACATATCTGTGGATTGATTGTGGAATGTCAAAATAGACATATCTGTGGATTGATTGTGGAATGTCAAAATAGGTATATCTGTGGATTGATTGTGGAATGTCAAAATAGACATATCTGTGGATTGATTGTGGAATGTCAAAATAGGTATATCTGTGGATTGATTGTGGAATGTCAAAATAGGTATATCTGTGGATTGATTGTGGAATGTCAAAATAGGTATATCTGTGGATTGATTGTGGAATGTCAAAATAGACATGTCTGTGGATTGATTGTGGAATGTCAAAATAGACATGTCTGTGGATTGATTGTGGAATGTCAAAATAGGTATATCTGTGGATTGATTGTGGAATGTCAAAATAGACATGTCTGTGGATTGATTGTGGAATGTCAAAATAGGTATATCTGTGGATTGATTGTGGAATGTCAAAATAGACATGTCTGTGGATTGATTGTGGATGTCAAAATAGGTATATCTGTGGATTGATTGTGGAATGTCAAAATAGACATATCTGTGGATTGATTGTGGAATGTCAAAATAGGCATATCTGTGGATTGATTGTGGATGTCAAAATAGACATATCTGTGGATTGATTGTGGAATGTCAAAATAGGCATATCTGTGGATTGATTGTGGAATGTCAAAATAGGCATATCTGTGGATTGATTGTGGAATGTCAAAATAGACATGTCTGTGGATTGATTGTGGAATGTCAAAATAGACATGTCTGTGGATTGATTGTGGAATGTCAAAATAGGTATATCTGTGGATTGATTGTGGAATGTCAAAATAGACATGTCTGTGGATTGATTGTGGAATGTCAAAATAGGTATATCTGTGGATTGATTGTGGAATGTCAAAATAGACATGTCTGTGGATTGATTGTGGATGTCAAAATAGACATATCTGTGGATTGATTGTGGAATGTCAAAATAGGTATATCTGTGGATTGATTGTGGAATGTCAAAATAGACATGTCTGTGGATTGATTGTGGAATGTCAAAATAGACATGTCTGTGGATTGATTGTGGAATGTCAAAATAGACATGTCTGTGGATTGATTGTGGAATGTCAAAATAGGTATATCTGTGGATTGATTGTGGAATGTCAAAATAGACATATCTGTGGATTGATTGTGGAATGTCAAAATAGGCATATCTGTGGATTGATTGTGGAATGTCAAAATAGACATATCTGTGGATTGATTGTGGAATGTCAAAATAGGCATATCTGTGGATTGATTGTGGAATGTCAAAATAGACATATCTGTGGATTGATTGTGGAATGTCAAAATAGACATATCTGTGGATTGATTGTGGAATGTCAAAATAGGCATATCTGTGGATTGATTGTGGATGTCAAAATAGACATGTCTGTGGATTGATTGTGGAATGTCAAAATAGGCATATCTGTGGATTGATTGTGGAATGTCAAAATAGACATATCTGTGGATTGATTGTGGAATGTCAAAATAGACATATCTGTGGATTGATTGTGGAATGTCAAAATAGACATATCTGTGGATTGATTGTGGAATGTCAAAATAGACATGTCTGTGGATTGATTGTGGAATGTCAAAATAGACATGTCTGTGGATTGATTGTGGAATGTCAAAATAGACATGTCTGTGGATTGATTGTGGAATGTCAAAATAGGCATATCTGTGGATTGATTGTGGAATGTCAAAATAGACATGTCTGTGGATTGATTGTGGAATGTCAAAATAGGTATATCTGTGGATTGATTGTGGAATGTCAAAATAGACATATCTGTGGATTGATTGTGGAATGTCAAAATAGGTATATCTGTGGATTGATTGTGGAATGTCAAAATAGACATTTCTGTGGATTGATTGTGGAATGTCAAAATAGGCATATCTGTGGATTGATTGTGGATGTCAAAATAGACATATCTGTGGATTGATTGTGGAATGTCAAAATAGGCATATCTGTGGATTGATTGTGGAATGTCAAAATAGGCATATCTGTGGATTGATTGTGGAATGTCAAAATAGACATGTCTGTGGATTGATTGTGGAATGTCAAAATAGACATGTCTGTGGATTGATTGTGGAATGTCAAAATAGGTATATCTGTGGATTGATTGTGGAATGTCAAAATAGACATGTCTGTGGATTGATTGTGGAATGTCAAAATAGGTATATCTGTGGATTGATTGTGGAATGTCAAAATAGACATGTCTGTGGATTGATTGTGGATGTCAAAATAGGTATATCTGTGGATTGATTGTGGAATGTCAAAATAGACATATCTGTGGATTGATTGTGGAATGTCAAAATAGGCATATCTGTGGATTGATTGTGGATGTCAAAATAGACATATTTGTGGATTGATTGTGGAATGTCAAAATAGGCATATCTGTGGATTGATTGTGGAATGTCAAAATAGGCATATCTGTGGATTGATTGTGGAATGTCAAAATAGACATGTCTGTGGATTGATTGTGGAATGTCAAAATAGACATGTCTGTGGATTGATTGTGGAATGTCAAAATAGGTATATCTGTGGATTGATTGTGGAATGTCAAAATAGACATGTCTGTGGATTGATTGTGGAATGTCAAAATAGGTATATCTGTGGATTGATTGTGGAATGTCAAAATAGACATGTCTGTGGATTGATTGTGGATGTCAAAATAGACATATCTGTGGATTGATTGTGGAATGTCAAAATAGGTATATCTGTGGATTGATTGTGGAATGTCAAAATAGACATGTCTGTGGATTGATTGTGGAATGTCAAAATAGACATGTCTGTGGATTGATTGTGGAATGTCAAAATAGACATGTCTGTGGATTGATTGTGGAATGTCAAAATAGGTATATCTGTGGATTGATTGTGGAATGTCAAAATAGACATATCTGTGGATTGATTGTGGAATGTCAAAAATAGGCATATCTGTGGATTGATTGTGGAATGTCAAAATAGACATGTCTGTGGATTGATTGTGGAATGTCAAAATAGACATGTCTGTGGATTGATTGTGGAATGTCAAAATAGACATGTCTGTGGATTGATTGTGGAATGTCAAAATAAGACATGTCTGTGGATTGATTGTGGAATGTCAAAATAGGTATATCTGTGGATTGATTGTGGAATGTCAAAATAGGCATATCTGTGGATTGATTGTGGAATGTCAAAATAGACATATCTGTGGATTGATTGTGGAATGTCAAAATAGGCATATCTGTGGATTGATTGTGGAATGTCAAAATAGGTATATCTGTGGATTGATTGTGGAATGTCAAAATAGACATGTCTGTAGATTGATTGTGGAATGTCAAAATAGGTATATCTGTGGATTGATTGTGGAATGTCAAAATAGGTATATCTGTGGATTGATTGTGGAATGTCAAAATAGACATATCTGTGGATTGATTGTGGAATGTCAAAATAGACATATCTGTGGATTGATTGTGGAATGTCAAAATAGACATATCTGTGGATTGATTGTGGAATGTCAAAAAGACATATCTGTGGATTGATTGTGGAATGTCAAAATAGGTATATCTGTGGATTGATTGTGGAATGTCAAAATAGACATATCTGTGGATTGATTGTGGAATGTCAAAATAGGTATATCTGTGGATTGATTGTGGAATGTCAAAATAGGTATATCTGTGGATTGATTGTGGAATGTCAAAATAGGTATATCTGTGGATTGATTGTGGAATGTCAAAATAGACATGTCTGTGGATTGATTGTGGAATGTCAAAATAGACATGTCTGTGGATTGATTGTGGAATGTCAAAATAGGTATATCTGTGGATTGATTGTGGAATGTCAAAATGACATGTCTGTGGATTGATTGTGGAATGTCAAAATAGGTATATCTGTGGATTGATTGTGGAATGTCAAAATAGACATGTCTGTGGATTGATTGTGGATGTCAAAATAGGTATATCTGTGGATTGATTGTGGAATGTCAAAATAGACATATCTGTGGATTGATTGTGGAATGTCAAAATAGGCATATCTGTGGATTGATTGTGGATGTCAAAATAGACATATCTGTGGATTGATTGTGGAATGTCAAAATAGGCATATCTGTGGATTGATTGTGGAATGTCAAAATAGGCATATCTGTGGATTGATTGTGGAATGTCAAAATAGACATGTCTGTGGATTGATTGTGGAATGTCAAAATAGACATGTCTGTGGATTGATTGTGGAATGTCAAAATAGGTATATCTGTGGATTGATTGTGGAATGTCAAAATAGACATGTCTGTGGATTGATTGTGGAATGTCAAAATAGGTATATCTGTGGATTGATTGTGGAATGTCAAAATAGACATGTCTGTGGATTGATTGTGGATGTCAAATAGACATATCTGTGGATTGATTGTGGAATGTCAAAATAGGTATATCTGTGGATTGATTGTGGAATGTCAAAATAGACATGTCTGTGGATTGATTGTGGAATGTCAAAATAGACATGTCTGTGGATTGATTGTGGAATGTCAAAATAGACATGTCTGTGGATTGATTGTGGAATGTCAAAATAGGTATATCTGTGGATTGATTGTGGAATGTCAAAATAGACATATCTGTGGATTGATTGTGGAATGTCAAAATAGGCATATCTGTGGATTGATTGTGGAATGTCAAAATAGACATGTCTGTGGATTGATTGTGGAATGTCAAAATAGACATGTCTGTGGATTGATTGTGGAATGTCAAATAGACATGTCTGTGGATTGATTGTGGAATGTCAAAATAGACATGTCTGTGGATTGATTGTGGAATGTCAAAATAGGTATATCTGTGGATTGATTGTGGAATGTCAAAATAGGCATATCTGTGGATTGATTGTGGAATGTCAAAATAGACATATCTGTGGATTGATTGTGGAATGTCAAAATAGGCATATCTGTGGATTGATTGTGGAATGTCAAAATAGGTATATCTGTGGATTGATTGTGGAATGTCAAAATAGACATGTCTGTAGATTGATTGTGGAATGTCAAAATAGGTATATCTGTGGATTGATTGTGGAATGTCAAAATAGGTATATCTGTGGATTGATTGTGGAATGTCAAAATAGACATATCTGTGGATTGATTGTGGAATGTCAAAATAGACATATCTGTGGATTGATTGTGGAATGTCAAAATAGACATATCTGTGGATTGATTGTGGAATGTCAAAATAGGTATATCTGTGGATTGATTGTGGAATGTCAAAATAGACATATCTGTGGATTGATTGTGGAATGTCAAAATAGGTATATCTGTGGATTGATTGTGGAATGTCAAATAGGTATATCTGTGGATTGATTGTGGAATGTCAAAATAGGTATATCTGTGGATTGATTGTGGAATGTCAAAATAGACATGTCTGTGGATTGATTGTGGAATGTCAAAATAGGCATATCTGTGGATTGATTGTGGAATGTCAAAATAGGTATATCTGTGGATTGATTGTGGAATGTCAAAATAGACATGTCTGTGGATTGATTGTGGAATGTCAAAATAGGCATGCGGGTGGTTGGATGGGAGCATCACCCTTGAATCGTATACCTATGATGTTCTCATGGGTGTACGATCCGATAGTGATGTCGTTTCTTCTTCTCTTTACTAGTCTATCCTGCTTCTTTGGTTTGTGATTGTATTTTTGGCGGGTGGTTGGATGGGAGCATCACCCTTGAATCATACACCTATGATGTTCGCATGGGTGTTACGATCCGATAGTGATGTCGTTTCTTCTTCTCTTTACTAGCCTATCCTGCTTCTTTGGTTTGTGATTGTATTTTTGACAGGGGATATTTTTTTTCCTGTAAATCCTCTGCCTGTTTGTTCTTGGTTATTTATAATTTAGCTTATGATATCTTTAGGTTATGATTTTGATTTACATTTGTACTATTTTTGTTAGATTGCTTGTTTTTTTGTTTCAGCTGTCTCTCATATAACCTCAATTGTATTGGAAGAGACCTAAAGCAACAAACAAACAAACAAACAAAATAGGCATATCTGTGGATTGATTGTGGAATGTCAAAATAGGTATATCTGTGGATTGATTGTGGAATGTCAAAATAGGTATATCTGTGGATTGATTGTGGAATGTCAAAATAGACATGTCTGTGGATTGATTGTGGAATGTCAAAATAGGCATATCTGTGGATTGATTGTGGAATGTCAAAATAGGTATATCTGTGGATTGATTGTGGAATGTCAAAATAGGTATATCTGTGGATTGATTGTGGAATGTCAAAATAGGTATATCTGTGGATTGATTGTGGAATGTCAAAATAGGTATATCTGTGGATTGATTGTGGAATGTCAAAATAGGTATATCTGTGGATTGATTGTGGAATGTCAAAATAGGTATATCTGTGGATTGATTGTGGAATGTCAAAATAGGTATATCTGTGGATTGATTGTGGAATGTCAAAATAGGCATATCTGTGGATTGATTGTGGAATGTCAAAATAGACATGTCTGTGGATTGATTGTGGAATGTCAAAATAGGCATATCTGTGGATTGATTGTGGAATGTCAAAATAGGTATATCTGTGGATTGATTGTGGAATGTCAAAATAGGTATATCTGTGGATTGATTGTGGAATGTCAAAATAGACATGTCTGTGGATTGATTGTGGAATGTCAAAATAGGCATATCTGTGGATGATTGTGGAATGTCAAAATAGGTATATCTGTGGATTGATTGTGGAATGTCAAAATAGGTATATCTGTGGATTGATTGTGGAATGTCAAAATAGGTATATCTGTGGATTGATTGTGGAATGTCAAAATAGGTATATCTGTGGATTGATTGTGGAATGTCAAAATAGGTATATCTGTGGATTGATTGTGGAATGTCAAAATAGGTATATCTGTGGATTGATTGTGGAATGTCAAAATAGGCATATCTGTGGATTGATTGTGGAATGTCAAAATAGACATGTCTGTGGATTGATTGTGGAATGTCAAAATAGGCATATCTGTGGATTGATTGTGGAATGTCAAAATAGGTATATCTGTGGATTGATTGTGGAATGTCAAAATAGGTATATCTGTGGATTGATTGTGGAATGTCAAAATAGACATGTCTGTGGATTGATTGTGGAATGTCAAAATAGACATATCTGTGGATTGATTGTGGAATGTCAAAATAGGTATATCTGTGGATTGATTGTGGAATGTCAAAATAGACATATCTGTGGATTGATTGTGGAATGTCAAAATAGGTATATCTGTGGATTGATTGTGGAATGTCAAAATAGGTATATCTGTGGATTGATTGTGGAATGTCAAAATAGGTATATCTGTGGATTGATTGTGGAATGTCAAAATAGACATGTCTGTGGATTGATTGTGGAATGTCAAAATAGGCATATCTGTGGATTGATTGTGGAATGTCAAAATAGGTATATCTGTGGATTGATTGTGGAATGTCAAAATAGACATGTCTGTGGATTGATTGTGGAATGTCAAAATAGGCATGCGGGTGGTTGGATGGGAGCATCACCCTTGAATCGTATACCTATGATGTTCTCATGGGTGTACGATCCGATAGTGATGTCGTTTCTTCTTCTCTTTACTAGTCTATCCTGCTTCTTTGGTTTGTGATTGTATTTTTGGCGGGTGGTTGGATGGGAGCATCACCCTTGAATCATACACCTATGATGTTCGCATGGGTGTACGATCCGATAGTGATGTCGTTTCTTCTTCTCTTTACTAGCCTATCCTGCTTCTTTGGTTTGTGATTGTATTTTTGACAGGGGATATTTTTTTTCCTGTAAATCCTCTGCCTGTTTGTTCTTGGTTATTTATAATTTAGCTTATGATATCTTTAGGTTATGATTTTGATTTACATTTGTACTATTTTTGTTAGATTGCTTGTTTTTTTGTTTCAGCTGTCTCTCATATAACCTCAATTGTATTGGAAGAGACCTAAAGCAACAAACAAACAAACAAACAAAATAGGCATATCTGTGGATTGATTGTGGAATGTCAAAATAGGTATATCTGTGGATTGATTGTGGAATGTCAAAATAGGTATATCTGTGGATTGATTGTGGAATGTCAAAATAGACATGTCTGTGGATTGATTGTGGAATGTCAAAATAGGCATATCTGTGGATTGATTGTGGAATGTCAAAATAGGTATATCTGTGGATTGATTGTGGAATGTCAAAATAGGTATATCTGTGGATTGATTGTGGAATGTCAAAATAGGTATATCTGTGGATTGATTGTGGAATGTCAAAATAGGTATATCTGTGGATTGATTGTGGAATGTCAAAATAGGTATATCTGTGGATTGATTGTGGAATGTCAAAATAGGTATATCTGTGGATTGATTGTGGAATGTCAAAATAGGTATATCTGTGGATTGATTGTGGAATGTCAAAATAGGCATATCTGTGGATTGATTGTGGAATGTCAAAATAGACATGTCTGTGGATTGATTGTGGAATGTCAAAATAGGCATATCTGTGGATTGATTGTGGAATGTCAAAATAGGTATATCTGTGGATTGATTGTGGAATGTCAAAATAGGTATATCTGTGGATTGATTGTGGAATGTCAAAATAGACATGTCTGTGGATTGATTGTGGAATGTCAAAATAGGCATATCTGTGGATTGATTGTGGAATGTCAAAATAGGTATATCTGTGGATTGATTGTGGAATGTCAAAATAGGTATATCTGTGGATTGATTGTGGAATGTCAAAATAGGTATATCTGTGGATTGATTGTGGAATGTCAAAATAGGTATATCTGTGGATTGATTGTGGAATGTCAAAATAGGTATATCTGTGGATTGATTGTGGAATGTCAAAATAGGTATATCTGTGGATTGATTGTGGAATGTCAAAATAGGCATATCTGTGGATTGATTGTGGAATGTCAAAATAGACATGTCTGTGGATTGATTGTGGAATGTCAAAATAGGCATATCTGTGGATTGATTGTGGAATGTCAAAATAGGTATATCTGTGGATTGATTGTGGAATGTCAAAATAGGTATATCTGTGGATTGATTGTGGAATGTCAAAATAGACATGTCTGTGGATTGATTGTGGAATGTCAAAATAGGCATATCTGTGGATTGATTGTGGAATGTCAAAATAGGTATATCTGTGGATTGATTGTGGAATGTCAAAATAGGTATATCTGTGGATTGATTGTGGAATGTCAAAATAGGTATATCTGTGGATTGATTGTGGAATGTCAAAATAGGTATATCTGTGGATTGATTGTGGAATGTCAAAATAGGTATATCTGTGGATTGATTGTGGAATGTCAAAATAGGTATATCTGTGGATTGATTGTGGAATGTCAAAATAGGTATATCTGTGGATTGATTGTGGAATGTCAAAATAGGTATATCTGTGGATTGATTGTGGAATGTCAAAATAGACATATCTGTGGATTGATTGTGGAATGTCAAAATAGACATATCTGTGGATTGATTGTGGAATGTCAAAATAGGTATATCTGTGGATTGATTGTGGAATGTCAAAATAGGTATATCTGTGGATTGATTGTGGAATGTCAAAATAGGTATATCTGTGGATTGATTGTGGAATGTCAAAATAGGCATATCTGTGGATTGATTGTGGAATGTCAAAATAGACATGTCTGTGGATTGATTGTGGAATGTCAAAATAGGCATATCTGTGGATTGATTGTGGAATGTCAAAATAGGTATATCTGTGGATTGATTGTGGAATGTCAAAATAGGTATATCTGTGGATTGATTGTGGAATGTCAAAATAGACATGTCTGTGGATTGATTGTGGAATGTCAAAATAGGCATATCTGTGGATTGATTGTGGAATGTCAAAATAGGTATATCTGTGGATTGATTGTGGAATGTCAAAATAGGTATATCTGTGGATTGATTGTGGAATGTCAAAATAGGTATATCTGTGGATTGATTGTGGAATGTCAAAATAGGTATATCTGTGGATTGATTGTGGAATGTCAAAATAGGTATATCTGTGGATTGATTGTGGAATGTCAAAATAGGTATATCTGTGGATTGATTGTGGAATGTCAAAATAGGTATATCTGTGGATTGATTGTGGAATGTCAAAATAGGTATATCTGTGGATTGATTGTGGAATGTCAAAATAGACATATCTGTGGATTGATTGTGGAATGTCAAAATAGACATATCTGTGGATTGATTGTGGAATGTCAAAATAGGTATATCTGTGGATTGATTGTGGAATGTCAAAATAGGTATATCTGTGGATTGATTGTGGAATGTCAAAATAGGTATATCTGTGTATAGCTCAAGTTTTTTCTGTTTTTTTTTTTTGTTCAGTTTGTTTTTAAAAAAATAAAATGCTTGAAATAAAAATAAATTTCGCTGAAATGAACTATAAGTGTAGCAAGCGCCATAAAACCCCTCAAAACAACAAACTGCGACCAAAGGGTTATAACAATAAATAAAGCTACCACCAAAGGGTTAATGTATAAATTGATTATATTTTGTGCTGTAGGACTGATACCCATAGAATTAATGTATAAACTGATTATATTTTGTGTTGTAGGACTGGATACCCACAGAATTAATTTATAAACTGATTATATTTTGGGCTGTAGGACTGGATACCCATAGAATTAATGTATAAACTGATTATATTTTGTGTTGTAGGACTGGATACCCATAGAATTAATGTATAAACTGATTATATTTTGTGTTGTAGGACTGGATACCCATAGATTAATGTATAAACTGATTATATTTTGTGCTGTAGGACTGGATACCCATAGATTAATGTATAAATTGATTATATTTTGTGCTGTAGGACTGGATACCCATAGATTAATGTATAAACTGATTATATTTTGTGTTGTAGGACTGGATACCCATAGATTAATGTATAAATTGATTATATTTTGTGCTGTAGGACTGGATACCCACAGAATTAATGTATAAATTGATTATATTTTGTGCTGTAGGACTGGATACCCATAGAATTAATGTATAAATTGATTATATTTTGTGCTGTAGGACTGGATACCCAGAGATTAATGTATATTATATTTTGTGCTGTAGGACTGGATACCCATAGATTAATGTATAAATTGATTATATTTTGTGCTGTAGGACTGGATACCCATAGAATTAATGTATAAACTGATTATATTTTGTGCTGTAGGACTGGATACCCATAGATTAATGTATATTGTATTTTGTACTGTAGGACTGGATACCTGTAATACAACAAGACGTGGAACGCCAACGGGAACAGCGGAGTCAGCCAGCACTCAGTGATGCCTACCTACAAGGTCTACCGGCCAAACGAAGACGGGTGAGACATGATGTTGTTTAACACTTTGGGGTGGGTGGATTTGTGGTCCAGTCGTATAACACTCAGCATGCGACCTGTTCCAGCCCCACTGTGGGAGGGGCAAAGTTGAGTCCTTAGAAAGGGCTATTCCTCTCCATACTCAAGTGTTAAATGAGTACCTGAGCACATTGACGTTGTCTTTGTCAGAAAAATTTTTTTTACCAATGCCTTACAGGCATCATGTGTGGTCCTGTATGTCCGTAGCAGCTGTCGGGACCCCTTGTAAATCGCTTTGAGCACATTTAGTTAGCAATGACTATGAAAAATGTTTTTTTCTCTTTTTGATGGAAATTTACAAGAAATATCAGCCGATAGTAAAAATTGTATCCAAAGTGTTAAGAAATGGATGAATGAGAACAGACTGAAACTGAATGATGATAAGACGGAGGTGCTGTATGTGGGGAACAGGAAGTGGAAAAGTGAAACAGATTTGAAGTTGGGGGATGCCTCCATTCAAATTGTTGACAAAGTGAAAAACCTCGGCACATTCTTAGACTCTGGACTGTCGATGGAGCATCAGGTTAATAGTTTTGTTAGATCTCTATTTTTCCAACTAAAAAAGATTGCTTCCATTAGACGGTTCATATCTGAGGATGTGACCAAACACCTGGTTGTGTCCCTCGTGATATCAAAATTGGATTATTGTAATGCTCTGTTGTTTGGCGTTTCGCAATATAATCTGAGACGTCTTCAGATTGTCCAGTACAGCGCTGCCAGACTAGTATTCATGAAGTGTAGGTGCGATTTTGCCAGACCTCTGCTTCATGACCTGAATTGGATGCCTGTTGAGAAAAGGATTAAATTCAAAGTTTGTGTTTTAGTGTATCGTTGTCTTGAAGGTATGACCTGAGATGCACATTCCTCCCACCAAATCCAAGCATCAGTAACACACTTTATGGTCACTTGGAACAACTACAAAAGACGTCTAACTTCTACGTCATGGCACAAGACCGAAGGGCTAGAGCTCAGGTGGTTGCTGATTCGGATAAGTAAGTAAGTAAGTAAGTAAGTCTTGAAAAGTACTGCCCCTTCCTACGTTTTGGAACTAATTGAAAGATATTCAAAACCCCGCCCCTTACGTTTGGCCAGTGATTCCACAAAACTAGTTGTCTCTCGAATTCGGAAAAATGCTGGAATGAGATCCTTTTCTCATTTCGGACCCTCTGTTTGGAACGCCTTACCACAGAGCATTCGTGAAAAAGAATCTTTGTTTATTTTTAAACGTTCGCTTAAAACATATCTTTCGATTTTAGTAGATGGTATGAGAAGCAAGATAGGTTTGGTTTGTGTTGTTTGTGTGTATGTGTGTGTGTGTATGTGTGTGTGCTTGTGTGTGTGTGTGAATGATTATGTTTCAGCCAAAGTAAATTTGTAATTTAAGCGCTTAGAGTCTGGTATCTTGGAGTTATAGCGCTATATACGTTTTCAGCATTATTATTTTGTCTATAATCAAAGCCCTATCTCCACTGAGTAAAAATGTTTTTGAATTTTGAAAATCCATTCATAAATAAACAAGTTATGCAGTTTCAAAGGTGTCATTTATTTGGATGACCCGCAAAGAGGAAAAAAAAACGCGAAAATATGGGACGCTTTTTCTGTATTTTTTTCGACTTATGGCTGTATCTCGCTTAATATGTGGATTAAGAGATTGAAACTTGGCAATTTTATGGCAAATTTGATAGAGAATATGATGAAAACAGAAGAGTTCTAACTTATATAATTTTAGAGCTGGATGGTATATGACACACACACACACACACAGATAGAGAGGAATATATAAAGAAATGAATATATAACACACACACACACACACACACACACGCAGAGAGAGAGATAGATGGGGGGGGGGGGGGGGAGAGAGAGAGAGAGAGAGAGATTGCGTACATAAACGAAAGTAATATAGAAGGAAAAGAGACATTGGACAAGGCGACAAAGGTTACTGGTGGAACGTGACTTGGAACACAATAATTAAAGCCATGCTGAGATTGTAGATCATATTGCAATCGAAAACTTTTAACATTATACTTTCTTAAATTCTTGTAAATTAAACAGTCAAATTATCAGCTGTTTATTGAACCCAAACGCAATGGCAGACGATAAACACCCCTCTGCCAGTGAGACCGCGCAGACATTTTGACTAGTCATGAACTTTAAAATGACAGGGCTGAGAATCTTCCGCCTAAAGGCGGATTTCCGCCTAAATGGTAGTTTATCTCCGCCCATCCCATCACATTTCCTCCTTTTTCAAATTTGCCGTGTCAAACATTTTCCTCAAAATCACCATTATGTCTTATGTCATATTTTGACACCTGTGCTCAGTCTCGTGAAATTTGGTGACAGTCCCGTTTTTATGACGTTGGGCCAGACAGTATGGCACCAGATGTCACAATTGACACAGAAGACCAGTAGTGTTCTTTGATTAGTTAGTTGATGGTGGAAGGGGATGGACAAATGGGTCTGGATTTTTTTCCCCTGTTGTAGGTACCTATTGCCTTTTTAATCTTTTCCCTCTCTCTCTCTCTCTCTCTCTCTCTCTCTCTCTCTCTCTCTCTCTCTCTCTCTCTCTCTCTCTCTCTCTCTCTCTCTCTCTCTCTCTCTCTCTCTCACTCTCTTTTTTTTTCCCCTGCCTTTCTTTCTATTTCTCTTTTCTTCTTTATTTTTTTTTTCTGATATAGAATTCAAAATGTCAATACATAAGTTATTCTGGTAAAAGATCTCCCTTCCCCCCCCCCCCCCCCTCTATCTCTCTCTTTCTTTCGCAACTATCCATTACATCATCTGGTATATAGAGATGATATATTAGAACAAAGCAATGGTGATTGGCTTAGTTTAATCTTTTTTCTTTTTACTTTTGGACTATGGCTTTAAATTTGAGAGATTCTTGGGTTATATTTATAAGCTGAATAACTACTAGGTTTCTTTGCTTGTGGTTGATCGATAGACCGAGAAATTTTCCTCCTTTTTGACAAATTGCTATTATCATCACTGAATAAAAAACCACTCACCAAAACCACTACATCAACATCTCTACCACCGCTACTATTACAATCACCACCACATCATTATCCCTACCACCGCTACTACTACAAATAGCACCACATCATCCCTACCACCACTACAACTACAACTACCACCACATCATCAACCCTACTACCACTACTACAACCACCATCATATCATTATCCCCACCACCACTACTACTACAATCACCACCACATCATCATCCCTACCACCACCACCCACACCATCATCCTAGCACCACTACCACAACTACCACCACATCATCATTCCTACCACAACTACTACTACAACACCACCACACATCACAACCCTACTAACACTACTTCAACCACCACCACATCATCATCCCTACCACCACTACTATTACCACCACCATCACACCATCATCCCTACCATCTCTACTACTTCAACCACCACCACACCATCAACCCTCCTACCACTACTACAACCACCACCTCATCATCATCCCTACCACTACTACCGTCAACCGTCATCCCTACCACCACCACTACTACAACCACCACCAAACCATCATCCCTACCACCACTACTACTACAACCACCACAACATCATCCCTACCACCATTACTACTACAACTACCACCACATCATCATTCCTACCACAGCTACTAAAACCACCACCACACAATCATCCATACTATTACTACAATCACTACCTCATCATCCCTACCACTGTTATTACTACAACCACCACCACATCATCATCCCTACTACAACCACCAAATGTTGTAATTACACTTTCAACTTTTGAAATTCCACCGAGTTGTGTCAGAAATTGCTGCAAGACAAATTTTGGATCGCATCTCAGTAAATTTTAGTGAAATTCAAATCTATAGGTTATGGTCGCATGAATGGGTCATGATCTTCACGATGAAAAATTTCCTCCTTTTTTGTGACCAGTCATTCTCATTCTCACCCCTGAAATGAGGTCAACCAATCAGAAAGCACTTTGCCACGACCCGCTCAGCCGCTCAGATTGGTGCCAAATCGTTTTGAACTCGTATTGTGATTCAGGCTGTAGGGGGGCAAATGGCTTCCTGTCTTTTACGAATGAAGTGCAAAGTAGGATGGTGTGTTGTAAAATGCGGTACTCGTCATATTCAAATGAAATTTTACAACTAAAAAGAAGAAATGTTCATGTATAACCTTGTCAGCGACAAAACTTCCACGTCCGGTAGTTTCAGAAATATTTCACTCAAAAGCACAAAAACGTATTTTTATTAAATTTCTAGTGGCCGCGTGACTTTTGTCGTTTGACATGACGTTAAGTAACCTCTTCACTTGTCGTCTGCCAAATTCAATCATTTTCATTGGTAAACAATGACGTAATTAATTTTTTAAAATAGCATATACAAAACGACTTCGTCCCATATTTTGTCGCAAATTTGGGCACTTCGTGAGCGAAAAAGAGGCCCAAAGATTTGTGCGGGATAGTCATTGCTACATTTAGTAGGCATTATGCACATGTTTAATGCTTTGAGCACATTTAGTAGTGATTGTGCGATATGTAAAGTACTTTGAGCACATTTAGTAGTCATTATGCAATATGTAAAGCACTTTGAGCACATTTCGTAGTCATTGAACAATATGTAAAGCACTTTGAGCATATTTAGTAGTCATTGTGCGATATGTAAAGCATTTTGAGTACATTTAATAGTCATTGTGCGATATGTAAAGCACTTTGAGCACATTTAATAGTCATTGTGCTATATGTAAAGCACTTTGAGTACATTTACTAGTAATTGTGCGATATGTAAAGTGCTTTGAGCACATTTAATAGTCATTGTGCGATATGTAAAGCACTTTGAGTACATTTAATAGTCATTGTGCGATATGTAAAGCACTTTGAGTACATTTACTAGTAATTGTGCGATATGTAAAGTGCTTTGAGCACATTTAATAGTCATTGTGCGATATGTAAAGCACTTTGAGTACATTTAATAGTCATTGTGCGATATGTAAAGCACTTTGAGCACATTTAATAGTCATTGTGCAATATGTAAAGCACTTTGAGTACATTTAATAGTCATTGTGCGATATGTAAAATTCTTTGAGCTCATTTAGTAGTCATTGTGCCATATAAAAGCTTATGCTTTATGCTTTTATATTTTGAAGGGGGGCAGGGGGGGGGTGCAATGAGATTATTATTATTATTATTATTATTATTATTATTATTATTATTATTATTATTATTATTATTATTATTATTATTGCTGTTGTTATATTTTTTATTATGATGTTGTTGTTATTATCATAATGATCATTGAATAATTTTCAACCATCATTCTCAAATTCCCCATAACATGACTTGTCTTTTCATCCTGACCAGATGATGGTTCTAGAACATGCCGGAGAGATGGGGAACATGCCACATTATCTCCCATCAGCCATTAGCCGTGCGGCCCAAGCGGCCGGTGTGGAGCCAATCAGCAGCCACCACAACCTGATGCAGGAGGCCAGAGAGGAGAAGGAACTTCAGGATTCTCTAGAACAGGAAGTCCAGGCAATCGTAGAGTCTAGGATTTCATCCGACCAGGATTTCAACTCGGACAGATTCCCAAATTCCATTCGATATTTCCAGAAGCCTCCAGCCAAATAATCTTAGAGTAATCTATTTATCTATTGTAGTTGTAGTCCAGACAAAAATATACAGACACGAAACTTCTGAAGTGGCAAAAGGGTTTTAATAGCAGAAGATGCCTGTCTATGTCAGGTCGGTAAACACATCCTCTCTCTCTCTCTCATAACTCTTATATGTAATACAATCTCACTAAATTCTCTCAGACTAGAAACTTTTTATGTATTTGTACAATTGATTTTGCAGTCAGAAATACTGTGTATTTTACTTAAACACATACCATCAACACCCAAATCCCATGTTTACCTACTTGACCTTGAACACCCTCATACGGAAGGAGCCCCTGAGTTTCATGTCTCGACATTTTCATTTTAGTCTCTGGTCGTGGTGTGTGGTAGGACTTTTGGATTTTCTCATTGGTAAAAGGTTCTTTTGGAATGCTCAACACACAAATATTGGAAGATTATTTCTGGTTATTTTGGAATGCTCAACACACAAATATTGGAAGATTATTTCTGGTTATTTTGGAATGCTTCAAAAAGATAAAATTTTAATCGATTACCCTGGGTTGAATAATATGGAAGAAAAATCGTGACATCAAACCCTCCACTCTTTTGGTTCCTAAATCCTTGGATGTGTGTATGTAACCAGTCCTTCAGAGTCCCAATAATGAATAGGTTACATAAAGATGGCATAACTATTTGATTAGCAGGATGTACAGGCAGATTCTTAGGATTCCGGGGCGTAAAAGAGTGAGGATGGATGATGTGTATTGAGGACTAGCATGTATTTAAGACTAGAAAACAAGATACCATCACTCTGACATCAAAAGAGGAATTACATAAGATATGTATCCAGCCCTCTGTAAGAGTGGTTTTACACTTCCAATGAGATAGGAACCAGTATTTTGACATCACACTTTTCTTCCCTATTACAAATGATCCAAAATTGACAGCCTGGCTCAGATAGAAGCTTCCAGTGTAGACCTGTAAATTCTCAGTCAATTAACTGAAATCAGTCAATTTGTCAAATTCAAATATTTAAAAAAAGGAAAGAAAGAAAGAAATAAATAAAAAAAGAAGGAATTCACAAATCGTAGTCCATGACCGTAAAGTAATTAGGAGTGTTCCACAGCGCCACGCATAGCTCATGGCACTATGGGGACCGTTTATATTAACGATGTATATATTGCCAAGACTGAGCGACGCTTTTTATAAAAGGCGTGTCTGAACACTTCCCAGGGTATTTTCACACATCCTTCGTTAAATTATTTTTTCACTTTCCAAACCCGTCGTGTTCCCAACTGTAGCCAATTTTAACTGAGCCACCGAGCGATAAATTTCACTGTTTCATCTAAGCCAAAATTGACCACATTTACCTGGCGAGTCTCAAAATTATGATAAAGTAAATTGCGAATGCCGGAAGTCTGTTATGTAGACACCTTCAAAACGAAAGTTAGGATAGATTGCTACAAACACATTTCGATTGCCTCACGTTGTAAACAAACTTGTTGACCGTTTCTTCACTGATTGAGTACCTGATTATAAGGAACAATGGTAAGTAGCCTAATTAATTCCCGTGCAAATCAGGACGTTTTCTGCCATTGTTTTGCTCAAGCCCAAGCGAGCTTGCTGTTTTGTGGCGATTTACCTTCATTTCGATTCTTTGAATTTTTCCGCTACGCCTGCCGAAGTTTCTTCTTGATAATTCACTTCTACTTAATAATTCAGTGTATTGGCCTGAAGTCATATTTATTTAAGTTTTTTTTTCTGTCATTTACTGATTGAAAATCAAGTTTGCTCATTGCTACATTATTCTAATGTTCTCACAATGGCTGAGCTGTTCGTGGATCGCAATTCAATAAAATCAGACTTGTCGAGAATCGATAAAGATGTGAGGAATAAATTCAATTGGTCATGGCTAGAAGTTAAAGATGATAATGGTGATTATTTTTCTATGTCAAAAAAATTCCAGAGGCAGGAATATGACTTTGATGAAGTCATCTTTACCTATATGAATGACATGCTTATTTAGCATTCCTTCTACATCAAATTATGGCAGTCATACTTCCAGTAAGAAATAACACCCACTATTTTGATATATTGTATTTATCACTCTCCTCTCCAATGATGCCCTTATTTTATAAAAAAATAATTGAATCTTCAGTTTGTCGAAGAGTTTCAGTCAATTTTTATAGAGCTCATTTACAGGTCTATGTAAGTGAATTCAAAGCTTCTAGTGTAAGTGAATTCAAAGCTTCTAGTGTAAGTGAATTCTAAGCTTCTAGAAGCTGTGGACTGTAAAAAATCATGAACAAAAAGAAATTTAACAGCTTTAAAAAAACAAAAAAGTACTAATCACACGGAATGTTTCAGAGTCAAAATCCTTATTCAGCCAATATCCAAAAATGGTTAACACACACACACACATTAATACAGCAATGGAAATCCATTCAGACAGCAGATCTATATTAGAGACGTGGATCTATCCGAGATACTTTCTGCCATCCATCTGGATTTAATGAACTGCTTTTATCATTGGCTGAAGAAAGGTTTTGAGCCCAAAATGCTCTGTGTTTGGTTGGGATTTTGTGCCATTTTAAAAAATATGTTCTGTTCATTTTTGTTCACGACTTTTTCCAGTGGTTTTTGTCTTGAGCGTTTCCAAATCATCCTGTTGTGTGTTGTGTGTGATGTGTAAATAGACGATAGATTTGTACAATATGAATACTGGTCTTATTTTGGGTGGGTTGGGGCTGGTGGATTTTTGTATTTTTATTTTAATTCCTTGACATGTAAAATCCTTTGATTACTTCACCATTCTATTATTTTTATCTGGCATGACCTAAAAGTGTGACTGCAAGCTTCATAAATGACCAACTAGTTTTCAGGTACATCGATGTATGACAATAACGTGTAATGAACTTTAAGTAATAATAAAGTTGTCTAGTTGACTCTTTGTTATTGTTTTCAGACCACTTGGGGGGGGGGGGGGGGGGGGGGGGATTGTCAATAAGATATATCTATTAGACTTTAAACGTTTAATATTACCCATAGTTTTGTGTGTTTGTAGGTTATATAATTTATGTGTTGGTATGTTATATAGTTTTGTGTGTTCGCACGTTACATAGTTTTGTGTGTTGGTACATTATATAGTTTTATGTGTTGGTACCATGTTGTATTGTAAGTAAAAGTAATGCGTTTTATCAATAGCAACAATGGGACCTCTCAGGACATGGAGTGACGTATGTCTACAGGAAGGTTTAGTATGTCGGGTCAATGAGGGTTTGGGGGTTTTTTTGTTTCATATTTTTTCTCTATTTTTTCCTGCAATTTTTGTTCCTTCTCTTGTTTTCTGACTAAACATTTCACTCTCTCCATCGTCAGTTTGAAGAATGACCTAAAACAGTTGCAGGATAGATGAACTCTCATGTGTAAATGAAATGTTTAAATCTCCCATGGTGCAAAGTTTAAGGTACAAATTATAATAAATGATTTAACTAACTTGTATAGCGCCCTTCAGTACCTTAGTAATGGGTGGGTGGGTGTGAGAGAAAGCAGGGAGGAAGTGAGAGGTGGAGGGAGGGAGAAGAAAGAGAGAGAGAGAGACACACACAAACACAGAAAGAAAGAGGGGAGGGGGGGGGGGGGCGATAAAGGACTGTTTAGTCTATAAATTCCGAAGACATGGAGGAATGAATAAAACAAGAAAATCACAATGGCCAAAAGTCACAATGGTTGCCTTTTCTCTTTTTTTATTGCTTCTTTTGCTTATCATTTTCCCTTTCCTTTTATTTTTGTTGTTGTTCATTTTGAATATTGGTCAGGAAGAGTTACCAGAGCTGACAACTGCACACCACAAAAACAATGAGGTGTCTGAATTGGCACAACGGGGTGTCTGAATTGGCACAATGAGGTGTCTGAACTAGCACAATGAGGTGTCTGAATTGGCACAATGAGGTGTCTGAACTAGCACAATGAGGTGTCTGAATTGGCACAACGGGGTGTCTGAATTGGCACAATGAGGTGTCTGAATTGGCACAACGGGGTGTCTGAATTGGCACAATGAGGTGTCTGAACTAGCACAATGAGGTGTCTGAATTGGCACAACAGGGTGTCTGAATTGGCACAATGAGGTGTCTGAACTAGCACAATGAGGTGTCTGAACTAGCACAATGAGGTATCTGAATTGGCACAATGAGGTTTCTGAATTGGCACAATGAGGTGTCTGAACTAGCACAATGAGGTGCCTGAATTGGCACAATGAGGTGTCTGAACTAGCACAATGAGGTGCCTGAATTGGCACAATGAGGTGTCTGAACTAGCACAATGAGGTGTCTTAATTGGCACAATGAGGTGTCTGAATTGGCACAATGAGGTGTCTGAACTAGCACAATGAGGTGTCTGAATTGGCACAACGGGGTGTCTGAATTGGCACAATGAGGTGTCTGAACTAGCACAATGAGGTGTCTTAATTGGCACAATGAGGTTTCTGAATTGGCACAATGAGGTGTCTGAACTAGCACAATGAGGTGTCTTAATTGGCACAATGAGGTGTCTGAATTGGCACAATGAGGTGTCTGAATTGGCACAATGAGGTGTCTGAACTAGCACAATGAGGTGCCTGAACTAGCACAATGAGGTGTCTGAATTGGCACAACGGGGTGTCTGAATTGACACAATGAGGTGTCTGAATTGGCACAACGGGGTGTCTGAATTGGCACAATGAGGTGTCTGAACTAGCACAATGAGGTGTCTGAATTGGCACAACAGGGTGTCTGAATTGGCACAATGAGGTGTCTGAACTAGCACAATGAGGTGTCTGAACTAGCACAATGAGGTGTCTGAATTGGCACAATGAGGTTTCTGAATTGGCACAATGAGGTGTCTGAACTAGCACAATGAGGTGCCTGAATTGGCACAATGAGGTGTCTGAACTAGCACAATGAGGTGCCTGAACTAGCACAATGAGGTGTCTTAATTGGCACAATGAGGTTTCTGAATTGGCACAATGAGGTGTCTGAATTGGCACAATGAGGTGTCTGAACTAGCACAATGAGGTGTCTGAATTGGCACAACGGGGTGTCTGAATTGGCACAATGAGGTGTCTTAATTGGCACAATGAGGTTTCTGAATTGGCACAATGAGGTTTCTGAATTGGCACAATGAGGTGTCTGAACTAGCACAATGAGGTGTCTTAATTGGCACAATGAGGTGTCTGAATTGGCACAATGAGGTGTCTGAACTAGCACAATGAGGTGCCTGAACTAGCACAATGAGGTGTCTTAATTGGCACAATGAGGTTTCTGAATTGGCACAATGAGGTGTCTGAACTAGCACAATGAGGTGTCTGAATTGGCACAATAAGGTGTCTGAATTGGCACAATGAGGTGTCTGAATTGGCACAATGAGGTGTCTGAATTGGCACAATAAGGTGTCTGAATTGGCACAATGAGGTGTCAGAATTTTCACAATGAGGTGTCAGAATTTGCACAACGGGGTGTCTGAATTGGCACAATGAGGTGTCAGAATTGGCACAATGAGGTGTGAGAAATGGCACAATGAGATGTCGGAAATGGCACAATGAGGTGTCAGAATTGGCACAATGAGATGTCAGAATTGGCACAATGAGGTGTCTAAATTGGCACAATGAGATGTCAGAATTGGCACAATGAGGTGTCAGAATTGGCACAATGAGATGTCAGAATTGGCACAATGAGGTGTCAGAATTGGCACAATGAGATGTCAGAATTGGCACAATGAGGTGTCTGAATTGGCACAATGAGATGTCAGAATTGGCACAATGAGGTGTCAGAATTGGCACAATGAGATGTCAGAATTGGCACAATGAGGTGTCTGAATTGGCACAATGAGGTGTCTGAATTGGCACAATGAAGTGTCAGAATGGGAACACAAGGTGTCCGAATTGGGACAAGTGACTAGGTCCCATCAATCAAGTCCAAACACACAAAGTCTGATACATAATGGACTAGTATTTTACCTAAACTTTTCGCTTAATGATTTACAAGGAAAAAATATCAACAAACAACAAAAGAAGAAAATCTGTACAACATATTTGAATGTTTCCCTCTCAGCTAACGTTCCCTGCCAGGACCAGGATAAAAACGAACAATCTCAATCCAGAACAAAAACAGAGCAACATTGAAAGGGAAAACAGATATAGAGGGATAAAAGACAACAACAAAAGTGACCTCTATGCCCACCATCGGGAGGGGGGGGGGTCAATTGACCTCACCCTGAAGCTGGTCACCATCTAATGTCGGACTTCACAAAAGTGACCTCTGTGCGGCTATGTGGTCTAGTGGTATGACACTTGCTTTTGGATCAGAAGGTCCTGGGTTCGAGCCTCGCTCGGCGCATAGTTGAGTCGTTGGAAAAGGCTCTTTACTCACATTCTCTCGTCGTACTCAGGTGTAAAATGAGTACCTTGACGTTAACAGCATTGTCTCTGTTCGAAAAAAAAATATATTATCGCCTTACAGGCGGCATGTCCTAAATGTTAAATGTTGGACAGGGACCCCTTGTAAAGCGCTTTGAGCATGTTCAGTGGATATTGCGCTATATAAAAGCTCTATTATTTTTTAAATGCCCACCATGGGGAGGTCAAATGGCCTCACCCTGAAGTTGGTGTTTTCTTTCACTACAATAGATCGTGTCGTAGCCCACATGTCTGGTCGGACATTACAAACGTGACATTTTGTCACAGACACATCCAAATATAAAGAACAAATACCGTACATTTTGTGTGGTTGAGTGGTATGACACTAGCCTTTGGACCGGCAGATCGTTGTTTCGAGTCCCGCCCTCACCTCTCACCGTATTCCGGATGTAAAATGAGTACTTGGTCATTAACAATACAACGTTGTCTCGGTCGAAAAAAAAAGTGCAATCGCCATACAGGCCATAAGATTCCCACAATGAGGATAATATTTAAATGCCTGCAAAGATACCCAGCATGAGACATGGACTGTATAAAATGGAGATTTGGTTTATTTTTTAACCTGCTGGGAGCATAGAAGACGTTTTTGTTTTGGGTAATGAATGTGGCGAAAAGGTGTCAATATATAAGACATGCTATCAGCAGCGTGGCATGCTTACAGTATAAAGTGGTGCCAGACGAAAATGGCTTACACATGCTATATTTGTAAATATAAAAGAAAGGGGGAAAAAAGAAAATACTTACATACTTGTAAATTAAATCACAGAGTACGGGCAGCCAGACGAAATTCCAGACCTACATTTGACCTCCTGGGCAAGTTTGATGTTAACTGTTTTAAAATCCCCGTTAAAAGACGCGTTCACGAGCCTGATTCTCTTGTCCAACCTCAAATGGGCTCTTTCGTGACTTCCCCTTCCAGTCAGCGTCTACTCTGTCGTGTTATGATGAAAGAACATCAACGCCTCAGGGATAGTTTTGAGCTATGGTCGGAAATGAGTTCGAAATTTAAGGATTTGTTTTAAGTTTCAATCTCAAAATGTGGTATTTCTGATAGTGTTACATTACACATGGCTAGGTAATATAATATAATGAATTTATATAGCGCCTATTTCCAATTTAGAATTGCCCACTGGCGCTTTACATCAACACATCATGTATGATATACAAATATAGAACTGGCATGTTGAAAAAACACATAAATTCGTTGATAACATAATACATTATAATAAAATACATACTAAGTGTCCAAATTATATGCCCTACAGAAAAGCTCAGTTTTTAACCGTTTTCTAAAGATAAGTGGACTTTCACTATTTTTAGTTTCAATACTGATGGAGTTCCACAATCGGGGGGGGGGGGGGGGGGGTCATGGTGGTCAAAGGATTTCTCATGAAAAACTATCGATTTTGGGGGTTCTCTTAGGATGTTTAAATTAGACGATCTTAAATTTCGACTGGGTTCATAAAGGTGGGTAAGTTCCTGAAGGTAAACAGGAGCAGAATTGTTTAAGCAATTGAAAACATAGGTGAGTATGACGGCAGTACTGTCGACAGCTTTGGATGAACAGAGCAGAAAGATACATTTTGGTTGACTGGAAAGATGAGAAAGTCTTTAATGCAACATGCATTCCCCTGGATACTGAAAAGTTCCCGCTTGGAGGGATGGAACATGGGTCTTTCAATGAGCTGGCCAGTTGTATTGTCTTGATTAACGACTGGGGAGGGATGGAACATGGGTCTTTCAATGAGCTGGCCAGTTGTATTGTCTTGATTAACGACTGGGGAGGGATGGAACATGGGTCTTTCAATGAGCTGGCCAGTTGTATTGTCTTGCTTAACGACTGGGGAGGGATGAAACATGGATCTTTCAATGAGCTGGCCAGTTGTATTGTCTTGCTTAACGACTGGGGGGATGGAACATGGATCTTCAATGAGCTGGCATTGTAGTCTTGCTTACGACTGGAGGGATGGAACTGATCTTTCAATGAGCTGGCCATTGTATTGTCTTGCTTAACGACTGGGGAGGGATGGAACATGGATCTTTCAATGAGCTAGCCAGTTGTATTGTCTTGCTTAACGACTGGGGAGGGATGGAACATGGATCTTTCAATGAGCTGGCCAGTTGTATTGTCTTGCTTAACGACTGGGGAGGGATGGAACATGGATCTTTCAATGAGCTGGCCAGTTGTATTGTCTTGCTGAACGACTGGGGAGGGATGGAACATGGATCTTTCAATGAGCTGGCCAGTTGTATTGTCTTGCTTAACGACTGGGGAGGGATGGAACATGGATCTTTCAATGAGCTGGCCATTTGTATTGTCTTGCTTAACGACTGGGGAGGGATGGAACATGGATCTTTCAATGAGCTGGCCAATTGTATTGTCTTGATTAACGACTGGGGAGGGATGGAGCATGGATCTTTCAATGAGCTGGCCAGTTGTATTGTCTTGCTTAACGACTGGGGAGGGATGGAACATGGATCGTTCAATGAGCTGGCCAGTTGTATTGTCTTGCTTAACGACTGGGGAGGGATGGAACATGGATCTTTCAATGAGCTGGCCAGTTGTATTGTCTTGATTAACGACTGGGGAGGGATAGAACATGGATCTTTCAATGAGCTGGCCACTTGTATTGTCTTGCTTAACGACCCCAGTCGGCAATGCAGTTGTTGAACGAATCTTTTTTTCCTTATTTTTCTTTTTTTTCTGTTGTTTTTGGTTACAGCAGTTAAAACAACTCCAAGAAATAGGATGAAAACACAACTACTTGATTGCGGCCATCGTGATGATTGTTCAAGTCTTGTCCTCAATGGGAAGTGTTGTCACACATTCACCGCAACACTAAGTGCAGCCCACAACACGCTGACAATCTATAAATTAAGCTCACAGGATACAACATCAACACTAACTCAAGGGGGTGGACATGGCCAATCTCAGTGCGTCCCCGACGAAGGTAGAGACGAGGTACAGACGTCATCAATGCTTCTATCTGATTAAATTCTGCGCTGTGAAACAGTCTACCCTGCCAACTTGTATATTATACGGTGTTTAAATATTCTAGTTACTAGTTTCATCATAGTTCTAGTTGTTTCCATGCTCAAGGTGGATAGATCACACACGAAATCACTTTTGTTTCAGTTGGGGTGTTTATTTTTTATAGTTTCAGTTAGTTGTTTCTATGATCATGGGACAGCGTGGCTCAGCGGTACGGGTCTTTGCTTCGTACCCGAAAGGTACCGAGTTCGATCACCCGCCGCTTCACTGTGCGGCCTTGAGCAAGTCACCTCGCCCTAGCTCAATTTGCGGCGCCGCACTGCGGCTGACGCTTGGTTATTCAAGTCTTCCCTTGGAATAGGCCATAGAGACAAATTTCCCCTATAAAAGGAATTTTATTTATTTATTTATTAATATGGATTATAAAGAAGATATTTTTTGACTCATGACACACGATTCAAGTCTTTGAGCACAAACCGCTGAGCGACTGGGTCTAAATCTCTTAGCCTAACAGCAATATAAACCTATATTATAAATATATTCAGTACTGGTACTCATATACGCAGATGGAACGAAATTGACGTAACTCAGCTCTTTGTTATTGTTTTTAACAAGTCATTTTTATGAGCAGTTCTCACTAAATTATGTCAAGCAGACTATAATAAACGTTCAAAGTTACACACAGTTTTATTTTTTGGTACGTTAAATCCGGCTGATGGATGTTCAGTTTTTTAAATTGTTTTTTTTTTTCTTTCAAAATGCATAGTATCAGCTGATTTCCATTTGGCTCCCTGATTCGAACCGTTTTGTCTCAATTTGGTCTCGAGTGCTTGGTGGTTTGGCTACTTCCTACCTTTATTTTTTTCTGGCAACCCTGCCTGTCTTGTCTACTTTCGTTCTTAGTTCTGCTCACCGGTCTAGGATAACAAACGCCAACGCCCAATTTCTATCGGCAAAAATGCTTTCTGACTGTATTCTTATTGTTTGCATTTCAATATGCACAGCTTTTCTAGGCGAAGGTGAGTCCTATACAAAGCGAATATAAATGTCTGTAGACATTCCTTGCTATGCTGACGGAAAGACGTGATTAGGTAGCCTACCAATACCAACCACCAGTTATCGATAACTATTCTTTTGTCACGAATAGAATTTGCGCTGTGATTATCCCCAGACACCTGTCTGGGGATAATAAAAATTTGTTATCCCCAGACACCTGTCTGGGGATAACGAATTTTTATTATCCCCAGACGCATATTTGAAACTCCGCTCTTTTAAACAATAATCCACATTCCAGAATATGGAATGTTTCCAGATACACATAGAAATAAGGAAAGTTAATAAAATATCTATAAAAACATAAAATTAACCAACATTGAAATCAGTTGTTACTACATATACACAATATGCGTCGACTTCGAAGTGGGTGTCATGGCCGAATGGTTTAGTCGTCTGCCCTGGAAGTTTGACCATAATCGACGTTGTGGGTTCAAATCCTGGTAACGTCACTTTTTTTTTTTTTTAAATTCCGTCTTCTTTTTACAGAACGTTGAAAGGGATAAATGTCCCATCCATCCTCCCCCCACCTCTTTTTTTTTATTATTAAACTCTCTCTCTCTCTCTCTCTCTCTCTCTCTCTCCCCTCTCTCTCCTCTCTCTCTCTCTCTTCTCTCTCTCTCTCTCTCTTGTTTTTTTTCTAGTTTCTAGCAAATAAATTCGTCCCCACTCCGATCTCAAATAGTGTCTAAAAAGAATAAATAATTAAAAAGCAAACAAACAGAAATATTCAGAGAGCGACCAAATGGTCAGATAGAGGAGAAAAAAAAAACAATAAGTGTTTTAAACATAAAAACAATAATTGTTTTAAAAATAAAAACAATTTAAGAAATTCATGCTCAGAAACGGAACATTTACATAAAGGTTTAGCAAACAAAAAACTCTAAGGTTTAGGTCAAAATATAAAAAAGAAAAAAGAAAAAGAGAGATTTCCCTCGGAGCAGGGAATAGTGTTAACAATAATAATAATAATAATAATAATAATAATAATAATAATAATAATAATAATAATAATAATAATAATAATAATAATAATAATTATTATTATAATAACATAATAATAATAATAATAATAATAATAATAATAATAATAATAATAATAATAATAATAATAATAATAGTAATAGTATGATAATAAGAGTATTAATAATAAAAATAATACTATTATTGATAATAATATAATAATGATTATGATGGTAACAGTAATAATAATAACAAATATTACAATTATCATCATTATTATTATTATTATTATTATTATTATTATTATTATTATTATTATTATTATTATTATTATTATTATTATTATTATTATCATTGACCAAAACAAAAAAAAAACAATAATAGATCGAGAGCAAATTAAATAATGAAATAATATTATCGGAGAAATAAAAAATTCAACTGATTAAAAAAAAACTCTTGCTCGGAACTCGGAACAAAAGTGAAAACAATGAAAATCAATTGGGAAGAAAGAAAGAATAGTAAAAAAAAAAAAAAAATGAGTGGGGGGGGGGGGGGGCGGTCGCGACTGGGTCGAATCTGTGCAGCTAAAAGGGGAAAAATGAAAGGTGGCCTTACCCACTGAGCTGCCTATCCACACCGCTATCGGAATATTTTAAATTCATATATGAGCTAAACATATTTCCACCATTTTTGATTCCTTGTTTTGGTAGTTATTTTCATCTCTGATTCGAATAAAAATATGTTGTTGGATCTAGTTTTGTGGACGTGTGATACTAAATTGTATTGTCTTGTGCGAAGCAGACAGGAAATAACAGGTGTGGGTTTTGGGCTTTGGGGCGAACAACACCATGGCCTAGGAATTCGTCCGCGACATAAAAATTATTCCCGGTCGTCCCCAAAATTGTGGCCAGAATGAGCAAATTATAGAAACAAGAGATGATCAATAAAGTTAACAGGTAGGTTGGTAATGAAAATTTAAATGGTTGGTGGACTATGAACAGATTTGATGATTAACAACTTTCTTCCTGGTTGAAAATAAAAAGTCGAATTGCCAGTTTGACGTTTTCAGATCAAAGTAACAAAAGAAATTTCACTGATCCATTTGCTTTAAAATATTTTTTAAAAAAGAGCTGGATTTGACATTTGATCACTATTTACTTTCATCTTGTGTTAAATATCACTTGATATATTAACTGTTTTGGGACACAACCACTAGTATTTTTTCCAGAATATTTGGTATTTTTCACGCCTAGTTTGGCATTTTGCATAAAATCTTTCTGCCCACTTGCTACATGCGTCTGGGGATAGTATCCTCAGACAGTTGTCTGGGGATAACAAAAATTGGTTATCCCCAGACACCTGTCTGGGGATAACGAATTTTTATTATCCCCAGACAGGCGTCTGGGAATAATGACAGAAGTGATTATTTCTCCGAATGCTCGGGAAAATAGACTTGATCTATAGAGGTGCGCCGTGGTACCAACGGTTAACTCCTTGGAAGTTCCCAATCATTCATTTAGATAGAAAAAGAAAAAAAAATAACGCCTACCGTCAACGTCAACAATACAAAGGGAGTGACTATTCTAATCCTGGATGATAGGTACTTTGGTAAAAAAATCAAATTGGATTGAGCTCAATGAAACCTATATCAGTATAAAGTGCTTTTCAACACGATTCGAATGGTACCAAAATTGTGAAAATTAGATAAGCGGACTCCCCAACAGAGATTGGGTACTGGGTCTGTGAGAGTTACTGTTAGGACTACTAACGAAAGAGTGAAAATGGAAAGGCTTCGTATGGGAACAAAACAGACAATGGACGTTTCGGGTACAAACCCTTCGTCAGCACAACAATACACAAATAAACGTGGAAAACAAATAAAATATAATGAAAAAATAACTTGTATCGTCTGTACTCAATGGTGGTTGCAGTATGAATGAAATGTTAATAACTTGTATCGTCTGTACTCAATGGTGGTTGCAGTATGAATGAAATGTTAATAACTTGTATCGTCTGTACTCAATGGTGGTTGCAGTATGAATGAAATGTTAATAACTTGTATCGTCTGTACTCAATGGTGGTTGCAGTATGAATGAAATGTTAATAACTTGTATCGTCTGTACTCAATGGTGGTTGCAGTATGAATGAAATGTTAATAACTTGTATCGTCTGTACTCAATGGTGGTTGCAGTATGAATGAAATGTTAATAACTTGTATCGTCTGTACTCAATGGTGGTTGCAGTATGAATGAAATGTTAATAACCCTGTATCGTCTGTACTCAATGGTGGTTGCAGTATGAATGAAATGTTAATAACTTGTATCGTCTGTACTCAATGGTGGTTGCAGTATGAATGAAATGTTAATAACTTGTATCGTCTGTACTCAATGGTGGTTGCAGTATGAATGAAATGTTAATAACTTGTATCGTCTGTACTCAATGGTGGTTGCAGTATGAATGAAATGTTAATAACTTGTATCGTCTGTACTCAATGGTGGTTGCAGTATGAATGAAATGTTAATAACTTGTATCGTCTGTATTTGTTTTCCACGTTTATTTGTGTATTGTTGTGCTGACGAAGGGTTTGTACCCGAAACGTCCATTGTCTGTTTTGTTCCCATACGAAGCCTTTCCATTTTCACTCTTTCGTTAGTATTTTACGATCACCGGCTTCAGGCAGCCCTTACCGTTTTCTACTGTTAGGACTAGCGTCCTACCTATCAAAAGATTAGCAAGCAATTGCTATTAATATTACTATTGTCATTTCCACGCTATAGAAACCGGGATAAACTTCGGCTCCATGTGCCTAATGGCTCTGAAGGACTACTTTATTTTTTCATATGAAATGACTGACGGAGGAGAAGTGTCAATCACAATCCACCTGACTGATATATAATTGGCATTGTCGTGTTCTCTTTCATCACAGGGTTGACATGGCTCATGGTCTACAGAACAGACAAGTATAAGAAACTCAAGGCAGAGGTGGAGAAACAGAGTAAAAAATGTATGGAACATTTTGTTATTATTGATAGAATAATGATAATCTGGGTTGGGTCCATGACCTCCTATAGTGGGCAGGGAGGTGGCTTATTGTGTCTTGTATACCCCTATATTTGTTTTCCAATTGCTTTTTGTCTTTGTCTTGGAATGAGATTACTTGGTTTTGTCCTTGGCTGAGAGGTAGGGAATCAAGTCAAATGTAGTTTTGGGAGGATATATATATATATATATATATATATATATATATATATATATATATATTATATATATATATATATATATATATATATATATATATATATATATATATATATATATATATATATATATATATATAAAACAATAATTCAGTGCATAACAGAGAGATGATATACAAAATATCCTCCCAAAACTACATTTGACTGATTCCCTCCGAGCCAAGGACTCCGACAAGGGCCAGGACAAAACCAAGTAATCTCATTCCAAGACAAAGACAAAAAGCAATTGGAAAACAAATAGAGGTTATATATATTTGCGGCTATGTGGTCTTGTGGTATGACACTCTCTTTTGGATCGGAAGGTCCTGGGTTCGAGCCTCGCTCGGCGCATAGTTGAGTCCTTGTAGAAGGCTCTTTACTCACATTCTCTCACCGTACTCAGGTGTAAAATGAGTACCTGGCCTTTAACAGCGTTGTCTCTGTCGAAAAAAACCCCCAGTAATATCGCCTAACAGGCGTCATGTCCTGTCCTACATTTTAAATGTTGCTGTTGCCCAGGGACCCCTAGTAAAGCGCTTTGAGCATGTTTAGTGGATATTGCGCTATATAAAAGCTCAATTATTATTATTTAATGGTTTGTAAACTTTTGAGTGTATTCCTCTTGGTGGGAACTTGTGCTTCTGCCAGGATGAGACTTTTAGGGATCTTAGACTAAGTACACTGATAGTGTGCTCTTGGAATTTACATCTATTTCTTATTTAAACCCTTTCCCTTTGCCTTACTTTTTCTCATGTGCTTTCAGTGGTAAATCTATAATTTTTTTCACTCCCATTTTATTCCTTTTTACTGGCGCTGAAATGACCTAAAGTGTTGCTTGCAATCGCTGTAAAAAACAAAACATAATGGTAATGATGATGATGATTATGATTTTTATTATTATTGATGCTGTTGCTGTTATATTGTTATTATTAATTATTATGACTTCAAGCAATATAATATCCCCATTGTGATGTAGAATATAGAACAGTCGTGTAACTAATACAAAGTATCCCATTGACAATCTGACAAGTACAGCAATCATTCAAGGCATGACTTGTTTGGATTCCTTCAACACTTGACTTTTTATCATCAAAATCAACAGGTCATCCTTTTCTCTTTTTCTATTTTTTTCTTGCGTTGTCAACAGAAATGTGTTAAAGCAGGCTGATTTATTTGGGGGGATGATTTTTTTTTTTTTCCTTTATTATTTTTTTTTCTGCATCATCTGGCAGTGTTTGTTGATAAACACCTCTTGAGGTGATCACCCTACACCAGTGCCTGCTCCCTCATTTGTCCCTTTGATATTTTTAAAGCCTTTGACTATTATTTTGTTTTCAGTGGAGAAAGTACGAGATACAGAACCGACGGATAAAAGTCAAAAGAAAAAACTTGGTAAGTCTGATATGTGGGATGTGTGATATGTGATGGCATCTTATTTTCTAGTCTAAATATATGCTGTTCACCAATATAGATCATCCCTCCTCACTCTTTTATGGCCCATAATCCTTAGAATTTGCCTGTGTACATCCTGCTTCTAAAATAGTTTTGCCACCTTGTGACTCTATATGTAACCTATCCATTATTTGTCCGAAGGACTGGTTATACACACTTCCAAACCAGAAAAGTAGAAGGTATGACGTCACAACTTTCCTTCCCTATTGGATGAATGACAGTAGTCGACCATTTCTGGCCTTTCTTTATGTCCTTGGTCAAGGCACTTGACATGCATCACCTTACTTATTCCAGGTATAGATGAGTTCCTGACTATAAACCCTAACCGATAATGCACAAGTGCTTGTGGAATTTGCTTACTTTATCCGTGAGGTTCACAGGCAGTGTCTGTGGGAATAAACTGAAACCCTATCTTTTGGACATTTTTATCCTAGACGTTTTCTGCTTGACAGTTCATTGCTTCATTTTTTATCACTTTTTATTCTATTTTTTAAAACATGAATATTTGGTGTGTACGACTGCCTTTTGTATGATTATTGTTGTTGTTGTTGAAAAGGCTGTCTATCACCAGTGTGGAATGGATTGATGGAAATGAATGGAAGCATGAGAGATAAAACATATAGAGCATTTGGAATGCAGGGAAAATGTGCTATATAAAGGGTTAATTTTTAGAGTCCTAAATGCATTGTGTTCAATGGTCTTGGCTTTATCTCAAATGTTTGAATTAGGGAAAAATTTAATCTTTTTCCTTCCAAATTTGTTGTCATCATCAGAGCGACAAGAGGAGAGACTGAAGACAAACAGCAGAGATTTGTCACTGGTGAGTCCAGTCTTGGGATTTGTCTTACCTCATTCTGCTTTGACTTTGATGGGAGTTATCTGTAATATAATATAATATTTATTATATAAACAATCAAGGGTTAAATACAGTGCAACACGCTTTTGTTGGTCAGACATGCATTTGACAAATTCACAGGTTCAACAAACAATGACAGAATCCCCAAATTATGTCCTTCATTCTCACAGTAAATTTTTCACGGCATCCACGATTCGGGCCATCAAGCTGGCCACAGAGAGTGATAGAGCAGAGCTGGTTGTGCCGTCGCTTTCGTGAACTTATAGCCTGAAACTGACCCCAAAAAATCAAGTCATAAATCAAGACGACAATCATGATAAAAAGGTTGTATTTAATAACTCAACCAATGGAATATTGAAAAGGTTGATAGCTGTGAGTTGTATTCAATAACTCATCAATGGAATATTGAAAAGGTTGATAGCTGTGAGTTGTATTCAATAACTCAACCAATGGAATATTGAAAAGGTTGATAGCTGTGAGTTGTATTCAATAACTCAACCAATGGAATATTGAAAAGGTTGATAGCTGTGAGTTGTATTCAATAACTCAACCAATGGAATCATTTATTTACTTGAGGACAACTAACTACAATTCGCTTTTTGTTTTTAAAAAAAATTGTACTGTGACATAGTTTTTTGGTTCGTCTCAGGCATCTGACCGAAAACAATCAGACACACATTTTGTGAGTAATTATTACAAAGTGTTGACCTAATTGAGGAATTGCATTTTGACACATGAATAATGCCATGCTTATTTATCAATTGCCTGTGCCAATACTGGACATCCGTGGACTCAGACCAAACGTGTGTAGACAAGTGCATTCCATCTTTATTGCTTCCCATACATCCTACCATGTTATCCTGCGTTTGAGTAAATCAGCAGTGAATATTTTTCACTATTTTACCAACAATAATGCATGATTCTCCGAGACCAGGATGTGCAAACAATGGGATCAAATTGATGCTGTGTGTTTATCCAAAATACTTCCAACATCCGCCGCTGGATAAAATGTATCGACGCACAAAAATATGTCTATCCTTTAAATTGTTTAGTCTGATTGATAGAATTTCGTAATAACTTCTCATAAAATGGCCTGCTAAAAACAATAACAAGGAGCTGGGTGATGCCACTTTTGATCCTTCTATACATGTACAGTAGGTAATATCATGTACAGTAGGCTGTATCACAGTTTGTTTCTCTTGTCTTACAGTCGTGTTCACAAACTTTTCCAGCTGTCCTGTGTAGTTCATCGAATGCGTGTTGGAGATCAATTGGCCTTTAGCGTGTTGCACTGTCGACCAATTGGCTTTTAATTAAACACCCTGTAGATTCGATTTAAAAAAAGGATTTTTAGTTGTTTTTGTGGAGATATGAATTTGGGTTCGGGGCAAGAGTTCAAGATTGTAAATTTAGTCCTTTTCTATTTTGACAATTGTCTTTCTATTTCTATCCATGGGAAAATGGAAGTCAATAAAGAATGAATATTTTAACATCCAGCAACTTTGTTCAGGGCCTGGAATTGTGATTATCTGGTCTTGTGCTATGGCCCTCGCTTTCGAATTGGAAGGTTCTGGATTTGAGCCTCACTTGGTGCATAGTTGAGTCCTTGGAAAAAGGTTCTTTACTCATATTCTCTCACTGTACTCGGATGTAAAATGAGTACCTGGTCGTTAACAGTGTTGTCTCTGACGATAATTGTAATACCACCTAACATGCGTCATGGTGGTCAGAGACACTTTGTAAAAGGCTTTGAGCAAGTTTAGTGGATATTGCGCTGTATAAAATCTCAAGTTTTTAGTTTTAAAATTATGATTTTAAAAATTGGATAAATGACAAGGGTGTGACGGCCATTCTGACAGTTTTTGTGTCGTCCCCCATGGTTGAGGATACCGTGTGTCTGTAAAAGTCTATTATTATTATTATGTTTTAATGTCCTTTCTTCTCATCAGCAATTGACTTCCTTGAATATTATTAATGATTGATAAAGAGAAGGAGAAGAAGAAAATAGTCGATCCATTTCAATCTTTTATTTTTTTATACTCCAGGTCAAGATGAAATCCATGTTTGCCATCGGTTTTGCCTTCACAGCCCTGCTCAGCATGTTCAACTCTATGTAAGTTGTACTGGAGACATTGGTTTATTACAAGCTTGTCAATTTCCAGTATATTTATGGAATTCAGTATTGTAATAAAGCCTCAGCATATTTTCCAAACAACTGATAAATAGAAGAAAAGTACATCATGTCTTTTGACTGGAGCTCAGCACTCGGAAAGGGGGCGCTCGTTTGTGTCTGCGTAAAAGTTCAGTAAATTTTTGCCTTCTGAATTGGCAACCCTGTTATTTGGCACTAGTTCGGGGGGGAGGGGGGGGGGGGGGTGAAGGTAGTCTTTCAGAGCCATAAGTATAAGGCCCAAGGGGATGGAGTTTATCTTAGTTTTTAGGTTTCAGACTTACATGGGCAGCGGCAATTTCTTGCTACCCTTTAGATAGGACTGCCAGATCTAACAGTCCCAGCTACCAAATCACTACTGGGCTGCACCAATTCTGGTCGCTTTGCTTGTGAAGGGAGTGCTCTATCCACTGAGCTATCAATACGGCATATTTCATTGGAAGATATGTTTTAAAAAGCATCTTGGGACTTTGAATTGTCCAAATTGAATTGTTGATGCCCCTGTAAAGCGCACTGATATGGAAGAGGGCTCAACTAATATATTATTATTATTATCATCATCAAGATCCCCAAAATCTGAAAAAGTTTGTGTAAGGAAAACATCCAGACAAAGCAGTTCAAACTTGACATGAAAGGAAAATATTCCAAATACTGTGTCTTTGTGTTGAGGTCCATTTGTCACATGACCAGAATCTCTGAGTTTTCACTCCTGGTCATTGAAGGCCGAATTATTTGGGGATTTCTTTCTCTCCGTCTGACACAGTAACTGTCATTTTTTGACACTAGGTATGACCCTTTCTTTCGGATCGGAAGATTCTGGGTTCAAGCCTCGTTCGGCGCATAGTTAAAGTCCTCGGAAAAGGTTCTTCTTTACTCACATTCTCTCACCGTACACAGGTGTAAAATGAGTATATGGCCATTAACAGTGGTTTCTGTCAGACAAAATTGTAAGATAGCCTAACAGATGTCATGTCTCGTTTTGCATGTTGTTGTTGGTCAGGAACCCTTTTTAAAGCGCTTTGAGCACGTTTAGTGGATATTGCGCTATGTAAAAGCCCAAGTTTGTTTTGTTCTTTATTTTTTATATACATATTTCCAAATGTGACCGTCATATGTATTACTAGACTGTCACAGGGTTTGTACTTGTATATTTTGTGTCCACTAGACTGTCATTGTGGTCTATATTGGCATCAATGTGAACCAAATGAATTTCCATTTCTTTGGACGATAGAGTTTTATTATTATTATTTGTGTCTGTGTGTTGCCAGATTTGATGGTCGTGTGGTTGCCAACCTCCCCTTCACCCCCATCTCATTCCTACAAGGCATTTCACACCGGAACCTTCCAGGAGAAGACTATACCCACTGTTCCTTCATCTTCCTCTATATTCTGTGTACCATGTCTATACGGCAGGTGAGATTGTACCACTCTGTGACTGGGTGGTATATGTGTGTTTTGTCTAACTCTGTGACACAACACACCTTGTTTAACACTGAGACACAACACACCTTGTCTAACTCTGTGACACAACACACCTTATCTAACTCTGTGACACAACACACCTTGTCTAACACTGTGACACAACACACCTTGTCTAGCTCTGTGACACAACACACCTTATCTAACTCTGTGACACAACACACCTTGTCTAACACTGAGACACAACACACCTTGTCTAACACTGTGACACAACACACCTTATCTAACTCTGTGACACAACACACCTTCTCTAACACTGTGACACAACACACCTTGTCTAACACTGTGACACAACACACCTTGTCTCTGTGACACAACACACCTTATCTAACTTTGTGACACAACACACCTTGTCTTAACACTGAGACACAACACACCTTGTCTAACACTGTGACATAACACATCTTGTCTAACAATAACACACCTATTCAGAGAATTTTGCAAGGGAAAGTATCTTAAAAAGAAACCAAATAATTCAAATGATAACAAAGCTGCCTTTTCAATTCAAACTTGTCTCCATCTCAAATTCCAACAATTCCACAGAACATCCAGAAGCTTTTGGGTCTGGCCCCATCGAGAGCTGCCAGTAAACAAGGCACCGGTTTCTTCACTCCCCCCGCCAACTTGACGAGATAATGCCTCACCCCCCCCCCCCCCCCCACCCTCCCCCAAACAAAAGACAAATGGATACAAGTAATAAAAGCCACCAGATGGTGGAATTCTCCATGATGGATGGATTGGATTGGTTTGATGTGTTTTTGTGTGTTGAAGGAGTCGTTATGGAAATGACCATTTGACTCTCTACGAGTTCCTTTCATGTCAATGGAGTGGGAGGTGATCTGTTTTGCCCAAGCCCTGGCTGGGATTTTTTTTTGTTGTGAGTGAGATTGTGTGTGTGTGTGACAGAGAGATTTTTGTGAGATATCTCTTGGAGTGATTTGGTATCTCGTATTTATTACAAACCATCATATTTATCATCACTGTATTGTTTTCACCAGATTTTCCATTCAAACTTTTGCACGTGGCCGGTAGGGCCAACTCTTTCACAGCAGGGTTCTGGTTTACTTTAGGCTGATCCAAAGACACCCATTTTTCCCGTGACACATACACTGTGTGTGTGTGTGTGACATGTATTTGTCATTGTAGAAGATTCTCACTCTTTTCATCATTGAATTCAGAGAAAACAGATGGAAATGAAATCCTTTTGGAGTTTTTCAAAATAATTTAATATCGAGGCTGGTCGTGTTGGATGTGTTGTGTGCTGAATGTTACAAAAATGACCTTTTAAATTAATAATGAGAGCAATTCCAGTATCATATAAAAGGTGATTTAGACAAACAGACCTTTGAATACCCTACTGTGTATTTCAATTTAATCATAATTAAACTTATTTTATTATTTCTGTATCCAGCATTGTTGTGAATCTGTCCACAGAAGAAGCATTTTTTGTTCCAAAGTTTTAGTTATGTAAATTAAATAAAATTCCCTTGTGCTAGTTTTGTATCGGTCTCTCTGGTAGATGTTTGTACAAAAATGAAAAAAAATCAATCACAAGTTAACCTCATGAAGGACTACGGTAATAATTTAATAAGTAGTTTTTGTTGTTGTTGGATCAGCTTGGAGTCAAATCCAACCCTCGTGTTTTAACAATGGAGGATGTCCATGCCATGCCCTCATGTTATTATTTCACCATTCATAAACAGTTTATTTATAATTTCCTATCTAATGACCAATGATGATTTTACTATGAAATTGTCCCCCTTCTAGTTTTATTGTATACAAAATACAACTGTGTTCAGTTGACCTTTCAGCCATTCATAATCTCACTAGCTCAACTGGCTGTCTTGTTTGTTTTGTTTAAAATCTCTACTCTGACCATTTATCACAGATAGGGTCACCGTCTGACCATTTATCACAGATGGGGTCACCGTCTGACCAATTATCACAGATAGGGTCACCGTCTGACCAATTATCACAGATAGGGTCACTGTCTGACCAGTTATCACAGATAGGGTCACTGTCTGACCATTTATCACAGATAGGGTCACCGTCTGACCATTTATCACAGATAGGGTCACCGTCTGACCATTTGTCACAGATGGGGTCACTATCTGACCATTTATCACAGATAGGGTCACCGTCTGACCAGTTATCAAAGATAGGGTCACCATCTGACCAGTTATCATAGATAGGGTCACTGTCTGACCAGTTATCACAGATAGGGTCACCGTCTGACCATTTATAACAGATCGGGTCATCGTCTGACCAGTTACCACAGATAGGGTCACCGTCTGACCAGTTATCACATATAGGGTCACCGTCTGACCAATTATCACAGATAGGGTCACCGTCTGACAAGTTATCACAGATAGGGTCACTGTCTGACCATTTGTCACAGATAGGGTCACCGTCTGACCAGTTATCACAGATAGGGTCACCGTCTGACCAGTTATAACAGATAGGGTTTTTTTCCACACATGAGGATCTCGGGCAGTGGCAAAATGTCGTTTTTGTTACGTGTGCCAAGGGTTTTTTTCCACACATGAGGATCTCGGGCAGTGGCAAAATGCCGTTTTTGTTACGTGTGCCACAAAAATACTCCAAAACTAAGGGAAACATTCACGTCCTCTGGGTTAAATAGTGACCCCCAACCCCCCCCCCCCACACACACACACACACACAACAAAGAAAACAAGTGACAAAGTTGATATTCTGTCCACGCTTTTTTAACATTTGAGAAACTTATTCTATAGGAGGAGGTAGATCACCCATTTTTTTTGGTTTATTGTTTACATCATAAGGGGCGGTTTGGGTCTTTTCTAAAAATGATTAATTGCCTATATTGGCCGGTTTTAATCATTCTGTATCATCAATATAGGTTAAAAAACATTTTTGATGAAAAATATAAATTATCTGTGTTGATACCAGTTTTGCAACCTAATTTTGGGGGTCTGGCATTGAAAAATATAACAATCTTGTGGCAAATGTTCCAATTGTGCTCAGTTGCATGAATTTAGGACACTCCCATTTTGATGGCGTCAATCTAGACAAACTGACGTACTTTAGGCCTTTTGACCAAAAGTCAATTTTAAATCTCATGAATAGAAGGTATTTTTAAACAATCGTTTTAAGGACAGGACAATTAATTAAACATTTAGTATTGGAGTATTTTTGTGTCGGGCAAACGTTACACAACCTTTTGGCACAGCCTCTTATACACACACACACACACATATATATATATATATCAAGGGGTCCCACTGAAACCATGTAAGTCCTTGTGTGGTATACTTGAATCCAACAGAGATGCCTTACAATAACAACAATCCCGTTATTTTGTCATGTGACTAAACATACACGACAAGTGTCAAATTAAGAGCAGGCACCCACCGGTGTAAGAGAAAGAACTGAACAATTCTTGTATTTTTCTGTCTTGCTTTATCTAGCACCTGGGTGGGGATCCTGACCTCCCATAGTGGGCAGGGAGGTACATGCTGTGTCTTCTATCCCCCCATACCCGTTTTCCAATTGTTTCCTGTCATTGTCTTGGAATGAGATTACTTAGTTTTGTCCTGATCCTTGTCGGAGTTCCTTGGCTGGGAGAGATATAGTCGAATGTATAGTTATAGTTTTGGGAGATGATATTTTTTTCCTTGTAAATCATCTCTCTGTTATGCATTGTATTATGTTTAGTTTACATATTATATTATATGATTGGTAAACATTTGAGTGTATTCCTCTTAGTTGGGACTTGTGCTTGAGTCTGGATGAGACTTTTAGGTGATCTCAAACTAAGTCCTTTGACGGTGTGCTCTTGGAATCTACATCTGTTCCCTATTTGAACCAATTCCCCTTTGTCTTACCTTTTCTTTTGTGCTTTGATTGTAATTCTAGAACTTTTTACTATCCCATGTCTTGCTTTTTACTGGCGCTGATATAACCTAAATGTGTTGCAAGCGCCGTAAAACCCTTAAAAACAAAAACAATTCACGACCTCCACAGTGAGCAGGCAGGTACTTACCGTGTCTTCTATTTATATCTCCTTATATCTGTTTTCCAACATGCTTTCTGTCTTTGTCTTGGTATGAGATTGCTTGGTTTTGTCCCGACCCTGGCCGGAGTCCTAGCTGGGAGGGAAACAGTCAAATGCATACGGGTAGTTATTGTTTTGGGAGATATTGTTATTTTAATGTATAATGAAATGTAAGCATTTGAGTGTATTCCTCTTTGTTGGATCTTGTGCTTGTGTCTGGGTGACTTATAGGTGATATCAGCCTAAGTACATTAGTTATATTCTCTTGGAATCTACATCTGATCCCTATTTTGTTCCCAATTCCCCTTTGTCTTACTCTCTCTTGGATGCTTCAATTGTAATTCTAGAACTTTCGACTATCCAATTTTCTTACTTTTTACTGGTGCTGATATAACCTTAATGTGTTGCAAGCGCCGTAAACCCCTTGAAAACAAACAATTATCTGGCACCTTTCATATTCATCCACAGATGTACAGGTCTATACAAGACGAGTCTATTGCAGAAGCCCTGCATTGTTGTCTCTCTGAGACGCATGCTTCAGTTGGACACCGACACCCTCCATAAATTTATACTGTACTAATACTAAGATATGAAGTGAGTAGAAAAGTGCCAGAAGACAATAGAGAATAAAAAAATTTTTTCGCGGCGGTGGTGGGGTTTGAACCTGCGACCTTATTGGTACGACAACTCCGCCTGGCAGGTGAGAGCGTGGCTCTACCGTGTGAGCTATCCACGAACACAAAAATATTCGTTTCAAACCCAAAGTCATTTCTAGATCCCTCTCTCACCCACTTCTTGAGATCGCCGATTCGTTCACCACCATCGCAAAGTAATTTTGACCAGCAGTTAAGCTTAATAGCCAATATTCTCATCACAAACATATAACATAGAAAAATTGAGACATTGAGTATGCTCCGGTGTATGGGGTGAATTTTTAATTCAGAAAAGTGAGTGGAGCAGGCACTTATGTTGGTAACAACAAGATATGAAGTGAGTAGAAAAGTGCCAGAAGACAATAGAGAATACTAATACTATACATTATAATTATTTGTTTTAAAGTCTGTGGAATTTTGTCAGTCCAATAGCGAGTGCCATTCTTGTATATTGCCAGGGTCAAGGTTGTTGGATATTGATGTTGTAGCAATAAAGACAGAATAGTTAATAATAAACTGGATAAAGAAACAACAAAATTGAGTGGATTTTTGTTTACCTGACACCACACAACAAGTACTTCCCTGCCCACTATGGGATGTCCCCACGACACAACAAGTACTTCCCTGCCCACTATGGGATGTCCCCACGACACAACAAGTACTTCCCTGCCCACTATGGGATGTCCCCACCACACAACAAGTACTTCCCTGCCCACTATGGGATGTCCCCACCATCAAGGGTCATTCACATTTCCATGGTTTGGAATAAATCCCCTAAGCACTCATATGAAGATTTGTTACAAAACAAAAATACCTCGACTCTCACAGAGAAAACAAAGACATCTGATGATTCCTATCACTATCACTCACAACAAAAGATCCTGGCCAGAGCCGGGAGGGGAAAAAGAGTCATTAGGTCCATGCGACTATTGGAACCTGATTTTCTATGGTGTGAAATGGACAATAATAATTGCTTGCTACCCTTTTGACAGGGCAATAGTCTATTGCAAAGTACAGAGCCAGCTTCCCAATGACTGCTGGGTGGACCGGGGCTTCAAGGTTATAATCAGTAGTCAGAATGGATTGAATTCAATTGATGATAAATTTGTCAAATTGTTGATTTTGGTCGATGTCCAAAATGTGATGGTACCCATGGGGTTTGAACGTGTCTACCTCATCAAATCATTGAAATTCGTCTTATCCTTATCATCATCTTTGTTATCGTCATCATCTTCCTCCTTGCCTTTGTCATCACTACTGTCGTCACCACCAAGAGCACCTTGTTCCATTCTGGCCTGGAATTGTCTGTGAAGCCAATGGGTCTCAGGGTCGGATCTCAACTCATCTGGATTTAGAATGAAATAGTTAGACAATGCAGACATTTATCACGAAAATTCTCAATTGATTGAAATGTGAAGCCTGACTTGACACTACTATTAAATCAATGACAAGCTCTATTTGTAAATCTACTGTCCTGTATCAAGTAGACAGTTGTCCCTCCAGGAAAATGACACAGCATCTGCATAATTTTGCCTTCCTTTGCTGCAGATTTCATCGTTTTGTCTTTTTTTCTTCTCTTTATTTAAATTTTTTAAAAAAATATTTGCAGCAGAATTCACCTTTAAAAAAAATTTTGAGTTTTGGCAATTTTTTAAAAGCAACTGGCATACGATCTGTGGCTAATTCTCACGATGAACAGAATCGATTGATGTACTTAGGGGAAATCCCAGCCTCTGCGGTCAGATGACTGGGGGACAAGCGTGGTGACGGACGGTCACGTTCACTGGGGGGACAAGCATGGTGATGGACAGTCACGTTCAATGGGGGGACAAGCATGGTGACAGACGGTCACGTTCACTGGGGGACAAGCATGGTGACGGACGGTCACGTTCACTGGGGAACAAGCGTGGTGATGGACGGTCACGTTCACTGGGGGACAAGCGTGGTGACGGACGGTCACGTTCACTGGGGGACAAGCATGGTGATGGACAGTCACGTTCAATGGGGGGACAAGCATGGTGACGGACAGTCACGTTCACTGGGGGACAAGCGTGGTGACGGACGGTCACGTTCACTGGGGGACAAGCGTGGTGATGGACGGTCACGTTCACAGGGGGACAAGCGTGGTGACGGACGGTCACGTTCACTGGGGGGACAAGCGTGGTGACCGACGGTCATATTCGGCTGGTGTTTTGAGTCTGGGACTGGAAGCGATTTCATTGTGGACTTGTCACATGACATGTGATTGACAGATGCCAAAGCCTTGACTACGTGATGATGGGTGTGGGTAATGGTGCTATGTATTTAGGTAAAATACTTACAACATCTGCCAGCAGGATATAATGTACCACACACAAAATTGTGTAAGAATAATAATTAGAAGAAGAAGATGAATAACAATAAGAATAATAAATCTTTATTGTCCACAAAATGGAAAATTTTCCATGGCTTACAATACCTGTTTATAGCGGTCAAACTATTTACAGGGAATGTGTCATTCTGCTGTTGTCCCTAGTTGATAGTTGTAGCATAATTAGTCAATCAAGGGTTTTTATAGGATGACATATTCAACTAGCAAATGAAAAACGAAATATGAGTAGTTTTTTTGTGACGAAATCAATTTAATTAATTATTATGCTGAAAACATGCCAGAAGAGCTCAAAGCACTTTATTAGGGGTCCCAAGCCAACAGCTATTTAGAGTGTGACTCGAGCCCTGGAACTTCCAATCTGAAGGCGAGTCTCAGTCTCATACCACAAGATACCACAGCTGCACAGGAAGACAAGACTCTTCTTAGATAAAAAGGAGAACAGAAGTCGATGATAGAAAACATGGATTTAGTCTTAGACAAAAATCATGGCCATGTTTCCCAAAAGTTCCTGGCAAATTTCTCACAGTCCTAAGACTTCAAAAACATCCAAATGCAAACCAAACCAAACTCACTAGAGAGAATAGGGAAGAAAAGTCGTGACATCAAACCCTCCACTCTTTTGGTTCCTAAATCCATGGAAGTGTGTATGTAACCGGTCCTTCGGAGTACTAATCATGAATAGGTTACATAAAGATGACATAGCTATTTCAGTAGCAGGATGTATGGGCAGATTCTTAGGATTATGGGATGTAAAAGAGCAAGGATGGATGATGTGTATTGAGGACTAGCATGTATTTAGGCTAGAAAACAAGATGCCATCACCCTGAAACCAGAGGTTAAATTACACAAAGTAAATATCCAGTCCTCTGGAAGAATGGTTTTACACTTCCAATGAAATAGGAACCAGTTTTTGACATTACCTTTCTTTCCTATTGGATCACCGAAATAAATTTAATAAAAACGCATCACAAACACAAACACACACACCTGTCTGACTGGAATAAAACAAACACACACACAAACACACATACCTGTCTGACTGGAATATTCCGGGGGTTTAAAGCAAAGGCGAATCTGTCCAGACACAGCCAGCCTTAAAATGTTGTTGGCAGCTCTGTATAGATCTGGTCGGGAGGCTTTTGGAGTGACGAATCCACATTTGATGGCCCAGGCTGAAAGACAGGAGGAATGCCACGGCATTGGCTGGAGTCATAGTCATAGGTACAGTGTGTAGAATGATAATGATATGTCTTAGGCTTGACCAAAGTCAGATGGTTTGTTTTCAAGGGTTTGATGGAATTTCAAGTTCAAGTCCATAAGATGCAAAAGGCACACCGTGCCCACCACTGCACACACCGTGCCCACCACTGCACACACCGTGCCCACCACTGCACACACCGTGCCCACCACTGCACACACCGTGCCCACCACTGCACACACCGTGCCCACCACTGCACACACCGTGCCCACCACTGCACACACCGTGCCCACCACTGCACACACCGTGCCCACCACTGCACACACCGTGCCCACCACTGCACAAACCGTGCCCACCACTGCACACACCGTGCCCACCACTGCACACACCGTGCCCACCACTGCACACACCGTGCCCACCACTGCACAAACCATGCCCACCACGACACACCATGCCCACCACCAACACACGGTGCCCACCACCGACACACCGTACCCACCACCGCACACCTTATACACATCAATTCTATCTGTCACATCACACTAATCCTGTCCCTCCAGGCATTCACCCCTGCACTTGCAACACTTTTAGCTTGTTTCAGCGTCAGTAGAAAGAAAGACAGGATAGTAACAAAAATAATCTGGATTCACAATGAAAGCACATGAGTTAAGACAAAGGGGACTGATTTAAATAGGGTACAGATTTTTATATAGAATGCAAAATCCATTAAATGTGCTCCAAGTGCTTTACAAAGGGTCCCCAACCAACAGCAACACTTAACATGTAGGACATGACATGATGCCTGTTAGACGATATTACATTTTTTCTGACAGAGACAACGCTATTAATGCCCAGGTACTCATTTTACATCTGAGGACAGTGAGAGAATGCAAGTAAATAGCCTTTTCCAAGGACTTAACTATGCGTTGCGCAGAGCGGGACTCAAACCCAGTTCCTCCCGGTCCAAAGGTGAGTGTCATACTAATGAACCACACATCCGCACAAAAGACATTGATTCCGAGAGCAAGCTATCAACATGCTTTGTTTGAGATCACCTAAAAGTCCCATCCAGACACAAGCACAGAATCCCATGAAGACGAAAACACTTAAATGTTTTCAAAACAAAACAAAATATTACAGAACATTAAAGAGATGATTTACAAGGAAAAAAATATTACAGAGCATAAAAGAGATGATTTACAAGGAAAAAAATATTACAGAACATTAAAGAGATGATTTACAAGGAAAAAAATATTACAGAACATAAAAGAGATGATTTACAAGGAAAATAATATTACAGAACATAAAAGAGATGATTTACAAGGAAAAAATATTACAGAACATAAAAGCAGATTTACAAGGAAAAAAATATTACAGAACATAAAAGAGATGATTTACAAGGAAAAAAATATTACAGAACATAAAAGAGATGATTTACAAGGAAAAAATATTACAGAACATAAAAGCTGATTTACAAGGAAAAAAATATTACAGAACATAAAAGAGATGATTTACAAGAAAAAAATATTACATAACATAAAAGCTGATTTACAAGGAAAAAAATATTACAGAACATAAAAGAGATGATTTACAAGAAAAAAATATCTCCCTGAACTAATAATACACGTTTGACTGTTGCCCTCTCATTCAAGGACTCTGGCAAGGACAAAACAATTAATCTCATTCTAAGACAAGGACAAAAAGTAACAAATAAAGGGTGGGCAGGAGGTCACTTTCTGTGTCTTCTATCCCCATTTATCTGTTACTTTTTGTCTTTGTCTTGCAATGAGATTACTTGTTTTGCCCTGGCCCTGACCAGGGTCCTTGACTGAGAGGGAAACGTGCCAACACCAAAAAAGGGTCAAACCTTCACAGATGTCAAACGCTGACCACTGATAATCCGTGTCACAATCTGGTGGTCGGCGTACTCTAAGGAGGGCTGGGAGGTCCATGCGTTCTGCCAGGTACTGGACCACCGAGTACGGTTCTCTGACCTGAGACACGGGGAAGATGCCAGCTATCACCTGGACAGAACAGGGGTGGGGGGATGGGTTGGATTAGTATGGTATGGAATCAAATAATTTTGTTCTAATGAGGATTTATAACATAACATAACACAACAGATATATGTGTACTGATGTCGAGTTTTGAGATACGAGCGAATAAAAGTGGAAAATAGTTGTCTACATGATTTTTGTTTAAAGTTAATTCAATGATTTATTTTTCTGAGCTCTATCGAAGCATGGTAAATATGCATGTCTTGTCTTTAATAGCGATTTTCTTCATTAGAATTTTTTTGGATTCCCCCTCTCGTTAAATTTGTGTAACTTCTGTCCTAATTGAGAAAATTACAAATTTTACACTGCATTTTGTTCAGAAATGGCGCCTCTATTGAATTATGCAATAGCACGAGATTCAAAATTTTTCTACATCAGACAGGTTTTGCCAGATCACCACACATATCATAATAAGGGGGTGCTTAGGTCAAATGCCTTTAAATACCCTGTGATAAAAATAGACAAAACGTCCCGATAAAACATTCCTAGATCTGACATCATAACTATGATCATCATTGACATCATACACAATCAAAAATAGATCAATCAATTTTATTTTTTTTCCATCAAATTCATATTTTAAGTTATAAATGCTCCCTGTCAATTGCATGTTTGAAATTATTTATAGTTTTGTAGTCTTTAGTTATAAATTTCAATCTGTTCCATGTATCCACTCTCCTTGCTGCAAAAAACATTTTTGCCGAATAATTGTAGAAGAATGGGCCGGAAAAACTTTGTTTTGTTGGTCGAAAAATAGAATTTGAAATTCTTTTGTTTGTTTTGTTGGTCGAAAAATAGAATTTGAAATTCTTTTGTTTGTTTTGTTGGTCGAAAAATAGAATTTGAAATTCTTTTGTTTGTTTTGTTGGTTGAAAAACAGAATTTGAAATTCTTTTGTTTGTTTTGTTGGTTGAAAAACAGAATTTGAAATTCTTTTCACACTTTTGTTTCCAATCTGTCATAAAATGAATCACCAATTGGACGGATGGAGGACACGTGGCTATCCCATGAATCACCAATTGGACGGATGGAGGACACATGGCTATCCCATGAATCACTAATTGGATGGGTGGAGGACACATGGCTATCCCATGAATCACTAATTGGACGGGTGGAGGACACATGGCTATCCCATGAATCACCAATTGGACGGATGGAGGACACGTGGCTATCCCATGAATCACTAATTGGACGGGTGGAGGACACGTGGCTATCCCATGAATCACCAATTGGACGGTTGGAGGACACATGGCTATCCCATGAATCACTAATTGGACGGTTGGAGGACACATGGCTATCCCATGAATCACCAATTGGACGGATGGAGGACACGTGGCTATCCCATGAATCACCAACTGGACGGATAGAGGACACGTGGCTATCCCATGAATCACCAATTGGACGGTTGGAGGACACGTGGCTATCCCATGAATCACCAATTGGACGGTTGGAGGACACATGGCTATCCGATGAATCACCAATTGGACGGATGGAGGACACGTGGCTATCCCATGAATCACTAATTGGACGGGTGGAGGACACGTGGCTATCCCATGAATCACCAATTGGACGGTTGGAGGACACGTGGCTATCCCATGAATCACTAATTGGACGGTTGGAGGACACATGGCTATCCATGAATCACCAATTGGACGGTTGGAGGACACATGGCTATCCCATGAATCACTAATTGGACGGGTGGAGGACACGTGGCTATCCCATGAATCACCAATTGGACGGTTGGAGGACACGTGGCTATCCATGAATCACTAATTGGACGGGTGGAGGACACATGGCTATCCCATGAATCACCAATTGGACGGTTGGAGGACACATGGCTATCCCATGAATCACTAATTGGATGGGTGGAGGACACATGGCTATCCCATGAATCACCAATTGGACGGTTGGAGGACACGTGGCTATCCCATGAATCACTAATTGGACGGTTGGAGGACACATGGCTATCCCATGAATCACCAATTGGACGGATGGAGGACACGTGGCTATCCCATGAATCACCAACTGGACGGATAGAGGACACGTGGCTATCCCATGAATCACCAATTGGACGGTTGGAGGACACGTGGCTATCCCATGAATCACCAATTGGACGGTTGGAGGACACATGGCTATCCGATGAATCACCAATTGGACGGATGGAGGACACGTGGCTATCCCATGAATCACTAATTGGACGGGTGGAGGACACGTGGCTATCCCATGAATCACCAATTGGACGGTTGGAGGACACGTGGCTATCCCATGAATCACTAATTGGACGGTTGGAGGACACATGGCTATCCCATGAATCACCAATTGGACGGTTGGAGGACACATGGCTATCCCATGAATCACTAATTGGACGGGTGGAGGACACGTGGCTATCCCATGAATCACCAATTGGACGGTTGGAGGACACGTGGCTATCCCATGAATCACTAATTGGACGGGTGGAGGACACATGGCTATCCATGAATCACCAATTGGACGGTTGGAGGACACATGGCTATCCCATGAATCACTAATTGGATGGGTGGAGGACACATGGCTATCCCATGAATCACCAATTGGACGGTTGGAGGACACGTGGCTATCCCATGAATCACCAATTGGATGGGTGGAGGACACGTGGCTATCCCATGAATCACTAATTGGACGGGTGGAGGACACGTGGCTATCCCATGAATCACCAATTGGACGGATGGAGGACACGTGGCTATCCCATGAATCACCAATTGGACGGATGGAGGACACGTGGCTATCCCATGAATCACCAATTGGACGGATGGAGGACACGTGGCTATCCCATGAATCACCAATTGGACGGATGGAGGACACGTGGCTATCCCATGAATCACCAATTGGACGGTTGGAGGACACATGGCTATCCCATGAATCACCAATTGGACGGTTGGAGGACACGTGGCAATCCCATCGTTTTCTAAAAACTCCTTTGTTCACTCTTTCTCTCACTGTGATCTTGTCTTGTGGTAAAACTTGCCTTTGGATTGGAAGGTCCAGGGTTTGAGTTCCACTCTCAGGGGCACATAGTTTAAATCCTTGGAAAAGGCTTTTTACTCACATTCTCTCATTGTACTCAGGTGCAAAATGAGTATCTAACTAAACCATTACAATAACTCTAACGAAAAAAAAAAAAATGTCTCACAGGTGTCATGTCTCTTCCTACATGTTAAGTGTTGCTGTTAGCTTGGGACCCTTGTAAAATGCTTTGAGTCTGTTAAGTGGATAATGTGCTATATAAATATTCAAGTTTGTTTTTTTAAAGCCAAAGTTTTTAAAACCTTTAGTTGATCACACAATGTCAGTGTTTGAAGTTTAACTTTTTAAACCTACGAAATGAACATTCTGACAATATCACGGGTCTTCTTCGTTTCATAATTCATGTCCAACCATAGTGTTTGTCTGGAAAACTGGTTGGTGTATTGCACTGAAATTTTGCATGGCTATTCTATTAGCTTTAAGGCTATTATGTGTAGATACAGACGACCAAAGAAAAATTATTTTGCCTAATTTTATATCCAAAAATTAATATACCTGGCTTACCTGCAAAGCTTTGGGTACGACAGAAGGAAAGACGAGGCCTGGACAGTCACATAGCCTGACGGTGGGAGTCAGGAAGATGGTCTGGAAATGCTGGGTGTGACCGGGGGTTTGGGATACAGAGACCACCTGAAATGACATACAACAGGGAGTCAGGAAGATGGTCTGGAAATGTTGGGTGTGACCGGGGGTGTGGGATACAGTTACAGAGACCACCTGAAATGACATAAAACAGGGAGTCAGGAAGATGGTCTGGAAATGCTGGGTGTGACCGGGGGTTTGGGATACAGAGACCACCTGAAATGACATAAAACAGGGAGTCAGGAAGATGGTCTGGAAATGCTGGGTGTGACCAGGGGTTTGGGATACAGAGACCACATGAAATGACATAAAACAGGGAGTCAGGAAGATGGTCTGGAAATGCTGGGTGTGACCGGGGGTTTGGGATACAGAGACCACATGAAATGACATAAAACAGGGAGTCAGGAAGATGGTCTGGAAATGTTGGGTGTGACCGGGGGTTTGGGATACAGAGACCACATGAAATGACATAAAACAGGGAGTCAGGCTGGCATCGCGGAAAATTGCCATTTGAAATCCCAAATTTTGCCAAATTTTGCCACAAAAAAATGACAATTTTGCCACAAAAAATAGAAAAATTTGCCACATTTTGCCGTAAAAATTGCCAAATTTTGCAAATTTTGTTAACTAATCGGATAACTTTTTTTCGTTCCCGGGGACCCCAAATACTACAATGATCTGAAGATGCACACAAAAGTCACTCAGGTGCAGATCAGAATGAAAAATGATTTAAAACATCAATCTTAATCTTATATCAAAACAAAGTACGAAAAACCTGCAAAGAGAGGTATCAAAATTTAATTAAACAAGATATTCATAGGAAATAAAACTGTTATAATAAAGGAACACCAAAGCCTTTAAGTTTGCTTCGTTGAGCCGCCTTCTCCTGTCTGAAAATACAAGATTATAAATGGAGAAGGACCTCTCAGCATCAGCAGAATTAAGGCAGGTGTATATGTATCTCTTTGCCAGCGTAGCAAGATGGGGAACATCTGAGCTAACACTGTTCCAAAAAACAGTCAGATCAAGTGGAATGCCTCCAGATGCCGACACTGCTCTTGGACCAAGAGACTCTTTATATCGAAGTACTTCTACACGAGGTACTTCATGAATACCAGGAATGGTCAAAGAATCAATATCAGAGTCAGCAATGAACACTAAATTGCAAGGATTGAAGAAAGGTATCTCCTTCAATAATTCCATCCCTGGTTGGCCTTCCGTCGATGAATATTTCTCAAGCTTTTCATTGGCCAAAGAGAAAGCTTGACAAAAACTATCCTGGAGCTGAAGCTTGAGATGTTGGTCCAGGTCATGCGGACAGTGTCTTTCTACATCTTGTAGGGTCACATGGCAAGATGAAAACTGGTCCTTAATTTCCATGAGCTTTGACCACGCCTGGTGAAAATAGAAATAAGAATAAGGCAAGGATTAAAAAACATAAGAAAGTATTTTTGTTTTGTAATTCTTTTCTTGCTCTAGTCAAAGACATTCAACTATAATGTTGTGTCCAAAGGCAGAGTTTCAACAAAGATGGAATCGTTTCATTAATAATGATACCTGCTCTTAATCTTATAAAATAAGATTTAAAGGTAGGAGGAGAAAATGAATATTTACTGTCATGGCGATTGGACGTTGGCTTTGGAATACATCAGTAGCTACAACGATGGACTGAGACTGCTGGATTATAAAGCTCATCTCTGCTTGAATTAACTGGCGCTCCGACACCGAGCAGAGGATATCATTCAAGTAGACTAACGACTCTGGAGCCGTGCGCCCACAGTGCTCCATTTCCTTCGCAATGAATGTGGCAAAGTGCTGCAAATTTTTCTCATGGTATGAGACCGCTTCAAACCAACAATTCCATCTGGATTTTGAAAAGGAAGTAAAAGAAATGATGCATTTTTAATTCATTTGTTAAATTGAATTTTTATTTGAAAAGAAGATAACATTATACCTACTTAATCTATCAGTTTTTGGCCTTATAGTATAGTCTGTTGAATTTACCATCATCATATGACTTGACCTAGTGAGGACTAATGTTAGGCATTGACTTTAATGGTTGACTATGACCCTCTTACTTTACCCCGAAATAATTGTGCAAGATAGCTTCCAATATTTATTTTTAAAAATTCTAGTGCATTTTCTTATATCAATGGTTAAAGCAAACTAACTTTGAAATAAAAAAATGATGACAATCTAAAAAGGTAACATAATGGAATAATCAATTCTATTAAGCCATAGCAAGCACTTTCCCAGTCAGATACTTAATTAAAGCTCATCTTTTCAACAAAAAAAAGGGAGCAGATTACTATAACTGTAACATGATACTACTAAATATGTTTACTAACATATCAAATTAGGTAATAAGAATGACTGACCCTCCTATTTGTCAATATCCAATATTAACAATGTGTCACCTTTAGGTGAAAAAAGTTTTTTTAAAGACCCAGATGAATCATGACCAAGAAAGGAAAATTCTCAAAATCTCACCGTGTAGCGATTGGGTTTGGAGGCATCTTTGGAGATTTGACGAGTGGTGTCAGGAATCGCAGATATCTTGCCTTTCTGGCATTGGCGTTCCAAAATATCGCATTTGCAGCTTTGACGAATTTGTTGGTGCGATTGAAGGGCTTTCTGAAGGCATCACCCACTAGGCTCATGATATGAGCCATGCATGTGATATGCGTAGCATTTGGCATGAGCCCTTTCAATACATCATTGAAAGCCTTCCTCATGTATGCTGCATTGTCTGTGTTTACGGTGACGACGTCAGTAAACTTGATGCCAGTGGAGACTAAGCATTCAATTATGGCCGTCGCAACGGTTGTGTGGTTTGTGACAGACAAAAATCTTGTGTCCAAGAGGTAACTTTGGACTTTGTCCACATCAGCGCTCAAGGGTTCCAGTGGTGCAGCTAAGACATTGAGGACAAACCTGAAAAGATAGGCGATACAAATAAGAGAAAACACAAAATAACATATAGGGAAGGATGCAAAAGTGATATCATAATTGCTCTCAGCATTTAATTATAGAATTCAAACTAAGGATTCGAACTGATCACTGTGTATGTTGTGTTGTGTAGTACGCCCATATATATATATATATATATATATATATATATATATATATATATATGTGTGTGTGTGTGTGTGTGTGTGGTATATATATATATATATATATATATATATATATATATATATATATATATATATATATATATATATATATATATATATATATATGATTGTGCGTGAGTGTGTGTGTGTGTGTGTGTGTGTGTATTCACCTGCCTCCTACTCATATATATAAATTACTCTTTCGCTTTAGTTTCTACAAACATTGTCAGTCAAAAACAAAAAACAAAACCCACCTTCCAACATCATCAGATATTTCATCACAGATGATGGCCACAGGCTTGTTTATAACTTTCTTATACACCACTTCTTTTTTGTTGGTGAACTCCCTCTTTAAGTAGCATTCCTGCAGCTGATGAGCTTGTGGAATGGCACCACCGTTTTCAACTCTTGTCTGCAAGAAGTTTCTGACTGCTGGGTGGTCAACCTTCGATAAGGGAATGTTTGCTGCAGCAAACATTGAAACAACTTCATTGCAGATATCATTTCTTGCTGAAAGAAAGAAATTTAAAAAATAGTTTGTTAATATGAATAGCTTAAAAAAAATAAGCTTTATATGGCGCAATATCCACTAAACGTGCTCAAAGCACTTTACAAGGGGTCCGTGGCCAACAGCAACATTTAACAGGTAGGATGGGACATGAAGCCTGTTAGGGGATATTACAATTTTTTTCGGACAGAGACAACGCTGTTAACGGCCAGGTACTCATTTTACACCTCCATTTCATGAGAGAATGTGAGTAAAGAGCCTTCTCCAAGGACTCAACTATGCACTGAGCGAGGCTCGAACCCAGGTCCTTCCGATCCTAAAGCGAGTGTCTTTTCACTATACCACAAAGTAATAATAAAAAGAACAACAATGATAATAATAATAATAATAATAATAATAATAATCATCATCATCATCATCATAATAATAATAATAGTAATAATAATACCCTCATCTTTTATATAGTTGTAATTGTATAGATTTATAGAGCAATATTCACCCAAAACTAAGTACTCATTTAGAGGGAAAGGGTGCACCACTCACCTTGCGTTGAAACTGTAGACGGTTTCTTCAAAACAGAATCCAATGTCCTCTGCTTCTTCACCGCTTCACTCTCATCCACGTCAGTGGCATGTGACCTCTTCATTCTTTCTTCTTTTGTTTTATGGTCTGCGGAATTGCGGTGGCTATCCACAGAAGACTTTCGTAAGTGGTCAATAACCTTGTTGCATGGTGTGCAGAATAGCTTTGAACCACTGACGTGGGTCCACTGGCTGTATTCTGAGTGTCGCTGGTGTGCAGTGACATGGCGAGCACATTTTGCCTTCTTCATATCTAAACCAAGGAACTTGTCCATAGCGAGTTTGTAATCAACAAGTAGATGTAAGAGAAAAGAACGCCGGTAGCGAAACCAATTGAAGATAACAATAATAGCGTCACTCGTCACTAAGGTGAAAGTGAAAGTAGAAAAACTCCTTTTAATTGCAATGTAACGTCTGTTAGTAGTATGGCAGTTTAAAAACCAGACTGGGCAGCTTCCAGTAGCAGTTTAAACAGACCAGGAGCTATGAGAAAATGAAAGAAAGGGACGATGCTGACTTTCGGAAATTCGCCACTTTAAAAAAACCACTCGGGTTAAATAATGGTGAAAAATTTAGATTTTTCATGAAATTTGTAAAATTTGCGGTAAATTGCGGAAAAGTGCGAATTTTGCGGCCGCAAATTTGCCATTGCGGCCGCGAAAAACCACGATGACAGGTCAGGAAGATGGTCTGGAAATGCTGGGTGTGACCGGGGGTTTGGGATACAGAGACCACATGAAATGACATAAAACAGGGAGTCAGGAAGATGGTCTGGAAATGTTGGGTGTGACCGGGGGTTTGGGATACAGAGACCACATGAAATGACATAAAACAGGGAGTCAGGAAGATGGTCTGGAAATGCTGGGTGTGACCGGGGGTTTGGGATACAGAGACCACATGAAATGACATACAACAGTCAAGGTCATCATAAATAGATTCCCTTTAGTCATCCCATAAAGGAAATTTGTCTTTAGCGTCTATTCCAAGTTTGCAGTGCACGACAGCTAAAGCCTGGGTTACTTCAGTCATATTTCTCTGCCGTCAATCTGGTATTTTAGAAATGCATTTATGATTTCATTGTTTTTTTGTTGTTGGCTGAAGAAGGGCTTGTAGCCCAAAATGTTCAGTGTTAGGTATTTTGTTCTTTTTTGAATCCGTGTATTCATTTTTAGTATTAAAAAAATTCCAAGTGCTTTAGATTTTATTTGTATGACAAAATCAAGCAGTCACCTTTTTTCCTGTCAGGGCATTCATCACAGACGACTTGCCCACATTGGGGAAACCTGGAACCAAGGGGAGAGGGAGTTATTGGGGGTTGGTAGATAATATTGATGATGATGATGACGATAATGATAATGATAATGATGGAAAAAGGTTAACAGAAAGAAGAAGAAGAAGAAGAAGAAGAAGAAGAAGAAGAAGAAGAAGAAGAAGAAGAAGAAGAAGAAGAAAAGGTCTCACCAATACAGCCTAAAGTGACAATGCCATCTTTGTATTGTGGAGATTTTGTCCTTCCTTTGCCTTCAACATCATCACCACTCACATCGTCATTGTTTGGTTTACAAGGACTTGCACAAGCATTATCCTGGCCTGTTGTTGTTATCTCCCCTTCCTGTATCAAGTGTTGTTTCCAACCAGACAAGTCCACTAGAAATTGAACAAATAAATAATCATGATCCTTCATGCTCAATGTGGTCCCTGCTGATCAGCCCTTCATTTATCGTCATAGAAAACCAGATGGAACCAATTTTATTTCAAACATTACAACTCACCTGTAGGGCATCCTTTTTGTATTTGTACTCTTCAAATTAAGTCAATGTCAAAGGTCTTAAGGATAAGTACGCGTCAAAGGGAGCAGATCAAAGTAAAAGATCAGGAACTTGAAGATATAGACACTTTCTGCTATCTCGGGAGTATAATTGACAAGGATGGAGGCACGGAAGCAGAGGTGAAAGCACGGATAGGAAAGGCACAGGCTGCATTCACATCTTTGAACAGAATTTGGAGAACTAAAGATTTCTCCCTCCGACTAAAGCTAAGACTTTTCAACTCAAACGTGAAGTCTGTCCTACTGTATGGATGTGAAACTTGGAATGCATCATAGGCATGTATAAGGAGGGTACAGACTTTCGTAAACAGGTGCATGCGTAAGCTACTCAGAATAAAATGGATGGATAGAATTAAAAATGAAGAAGTATGGAAAAGAACACAGCAGAAACCAGTGGGAGAGGAAATAGGAAGAAGACGATGGAGGTGGATTGGACACACCCTTAGAAAGAATGACTCCACTGTAACAAAGAAAGTATTGGACTGGAACCCTCAGGGCAGAAGATCAAGGGGAAGGCCACGGGGAACATGGAGAAGAATTAAAGAAGCTGATATACAGAGAAGTGGTAAGACATGGAATGAGATAAAAAAGTTAGCTCAGGATAGAGAAGGATGGAAACTGTTGGTCTGTGGCCTATCCCCTGACCCAGGGTGAAAAAGGCAATGATGATGATAGAGAAGGATGGAAACTGTTTGTCTGTGGCCTATACCCTGACCCAGGGTGAGAAAGGCAATGATGATGATAGAGAAGGATGGAAACTGTTTGTCTGTGGCCTATACCCTGACCCAGGGTGAAAAAGGCAATGATGATGATAGAGAAGGATGGAAACTGTTTGTCTGTGGCCTATACCCTGACCCAGGGTGAAAAAGGCAATGATGATGATAGAGAAGGATGGAAACTGTTTGTCTGTGGCCTATACCCTGACCCAGGGTGAAAAAGGTAATGATGATGATAGAGAAGGATGGAAACTGTTTGTCTGTGGCCTATACCCTGACCCAGGGTGAAAAAGGTAATGATGATGATAGAGAAGGATGGAAACTGTTTGTCTGTGGCCTATACCCTGACCAAGGGTGAAAAAGGTAATGATGATGATAGAGAAGGATGGAAACTGTTTGTCTGTGGCCTATACCCTGACCCAGGGTGAAAAAGGCAATGATGATGATAGAGAAGGATGGAAACTGTTTGTCTGTGGCCTATCCCCTGACCCAGGGTGAAAAAGGCAATGATGATGATAGAGAAGGATGGAAACTGTTTGTCTGTGGCCTATACCCTGACCCAGGGTGAAAAAGGCAATGATGATGATAGAGAAGGATGGAAACTGTTTGTCTGTGGCCTATACCCTGACCCAGGGTGAAAAAGGCAATGATGATGATAGAGAAGGATGGAAACTGTTTGTCTGTGGCCTATACCCTGACCCAGGGTGAAAAAGGCAATGATGATGATAGAGAAGGATGGAAACTGTTTGTCTGTGGCCTATACCCTGACCCAGGGTGAAAAAGGCAATGATGATGATAGAGAAGGATGGAAACTGTTTGTCTGTGGCCTATACCCTGACCCAGGGTGAAAAAGGCAATGATGATGATAGAGAAGGATGGAAACTGTTTGTCTGTGGCCTATACCCTGACCCAGGGTGAAAAAGGCAATGATGATGATAGAGAAGGATGGAAACTGTTTGTCTGTGGCCTATACCCTGACCCAGGGTGAAAAAGGCAATGATGATGATAGAGAAGGATGGAAACTGTTTGTCTGTGGCCTATCCCCTGACCCAGGGTGAAAAAGGCAATGATGATGATAGAGAAGGATGGAAACTGTTTGTCTGTGGCCTATCCCCTGACCCAGGGTGAAAAAGGCAATGATGATGACTCTTCAAATATCAATTATTATCAATTGCAGGTACTCATTTATTTCTAAATAATAATAATAATAATAATAATAATAATAATAATAATAATAATAATAATAATAATGATAATAATCAACTGACCAATTACATATCCAAATATATATATATGCTCAAAGTACTATACAAAGGGTGCCTTGTCAACAGCAAAACTTAACATTCAGGATGAGACAGGACACCCTTTATGTGATATCATCACATTTTTCTCTGACAGAGACAACACTGTTTATGTCCAGGTACTCCATTTTACACCTGAGTATGGTGAGAGAATGAGAGAAAGTGATTTCAGAGCCTAATCCAGGGACTCAACTGTGTGCTGCTTAGAGTGGGACTCAAATCCTGGCCCTTCCGGTCCGAGGGCGAGTGTCATACCACTAGCCATGATACCAAGCATGTCATGTCAAATCTAATTTGCTAAATTATTTTTGGGTTATCGTAAATCCAGGATGGTACAGGATGGGTTGGCAGATCTGAAAATGGAATCCAAAGGTGAACAATTCATGGAAGTAAAAACCAGCAACAATCCACTCCTGTGTCAGGTCTCAAGTCAACCAAAATTCAAGCACAGATGAAACAAAAACAAAACAATAAAAACAAAAAGACAAAAGAAACAACAACAACAACAACAACAACAACAAAAACAACACAAAACACCCCCAAAAAAATCTAATACAAGTTTTGCATGCTTTGACCTAAAGCTCATTTTGTAGAACATGCACTTCACAAGCAAAGGACTGAGATCCATCCCAAGTGAAGTCACAATATTTTCTTTTTCTGACCCCCTGTCAAACAAGCACAGATTGGATAGCGAGGTCTATTAAAGCTGGTGGAGAGTACTTAACAGTAGTCTAACAACCTATCCAAAGGACTGAAAGCAATTGCTTATTTTTTCTCTGCCATCTATCTGGATTTTTAAGTAATGTATTTATGCTTATGTTTTTTTGTTGTTGGCTGAAAAAGGGTTTTGAGCCCGAAACATTTCCCTTTTGGTATTTCGTTCTTTTGAAGCTGCGATATTAATTTTTATTTGTTTATTACTTTTTACAGTCCACAGCCTCTTTCATATTAGATTCACTTTGACGTCGATATTCATGACTGAAGCTACAACAGTATGGATGTGATTGGATTGGATTAAGAATGTCTGCATCGACAATTCTGTGATAATGACGTGCGAAGATCATTCAGTTGCAGGTGGACATAATGATTGAGATACAGATCCATAACCTAACACCATCCCACACCTCACAAATTTTGTGTCTATCTTCAGTACTGAAGCTGTAACAGTATGGATTGGATTGGATAGGACAATGAGATCTTTGACACTTTCTGCCTTTTCAAGGTCATTTCCAGTCACCTTCTATCTAAATTATGAAACGGGATAGAAATGAGTAAGTAGAGAATTAGAGTTACCTACCTTTATCCTTGACAATCTGTGCTATTAATTCATAAAGCTGTGTGGGTCCTAGCGGAATCGTGGAACCTTTGCCTGGTCTTTTAAACATGGCTGGAGACCAGAAATGGAAATAGAAGAGGAATTTGACATTGACTAATTCTATTATAAACTGATAAAATGTCACATCGACTCCATTCTGCTACATTTGACATTAACTAATTCTATTATAAACTGATAAAATGTCACATCGACTCCATTCTGCTACATTTGACATTAACTAATTCTATTATAAACTGATAAAATGTCACATCGACTCCATTCTGCTACATTTGACATTGACTAATTCTATTATAAACTGATAAAATGTCACATCGACTCCATTCTGCTACATTTGACATTGACTAATTCTATTATAAACTGATAAAATGTCACATCGACTCCATTCTGCTACATGAATTGGAAACCTGGACATTTAACAAAAGCAAAGAAAGAAGATTCAAAGATGTGGATATTTAGGAGAATAGGCAGGATAAAATGAATTGAAAGAAAGACAAAACAAATAAGTATGTGAAGACCTTGGTGTCCCAAGAGAACAACTACAAACATTAAGATTGAGAATATTGTGAAAAGGTTGGTCACTAATATCGAACAAGGATCTTAAGATACATGATAGAAAGTAATTTCCATTCATTTCTTTAAAGACAAAAACCAAATTACATAAACTGATTGGTTTTGAAAGAAATGAAGACTAGCAGCTATTCTCATACACATTGCATCATCTGGTCACAATGTAGAATCAAAATATTCTGTAAAAGTTGCCAATTTTGTAAGTACAATACCCTGAGGGATCCCTCTTATGATTGGTATAAATTCTGAAGCATCATTTCATACCAAAACCCTCTGTTTACGACTCGATAAAAATTACCTGATCTATATTCAAAAACATTTCCAACTGTTCCATAAGCATTTAGTTTTAGAAAAAGCCCTTCGTGAGGAACAGAGTCAAAAGCTTTCATAAAATCTAAATAAATTTCATCAACTGTTTTTCGTTCATCAATCAATTCAGTAAAATCATTCATCACCTGCAATAACTGCATGATGCAAGATCACTTATTTCTAAAACCATGTTGGCTTTCGTACAAGATATTATAAGACTCAAGAAATTCCATTCCATGACCTTTCACAATAGACTCAAGTATTTTACATAACACACAGGTAAGACCAATTGGTTGATAGCTTGAAGCAGAGGCCTCTGTCACCTTTCTTAAAAACAGAAGTGACGTTTGCTTTTTCCAATCGTCAGGGACAATACCTGTTCTTAGAGATTTGTCAATAATTATTGTATTGATAGATCTCACGTGCTACCTCTCTCAGTAGATAAGGATGGAGGTCATCAGCTTGTGTCATCAGCTTAGATAGTTTATCGATTATTTTGTTTCCAGGTAAAACAATATCAGGTATTTATCAGGGAAACTAATATTAATTTTTATAAAACAAATAAATTAATATGCTTTCTGTTATGATAGTAGGGTATGTTCAAAAAACAAAAACAAGAATAAAAATAAAAAACAACAAAGAATACAAAACTCAACTCACATTTGGACGGATCAAAATCAATCGGCACATCGTTGTCATTATCAACATCATCCTTTTTATTATCATCATCACCGTTATCAACATTATCTTTGTTTTTCTGTCTCCGTTGATGACTACGACGGTTCTTCTTCACACAGGAAGAGAAAAGTACAACATGAATGCTGGGATAGCACTGTTGGAGATAATGCTTCCAAGCCACGGCCATCTGGGCTGGCACAAAGTCTATTTTATTTACAATCAGAATGACGGACTTGTTTAAATGGTGTTGGATGTAATTGACGAGGGATGGGGGGATGTGGATGACCTGAAACAACAAGGATGACTTCAAGGCCTTTTCCTTCTCTGTCCATGGATAAAACACAAAAACAAAAAAAAAAAAAACCCCATAGAAATTGGAGCAATATCCACTAAACATGCTCAAAGCGTTTTACAAAGGGTCCTTGACCAACAGCAACATGTAAAAAGAGACATGACGCCAATTAGGTGATATTACAATTTATTTTCCGACGGAGACAACGCTGTTAACGGCCAGGTACTCATTTAACACCCAAGTATGGTGAGAGAATGTGAATAAACAGCATCTTTTCCAAGGACTCATCTATATGCCAAGTGAGGCTCGAACCCAGGACCTTCCGATCTGAAAGCGAGTGGCATACCACAAGACCACATAGGAGTTGATAAGAGAATACACAGTAAGGTTTAGTGGTCGTGTTGTACGACACACGGCATTTGACCTGGAGATCCACGGGTTTGGGTCTGAATTAAATCCTTCCTTATGTCCCAATACTAGGCAATGATCACCAGGAAACAACAACAACGACATCTCATTTTTTGGGATTTTAAGAAAATGTATTTTGATTTCTGCTTTGTCTGACACTGTTTCATACACACTTTATTTCAGATCTATATCTTACACCAGTGCCTTCTCCCTTAATTTGTTCAGATCTATATCTTACACCAGTGCCTTCTCCCTTAATTTGTTCAGATCTATATCTTACACCAGTGCCTTCTCCCTAATTTGTTCAGATCTATATCTTACACCAGTGCCCACTCCCTTAACTTGTTCAGATCTATATCTTACACCAGTGCCTTCTCCCTAATTTGAAAAATCTGATATTTAAAAAAAAATAATCCAAATTTTTTGTTTTTAAAATTCTGTATGAAAACAAAATACAAAATCTCATATAAAAATTTCTCAACTTTTATAAATCGTCATTTTAATTTGCTTAAAAATTGATGATATGTCATTCAGTCTGGTTCAAATGTCATTTAAAGAGAATGGCACACCCCCGGCCTATTCTGTATGAGCTGCACTGGCTGTCTGTCAAAGAAAGAATCATTTCTAAAATTGCTCTGTTTTGTTTTAAAAGCCTAAATGATGAAGCACCTGACTACATTAAAAGCATGTTAGAAATATATTTACCAAATAGGAATTTACGATCCTCAAAAGACAAAACGAAGCTTACTCTTAAAAAATAATTTTATTTATAAAATTTATGGTGGCCGTTCCTTTACCCACACTGGGCCCCTTGTGTGGAACAACCTGCCCAGAAGGATAAGAGAAGCAAAATCCATTGACAATTTAAAATCATTGGTAAAGCACCGTTCCAATTTCATGATATTGATACGATATTACATACACTGCCAATATCAATATATATCATCGTGTGTGTGGTTATGTTTTAGATGTAAATTTTGTAGAAATCCTAATACATCAATTAAAAGCCAGACGGATGACAGAAGAGTATTTGGCCTGTCTAGTGAAGCCAAAATGTCCCATTTCCATTCAGTGTTTTTTGGTTCTTTTTGAAGCTGTTGTAGTAATTTTGGTACATTTTTTTTTACAAGTGGCCAGCAAGTCTGCAAACCAAGGTTATCAAAACATTTGTTATTATCAACAAAGTGCCTGCTCCACTCAATTTAAAAAACTAATATTCACCCAACATCTGAGCACACTTGATGTCTCAATTGTCTGTGTTTTGTGTTTGTGTTGAAAATAGAACTCATTAGCTTAATGCTAGGTGGCCAACAAACTTTCGTGGTGTTTGTGTGTTGTCCCTATGACTTCATGAAGTCACCAGAGGAGTTCCGGATAGTTACTAAATTTGAAACCACTTTTCTTTGGATTGGTGGATGGTGTCGATTGTTGAGCATCTCTCTCATGGCCAGGTGGTGATACTGTAACAGTCAGGTTGTGGGTTAAAATCCTCATCGCTGCACAATTTTTATTCTCTATTGTCTTCTGGAACTTTTCTACTCACTTCATTACAAGTTATTTGATAAACATTGCAATGTTGGGCATTACAACTGTTACCATTACTTGTGAGCTTTTAATCAAGCACATACTGTCTATGCACACAAACTCATGCACTTCACACCCCCTCCCCCCTTCCCAGAAACAAAAAAAAAACCCAGAAGAACAGCAAGAATAACAAAAGTGAAAACTGACCGGGTATCTAACATCAGAGATGATCAAGAGGATGTCGGCCATTTCCAACACTCGCCACATCTGCCGCCAGTTCTCCAAATTCAACTCAAAGTAACTCAGGCTGTCTGCCTTGGGCTGGGATATCACAGCACTCAGATAGGCCTGAGAATCAACACATTGGAAATAAGAAATAGACCTGTGGACCTTTAATGTCCGGGCAGTAGGAATTCACCCTAGTTTCTATACAGTCAGACAAATACTTGCTACCCTTTGGATTGGATGCTGATAGGCAATTGCAAATTTGTTTTCCCTAAAATCTGCAGGAGTGTGAAATCCTGCAGAAATTGGAAATAAAATTTTTAGACAATAAACAATCTGTAAATTTTAATATTTTATAAATTTTAACATAAAACGGAGCTACCCTCATGTCTTCATCCTTGTCCTTGTGTGATGCAAGCAAAGGTTCAAAGCATAAAACGTGTACCCTTATGACGAATATAGAATCAAAATTGTCCCAACTATCGGGACCTCTGTGGTGTCATGGTAGTACGTCGGACTAGTAATTGGGAGGTCTAAGGTTTGATCCCTCATCAAGGAAGACTGATTTTTTGGGATGTTTTTTTTTCTTGTATTTTTCTTTCTTGCTATGTCTGGCCTGTTTTATACACACTTGTTGAGATATTTATCTTACACTTGTTGAGATATTTATCTTACACTTGTTGAGATATTTATCTTACACTTGTTGAGATATTTATCTTACACTTGTTGAGATCTTTATCTTACACTTGTTGAGATATTTATCTTACACTTGTTGAGATATTTATCTTACACTTGTTGAGATATTTATCTTACACTTGTTGAGATATTTATCTTACACTTGTTGAGATCTTTATCTTACACTTGTTGAGATCTTTATCTTACACCAGTGGTGCTCCCTAATTTCTCAGTTTGATCAATTTTAACATAAAGGTTTTGAAACAAACACAGAACAGGATAAAGCAACAACGACCCCTCCAGGATGACATAGATCAAAGCTAGAAATCAGTGCTTGAATTACCTAATTTTGCAAACCTTAAATTTAGTTGGTTTTGCAAATGACAGTCATTGAAATTTTTTAAAAACACACAAAAACTTGAGAGCATTTATATATAGACCAATATACACTAAACGGGGCCCTACTCAACAACAACACTTAACATGTAGGACGAGACATGACGCCTGTTAGGCAATATTACATTTTTATTTCCAAAACGAGACAACACTGTTAAAGTCAAGGTACTCATTTTACACCTGAATATGGTGAGAGAATGTGAGGAAAGAGCGTTTTCAAAGGACTCAACTAAACATTGCTAGTTAGAGTTAAACTGGAACCCTGACCCTTCTGGTCCAAAGAAGAGTGTCATACGACTAGACCACATAGCCACACACAATTACAAGACCTTAAATACACTCAATAGTCTGGTTGTACTGAATGAAGACAATATTCATTTTACAATATTGTCACTTTGTTGAGACAGTCCAAGCAAGCTGATTTTTTCATGCAATTTTCTTTCTGCTTTGTTTGATTTTAAGGCTTTAACGGCGCTTGCGACAAATTTAAATAATTTCAGCGGTAGGTAAAAAGGTAGAAATGTGGATGGTAAATTTATTATTATTATTATTATTATTATTATTATTATTATTATTATTATTATTATTATTATTATTATTATTATCATTATGATCATTACTATTATTATAATTATTATTATTTTATTATCGTTATTATTATCATTATTATTATTAATACTATTATTATTATTATCATTATTATTATTAATATTCTTCTTCTTATTATTATTGTTACCAGAAATGCCCCAATTACGATCTGGCACCAACCCCATACATCTAAATACGAGAAACTAAAAATATTGATTTATCAAGCTGGGAAGAGCCAATCAAATTACTTGAAAATATTCTTTTTCCTGTTTCTCCAGCTGCTCTTTGGAAATGTTGTAATCCCAAGATGGCCGTTTTGGAAAGTCGAGATTGAAGTGTGGTGGGTAAACATCCTGGAAGCCGAATTCCACATCTGTCTAGAAATAAAAGATGAAATGTCCTCATAATTGACAATAATTAACAAAAATTCAGAAAATCAAAAAAAAAGAACAAATAACGTATTTCTTCACAGACATGCCAAATTGAAAACTTCAAATTTAGTAATTTTTTGTCAATTTTTAGTAATTTGACAAGGAAATTTGTAATTTCTGAAATTGTGTCCGAACAACCACAATATTATTATTATTATTATTATTATTATTATTATTATTATTATTATTATTATTATTATTAGTAGTAGTAGTAGTAGTAGTAGTAGTAGTAGTAGTAGTAGTAGTAGTAGTAGTAATAATAGTAGTAGTAGAAGCAGTAGTAGCAGCAGTAGTAGTAGTAGTGATAGTAGTAGAAGTAGTAGTAGTAGTGGTAATAGTAGTAGTAGTAGTGGTAATAGTAGTAGTAGTAGTAGTAGTAGTAGTAGTAGTAGTAGTAGTAGTAGTAGTAGTAGTAGTAGTAGTAGTAGTAGTAGTAGTAGTAGTAGTAATAGTAGTAGTTCTTCTTCTTCTTATTATTATTATTATTATTAAAGTATTATTAAGAATTTAAAATTCGTAATTTTCCTTAAAATTTCGTATTTGGCCATGAAATTTGTCTATAATTCGTAAAATTACAAAAAATTCATAAGATTCGGCAGGTATGTCTTCATCATCCCCATCATTAACTTTATCAGATTTTTTTTTCTTTAATCAACTTATGCCAAGAAAACACAGCTGATAATCCAACAGATTTCTGATAAAAAAATTTAACTACAGAAAAATCAATAACTTAAAACACTTTCAAGATGTCTCTGTCCGACAGAGACAATACTTTTAATGGCCAGGAACTCATTTTACACATGAGAATGTGAGTAAAGGCTTTTTCCAATGACTCAACTATGCGCTGCTCAGAGTGGGACTCAAACCCAGGATGTTCCGATCCAAAGACCAGAGTCAAACTATAGAGCACTGTTATGTCCTGGCAATGGTTGCCAGGACATAACCTGAACAAGTCCGGAGTTGACCGTACCCTCCCTAGACATTTTAAACACCACTTTTAGCCAATCAGGAGTCGAGCCTGGCGCTATATGAACCTGAGTCAGTTCTTGTAAGTTTCGTCCAGCTGAACAGAAACCACTTTTCTAGCGGTCCTGTTTTATCATTGTGGTGTTCCTTATTCCGGGATGTCAGGAGAAAGGGTGAATAGATAAGTAGAGTTGTATCGTTCCTATTTGTGTTATACACGTAATTTAGTTCCGACATAAATGTATCGTGTTCGTATACCTTGATCTCGATTTATTTTGTCATTACAATTGGCTGGCAGTGAAACACTGACTTTCTCCTTCAAACTTTTCCCTCTGATCAGGCTAGGCCCAGTGAAGTGGCCTGATCTTCCTCTCCGAGGGAACTTATCAACGTGTTCCCTCTTTTATCCTGTCTATCTTTCTTAGTCTTTTCTTTTGTTGAGGTTTCGGGCTATCTGGCTCTACTGACTCTCTGAGAACGGCCTAAATCGTCACAAGCCCACACAGTAAGGCCCATCACCAATCCCGTCCCTTTACCTCATGTAAGCGTTTGACAGCTCTCCTTGCTTCCTTCTTTCTTTTATCCATGACCTCGTCTGATTCTTTCAGAAAATGGAGGCGAAAGCTGACAGAAGAATAAAAAAAAATTTTAATAAATTTTTTTAATGACTTACGGCAAAAATTTGTTGGAAGTTGACAACTTAATACTTTTGAGCACCGATTGAACGTTGTTGACAGCACACTGCGTGGAATCAGCGCTATTTTAGTTGGAACTCCCAAGGGGCCATTAACCCTCCCTGCTAGCTACCTGCGTGAGGTCATTGGAGGTCAACTGATCAGGCAGTGCAGTGTCCAATGGGGGCAATTATGGATATTTATGGTCTTATAATGTGTGTGGGAGAGAAAATGAGGATCTCACCAGGTCATGCCAAATAAGAATTTTACAATAAAAAAAATTCATATCTTTTAAGATTTTACTGCCCGGACAACAAAACTTGGCATGTGTCAAGATCATCATTTTTACTTTACAATGATGCTTGTTTCAATCATTTTCTGCCGCTGGGAATTAAATTAGTAATATGCAAATTACAACAAATTAATTTCATTGATAGCTCAAAAACCACTAAATTGACACCTCTCTTTTGAGCAGCCTTAAGAGGACACATTATTATCAACCATGGCATATGATCAAAGAAACCTTTGCTTTGCTTGTGGTGAGGGAACCATTTTCATATTTGTGTTAGCAACTGAGCAATACCATGAAATATTGCAGCAATTAATTACCATCATTGGCATCACAGATTCCCCCTGACCTCTACCTGTTCCACAGGTGGGCTGACCTCACTAATGGGGTCGAGTTGACCCAGCACTGAAATAGTGCTCAGAGTGGAAAATGCCAGGCAGTGAGCAGCTCTTTGTGATCGTTTTTATTTTTAGACCATCAGAAAGGTGACTGGATCTCACTAAATTCACTCTAATAGCGCAACATCCTATAAACATGCTCCAAGGGATCCCCACCCAACAGCAAGACTTGACATGTAGTATGAGACATGACGCCTGTTAAGCAATATTACAATTATTCCAAGACTGACTACAGTGAGACAATGTGAGTTAAGAGTCTTTTCAAGGGACTCAACTATGCACTGCTCAGTTTATTTTTAAGAGTTTTACGGTGATTGCAACACATTTAGGTCATATCAGGATAAGTAAAAAGGAAGACATTGGGTTAAAAAGTTCTAGAAATACAATTAAAGCACCAAAGAAAAAATAAGACAAAAGAGAACTGGTTGAAATAGAGAACAGATGTAGATTCCAAGAGCACAGCATCAATGCACTTAGTTTAAGATCACCTAAATGTCTTATCCTGACAAAAGCACAGGTCCCCAATAAAAGGAACACACTCACATATTTACAAATCATAATAAAATCACTCCGCATAATCACACACCTTCTTCACTTAATTGCTACACCTTGTATTCATCTTGATTGGAGAAAACTATCGAAAGGTATAAGAGAAACAATAAAAGACGTGTGTGAGTGCACGCTCACGCATGTGTGTGTTTTGGTGAGATCGTGTGTGCATGTCTGTGGGTGTGAAGGTTTAACCGTCAACAAATGATAGTACCCCTGACAAACACTGAAAAACTTGACACGGTGGACAAACTACGTTCTTTCATCCAAGAAGAATGCTTGACAGATGATCTACCAACATTGGTGAGTTTGAAGACAAGGCTTCATAAACAGCTTGGACAGAATAGAAAGCAATTGTTGCATCACGGTTACTATTCTTACGAACAATGTCACATTTGTTGTTGATATAACATGAAAAAGAAAAGACAAAAAATCCCCCAAAATACAAACAACCAACAACAACAACAACAAATTTTAAAAAAAGTTTTTTAAACCCCTTCTTATAAGACCAAGTCTTGAACAAGATGGTCCAAGCCCGTAAAAAATTCAGGAGGGGAAGGTCCTACATGAAAACTGATGCTTAGATGCCATTTCTAGCTTCTCTGCTTAATTGACACACAAACCCGAAATCCTGAGGGTGTGCGATTAAGCGGAGTCAACTGTAAAAACAATTATAATAATAGTAATAAGTAATAGTAGTAATAATAATAATGATAATTAGAAAAATAATAGCAATAACAATATAACCAAACCAAGATGAACATTTACTGTAAAAAAGGAAACAATGGTTGAACATTAAAGTGATACATCAAAATCAACCTATAATTTGACACCAAAGTGACATATCAAAATCAACCTATAATTTGACACCAAAGTGATACATCAAAATCAACCTATAATTTGACACCAAAGTGACATATCAAAATCAACCTATAATTTGACACCAAAGTGACATATCAAAATCAACCTATACTTTGACACCAAACTGACACATCAACATCAACCAATAATTTGACACCAAAGTGACACATCTAGATCAACCTATAATTTGACACCAAAGTGACATATCAACATCAACCAATAATTTGACACCAAAGTGACACATCAAAATCAACCTATAATTTGACACCAAAGTGACATATCAAAATCAACCTATACTTTGACACCAAAGTGACACATCAACATCAACCAATAATTTGACACCAAAGTGACACATCTAGATCAACCTATAATTTGACACCAAAGTGACATATCAACATCAACCAATAATTTGACACCAAAGTGACACATCAAAATCAACCTATAATTTGACACCAAAGTGACACATCAACATCAACCAATAATTTGACACCAAAGTGACACATCTAGATCAACATATAATTTGACACCAAAGTGACACATCAAAATCAACCAATAATTTGACACCAAAGTGACACATCAAAATCAACCTATAATTTGACACCAAAGTGACACATCAACATCAACCTATAATTTGAAACCAAAGTGACACATCAAAATCAACCAATAATTTGACACCAACGTGACTCATCAAAATCAACCTATAATCTGACACCAAAGTGACACATCAAAATCAACCTATAATTTGACACCAAAGTGACACATCAACATCAACCAATAATTTGAGACCAAAGTGACACATCAACATCAACCAATAATTTGAGACCAAAGTGACACATCAAAATCAACCAATAATTTGACACCAAAGTGACACATCAAATAATCTCACGTGTTGACAGATAGGCCTGTCTTCCTTTCAGGCTGACTGTTCATCTTCTCTACATTTGTGCCAGATGGGAATTTCTTGTCTGCCCTACTCCCACTCCCATCGTCACTTGATTGCGCTGTCTCAACTCTCAGAGGGGTGGGTGTCTTGTTCTTGTCGTCGTCGTCGTCGTCGTTATCATCATCACTCCAATCTGCCAGGTATTTAGGCCCATCTGAAATAGATGCATGAGACAGGGGAGATAAATGAATGTATGTGTCAGGGGAGATAAATGAATGTATGTATCAGGGGAGATAAATGAATGTATGTGTCAGGGGAGGTAAGAAAGTGGACTAACCCATTTTTTGACACTAAATGGAGGAGTGAGTGATGGGAGGATGATTCAATAAATGAATACAAAAAGAAACAAACAAAAATAAAACAAAATTAAAGAAAACTAAAAACAATCAAAAAGTGAATGACGTAATCATCTCTGGCTAATTTCATCCTTCAATCCGATTATCAAGATTTAAAGTCATTCATTAACCAAGACCGTAGATGATTTAAAGCACTTTTTGAACTGTACAACGTTTAGGACAAATGTCATGAATAGATTTTTACATCTTATTCACAATGTTATAAAAGAAAAATAATAAAATCTCCACCGAAGTGGGTAGGTTTGGGAATCGCTCCCAGTACGTGAGATTGAGATAAACTTATACAAAGTTAACTATTAATCATCCACATTGAATCAAAGTGCTGAAAGAAAGAGAAAGAATGAAGCCCACAGAGGTTTTTATACCCACCAAAGATCACAAACACACACAAGACTCATGAACCCATAGTGCTTCATGGACATAAAACTAAAACTAAAATCAGCCCACAACAACAACACAGGTGGGAACAACATACCAGTACATACAACAAATAAATATGTTCCATACACAAGCACTACATTTGATTAATTCCTTTCTCTTTAATAAGATCCAAACAATAAGAGTAAGTGGAATAGAGCCAAACCTAACAAAGGTGAAAAAAGGATTATTTTTCACCCGGCGGAGAACAATGACATGACACTGACAGTCTTAGTAATGATAACAACAAGAAATGAAGTGAGTAAGAAAGTGCCAGAAGACAATAAAGAATAAAAATTTCTCAGCAGCGATGGGAACTTAAACCCGCGACCTTACAAGTACAACAACTCCACCTGGCGGGGAGACCGCAACTCCAATGCATGAGCTATCCACGACCCCAAAAAAGATCTCTTCTAACCCTAGTCTTATTAGAGTCTTCTCTCCCCGACTTCTTGAGGTCACGGGTTCAACACACACAAACGCTCCGAATTTATTAGGCCAGCATTTAAGCTTAATAGCCAATAATCTCAATCATTTCTATGTTACATGTTTGTTGTTATCAATAGGTACTTTGGTAAAAGTCCCTTAGGCCCTCCAGCAGGGAGCTGATAAATGGCCTAGTGGCCGTGACCCGGTTTTTTGAGCTTTTGAGTGATGGGTCTCAGAAACAATTCCATAGATTTTTTGTTTATGGATGGATTTTAATGATTTATGTCTTATTTTCTTCAGGAGGAAGACGTTTGGTGTAGTTTATTTTTTAAATCAATGACAATTTAGAATATCTTTTGATTGTGGATAAAATAGGGTATAATTTAGCTTTGGATAATTAAAAAATGAGAAATTGGTAAATCAAAATTTCATGAAGGCACGAAGATTTAACATCTTAACTTTTTAATAAAATTAAAGCCGGCTCTATTTCTCCGAATGGTCAGTAGCCTCCAGTAGCTGATGGATTATGGACGCGAGGTTGGTTTTATCAAAAAGTTGTGCTATCGCAAATACTCCATGGCGCATTCACTTTTTCATTTTGCGCTGCACTATCAAAGAGAGAACAGAAGTAAACCTAAATAACAAAGTCAAAGTCTCAAGACGGGAACAGATGTTGAAAGACAGGATAGGACAAACTCAAGTTAGAAGTCTAACAGAAAGTTGGGAATAAAAGACAGAGCGCTCAAGCACTGGCAAAAACCAAAAAAAAATGAATACACATTCATCATTCACACAGACACTCTCGCAAATACCCCCCCCCCCCCAAAAAAAAAAATCTTGAGAACGGAATCCGTTTGGACAAATAGAGATCAAGTTTTTTTTTCCAGAGCATTAAGAGAAAAATTTCGTAAAATTAAATTCAGAGCAAAGCTGTATACCGCATCCATGAAATTCGTTCCAGCAAAATCCTTACTCAAAATCTTAGCGGACATTTTATACCAGTTTTTAAATCCAAATGGTGGTTACTACCGGAAATGCAACAGTTTCAGGTCACAAAGTCCGTCAGTAAATAACAAAGGCAAATAGAAGACCATTTTTTCAGCCATTAATACCTGGATACCTGGATACCTCTGTATAGAGCTTTTAGACTTGGTGTAGTCTCCTTCGCTCCTCCTCATCTATTAATGATTGGACCAATTTTTATAATTGAACTTGTTTCCTAGGGTGTTGCTTATCTCCAACTCTGCTTTGAATTTATTCAAATTTTTTGCTGATACTGTGGTTTCTTGTAGTTTATTCCAGTTATTTACAATTCTAGATGAAAAAAAGTTCCTTCTTTCATTTGTTTTAAAACGTTCTTTTTTCAGTTTCTTGCTGTTTCCTCGTGTCTGAATGTTCTTGTTTGGTTTAAGGAATCCTGCCTCTACCCTGTCTATTCCCTTTACTATTTTATATGTTTGGATCATATCTCCCCTTCTTCTCCTGTAATCTAAGGTCGGGAGATTTAATTCTTTCAATCTCTCACAGTATGTTTTGTCTTTCAGGTGTGTGATAAGTTTTGTTGCTCTCCTTTGCACTCTTTCCAAACTGTCTTTGTCTCCCTCAAACTTCGGATACCATATGCAGTTAGCATATTCCAGCTTTGATCTAACCATAGTCTTGTAGATGGTAGTCATGTGTTTTGTTTTCAGATTCTTGAAATTTCTTTTCACTATTCCGAGTGTTTTACTAGCCTTAGATTGAACATCTTTAATTTGCTTCTTGAAGTTTAGCTTCCTATCAATAAATACTCCTAGGTCTTTTTCCCCATTGGATTTCTGCAGGGTTTTTCTTTCATTATATAGTTTGCTTCTCTGTTGTTTTTTCCTAGGTGAAGAACTGCACATTTATCTACATTGAACTCCATCTGCCATATTTCGGACCATTCTTCAAGCTTTTTCAAATCTTGTTGTAAGGTGTTTCTTTCTTCTTCTGTATTAGCTACTCCATAGAGCTTAGTATCATCGGCAAAGATTTTACATTTAGATGATAGATTGTCTGGCAAGTCATTGATATAAATCAGGAAGAGAACTGGTCCCAGTACACTTCCTTGTGGAACTCCACTTGTTACCAGTCTCTCTGTTGATGCTGTTCCATTCACTATCACTTTTTGTCTTCTATCTTTGAGGAAATCTCGGACCCATTTGACTGTCTGATCATTAATTTGATACTGTTCCAATTTCCTGATTAGGCGCCAGTGTGGAACTTTGTCAAATGCCTTTCTGAAGTCGAGGTATATGACATCTAAATTGTTGCCTAATTCCAGGTCTCTCGTCCAGTCATCCATTGTTTCAAGTAGGTTTGTTACTGTAGACCTTCCCGCCATGAAACCATGTTGATCTTTGCTGAATAGTTTGTTCTTGGTCATATGATCAACCATTTCTTCTCTAATCAGCTGTTCCATGAGCTTGCAGACGACAGATGTCAGGCTCACTGGTCTGTAGTTTTCTGGATTTTTTCTGTCTCCCTTCTTGAATATGGCTGTGACGTTAGCTTCTTTCCATTCCCTTGGTAGTCTTCCTTCTTTCATCGACTGGTTAAATATCTTGGTTAGGGGTTCTACTAGCTGCTCTGCTAAGTTTTTTAGGATGTAAGGATGAAGTTTGTCAGGTCCAGGTGATTTACTCTCCTTTAGGTTTTGTAGTCTCTTCATTACTCTCTCTTCAGTAATCGGCCATTGTGTAGTATCTATATTACTTGTTTTAGCAATATCTGGCAAGTTTTTTCTGGTTCTCCACTGTAAAGACACTTGCAAAGAAGAGATTTAGCACCTCTGCCTTGTCTTCATCTTCAGATGCCCAAGTGCCATCTTCTTTTTTTATGTCACAGGTTCCCTGTCTTGTCTTCATTTTACTGTTTACATAACTCCAGAATACTTTAGGATTTTCTTTCGTTTCCTCTGCTATCTTGTTCTCATACTTTTGATGCGCTTGTCGGACTATTTTAGTAGTTGCGTTTCTCACTCTTTTGTATTTGTCCCAATCCTCTTCCTTTTTGCTTCTAGAGTATCTTCTATTTACTGCCTTCTTCTTCCGTAATGCCTCTCTCACTTCCTGCGTCATCCAAGGTTGCTTTCTTCTCCCAACCCGGTTCCCTCTGCTTTTCGGGATGTTTTTCTCGAAGCATTGGTTAAGTACTCTGGTAAATCTACTCCAGTTGTTTCCTACGGTGTCCTCGATTAGTATTTCCTCCCATTTGATATGCCCCAGTTCCTCTTTCATACTCTCTAGATCAGCCTTCCTATATCTGAGTGTCAGTTTTTCATCTACAGTCTCTGATGTCGCCCTCAGTTTTAGGAATATGGTCGCATGGTCGCTTTTTCCCAGTGGGTGGCTCAGTCTTAGGTCGATTATGTCATTTTCTTCCTCCATCAATATCAAGTCCAATACGTTGGGCTTTTGGTTTTTTCTCTGTCTCGTGGGTTCTTTTATTATCTGTTGTAGGTAGCAATCTTCAATGGTTTCTATGAAACTTTCCTCCAGGCTTCCCTCTTTTGGTTCGTCCATCCCTTTCCACTCCAGTTCCGGCATGTTGAAGTCTCCCATAATAATTATCTCTGAATGCTTTTTTTGTGATGCTCTCCTTATCATCTCCAACATTCTCTCATTATTTTCTCCTGTGCTATTTGGGCTCCGATAAATCACTCCTACTAGTATCTGACTTTGTCCAGTTACTCCAATCGAGCACCAAGCGCTCTCCCTAAAGTCGTGATCTGTGAGTTCCTCTATGGGGTTAACCTTGAGGTTCTCTCTCACCAATAAGTATATTCCTCTGCCGGAAGTTTCAAAATCTCTGCTAGCTATTATAGTGTATCCCTCAATACCTAACTCTGCTATGGTTGGGTGTGTTGTTGCATTCTTTGGCTTAGCTTCTGTTATTGCTATTACATCTGGATCTTCTTCTTCTGCCATAGCCTTTAGCTCCTCTCTCTTATTCATCACACTGTCTGCGTTCGTGTACATGAACTTCAGGGTATTTTTCATATTCACGTGCTGCCCCTCCTTATCATTTACTGGTACTTCTCTTTTTTGAATTTTCTTGTTGTCTTCGAGTCCTTGCTCAGAAACATTTTGGGCAATTGGACTGACACGTTTCCAATATAGTCATTCCTCATCCCAATCCCAGTCATTTCCTCCAACATCGCTGTCTCTCTTTCTTATTTGTTCACTAAACTTCTCCCTGAAAATGACCCTTTTCTTATATATGACTACATCTTCCCCTGCTTCTCGTCTTCTCCTCAGCTCCTCTCTTAACTCCTTGGCCTGCTCTCTTTGCATAATTGTTTGGTCTGCTCCAATATACACCTTTTGTAAGCATTCCCGTTTATGGTCTTTCAACTGTTTGCTGTTCCTAAGAGCAGTGTTACGCTGATCCGTTGACATCAGACTTATTTTCATGGGTCTTGGTCTATCTTCTCTTCTGCCCAATCTGATCACTTGCTCTATAGGGTTGAGGCTGTCTTTGTTTCCATGAACCTGCAACTCTTTGAGTACCATTTGGGCTTTTCTTATATCTTCCTTGTTGTCGCCATCTTTAGCTTCTGGTATGCCATACATAATTACATTTTTCACCCTCTTAGCCCTTTCATTTCTCTCCTCTTCTAGTTCCAGGTTCTTTTTCACCATTGCCTGCTTCTTCTCCTCAGTTTCATTGATTTTCCTCATTTCATTTAAATCTTGTCTTACTCTATCTGACTTTTCTTCTGTACTTCTCTTGAGTCTCTCCTTAATCTCACTCGCCTCAGACATAGGGTAGGCCTCTATCTCATCCTTTGCTGTTGATTTCACTATTTCTATCATCTCCTCTGTGAATTCACCTTTTTGAATGATATTCACACTTTTATCTACGTCTTCTACTTTTTTCCTGAGTTTATCTACTTCCTTTTCAAGCTGCATGAAATTGCCCAAGAACTTTGAGGCCACTTTGTTGCAGGACTTAGAGCAGTAGTAATGCAGCAGCGGACATTCTTTTTCTGAGTCTTTCTTCAACAGTTGATAGGTGTCATCATCTATCTTTTCACACAAAGTATGAAACCACTGGTCACAGAGCTCGCACTGTAAGCATTTCTCAATCTCTTTGCATACATATTCACATTTTCCGCAAGTCTCAGTCTCAGCTTTTGCTTTTGCCTTATTTGTACCCATCGGTGCAGGGCTTTCTTTCCTACTACTGCCACTACTAGTACTGGCACTGCCAGTTCTACCTTTCCTACTACTGCTGTTTAAGCTCATCTTCTTACTTGTTAAATGACCAGATCTATCTAAGTCTTAGCTGTACTGTATCACTGTATCTTGTCGTTCACTCCAATCTGATAAGTATCTAACTAATCTCAACTAGATATCTCAAGTACACACACAAGCCGGAATCCTCTCGAAGGCAGAAATTACATAAATCCAATTCGAAAATGAACAAGTTTTGATGTCCGATATTTCATTCAAGTTTTGTGTTTCTGGTGAGGGGAGCGAGAAGATTCAATATCAATATTGAATAATAATATTGAGTACTATTGTCACTGCCTAAATATTTCTAGAATTTAGATCAAGAAGATTGAATCAGGAGAGAAATGTAAACACGTCCGCCATCTTGGATTTCCACCATTAAACTAACATAACTTTTCTTCTGCTTATCTGATTTTCACAATTTTGGTATCAGTAGAATCGTGTTGAAAAGCACTTTAAAATGATATAGGTTTCATTGAGCCCAATCCAATTTGAATTTTTTACCAAAGTACCTAACAACAGGTTACCCAGCATGAAAACAATTCACAACTCAATAGCCAAACAACAACAAACATTGAAACAACAACAATTACGTTCCCACAATATTTTGAACACTAACGAAGTGTGTTTCAGCGTCCTTATCGATAAGTTTGGAAATCGACTAATATCTAATTTATTTCAGTGAAATGTTTTCACTAACTTCACTAAATAAAAACGAAAGTGAAAGTACAATGACGAACTTTGGTTCTTTAACTTTTTATTCTGTAAAAAATACCTTTTTTCCTCGCTTTTCTGTCTTGCAATTGCTGTTTTTTCTGCTTTCCACTGTAAGGGACTTTACGTGGCATAATGTTTCAAGCGTTAAACCTTACGAATTGTGAAAATTAGCTTCCCAAGAACCAACTCACGGCATGTGCTCTGCCCTGAGGTTCCCAGTTCTTAGAACCAAGTCAACTTATATTAGTCAACTTGCCAGGGTTGCCAGATTATTTTTCAACAAAATGCCAGGGGAAGACTCAAAAAATGCCAAAACACTCAAAAAAATGCCAAAGTCTGTTGACTCCCACCCCCACTAAGAAAACTACTCACTTTTGATAGACAATTTACTATCATATCCTGGTGGCTTGCGTGTTTTCTTTTCTTTTTTTTTTTCTTTTTTTTTTGAATTATACTAAATTTCCTGTTGGGGTAATTTTTTTATTAAGAAAAGGTGTCATTTGAAGTATAATATACAAGAAAAGAAAATGCCAAATGAAAATGCCAAATGCCAAATGATTTTTCTAATGCCAAACGGTTTTCAAAAATGCCAGATTTTTGGAATCTGGCATTTAAAATGCCAAACTGGCAACCCTGCAACTTGCTAGTCGAGATAATATTGACTTGAACCGCAGCAAATGCACAAGAAAAACATGTCAAGGGGTAGAACCTGTTTTCGTTGTCAATGAAAATATTATGATTTCAAATTTTCACTTGTTTAAGAATAATTTTGATAAAAGATTTCAGATTTTACCGAATGTTGTTGTTTATGATGTCCTAAGAGACAATTTTCTTTGCCTCGATACTACAATGTTTGCCTTAGAGAAGTAAACATGGCGACTGATTTTGGTTTGGTATCTATGGAAAAAATTGACAAATGCTGTGAGAATTAAGTTCAGCATCAGCAACTGCAAATAGTGGGAATATGACAATTATCATTTCGTTTCGAATTTAGAAAATGAATTTTTCTTTTCAAATAAGTAAGCTGTTGCCTGAAGAGATTACTACAGTAGACAACAAACTTCAAGTCTGTCGTCAATACGGCCAAGACAGGTAAAAAAACACGCCAAAAAAAAAAAAAATAATAAGATATCGAAATAATTAAGTAATCCACAGATTTAGACCCAATGTATTCAGCTAGTTTTTAAAAAAAATGTTCTGCCGGTGGCACTAGTCATTTATATTATATATTCATAATGAACGAGCTTCATCCAACATTATATGACAATCTCTGGGAGTGGGAGGCCTTCCGAAAGTTCCTCGCGCTAGCTCTGGGAGTGGGAGGCCTTCCGAAAGCTCCTCGCACTAGCATTATTTCAATTTGTATTTTATTCATTCAATTTGTCAATATATAGTGGCATGTTTATGCATGAGAATGACTGGTAAAAACCCCTCTCTTAATGTATTTTTCTTTCTTACTAAATTTTTGCCGAGATTGTTACCATAACATCTGCTTTTCTTCTCTACTCAACAGGTATGGCTATCAGGAACTCAAAAAGATGCTCTTTGAAATCGTGGACAAGATGGGCGATGCCTCTGCTAAAGTAATTCCTCTGCTTGTCTATTAGCATGTATATATAAATAACATTTTAGTGATAAACACACTTGCCTTTTTAAGGGTCCGATTTTTAGGTTTGAACAGCAGCGGAGGAACTCTTCAGCCAACAACAAAAAAACAATGTTGGCTGAAGAGGGCTTTTTGAGCCCAAAACGTTCTGTATTTGGTGTTTTGTTCTTTTTTAAAGCTGTCATATTCATTTTTGTTTATAACTTTTTACTGCCCAGTATAGATAGATTCTGATCAATTGAATCAAAACTACAGTTGTCTTGTTTTTGTTATTGACTGAAAAAGCCTTTTGACATTGAGTGTTAATGATTTGATTTTGTTCTTATTTGAAGCTGTTACAATCATTCTGTTTCTTTTGACTGTCATCATTGGGAACTCTTTTTTTGTACATAGTACTTTTTACACTAAAAAATAATTTGGACTGAAAATTGGCAGGGATTGACGTGTATGTATTCTACAGGTCTGATAATCCAAATTGTTCTGGACTTTTTGTTGTTAAATTGAAACAGTCTCAAACCAATGCAAAATATTGTCCATGACAATACTGTGAAATCAAGCCCATAATTGTGTTTAGTGATCAGACCTGCAAATAGGTGCATGTATGTCAGGATGACTCAGAGTTTTGTTTCACCCAATTCCCATTTCGATTTCAGGCCCAGAGGTTGCCAGGTACAATCACCACCGGGTCCAAGCTGGAGAACTCTAACCACCATCTCTATGTCATGAAGGATGTGACAGGGTAAGCATGGCCTTCATTTCTTCTTTCATAGCCCTTCACAACCATTTCATAGCCCTTCACAATCATTTCATAGCTTATCACAACCATTTCATAGCCCTTCATAAACCATTTCATAGCCCTTCACAATCATTTCATAGCCCTTCACAACCATTTCATAGCCCTTCACAACCATTTCATAGCCCTTCACAACCATTTCATAGCCCTTCACAACCATTTCATAGCCCTTCCCAACCATTTCATAGCCCTTCACAATCATTTCATAGCCCTTCACAATCATTTCATAGCCCTTCACAACCATTTCATAGCCCTTCACAATAATTTCATAGCCCTTCACAACCATTTCATAGCCCTTCACAACCATTTCATAGCCCTTCACAATCATTTCATAGCCCTTCACAACCATTTCATAGCCCTTCACAATCATTTCATAGCCCTTCACAATCATTTCATAGCCCTTCACAACCATTTCATAGCCCTTCACAACCATTTCATAGCCCTTCACAATCATTTCATAGCCCTTCACAACCATTTCATAGCCCTTCACAACCATTGAGCCCATGGAGACAGATTTTATCCTTTTTCTATAGCGTGAAATGGAAAATATCTATTGCTTGCTCCCTTTTGGATAGGATACTTGACTTTCACAAAGTACTTTCCACCAGATCTAACAGACCCAGCTACCCAATCACTGCTGTGCATAGGGAGGGACATGAAAAAGATGTCAAATTAACCCAGGGTTAATTTCAGACCTTTGTGTGTGAAGCGACTGCTTTACCCAGGGTTGATTTCAGACCTTTGTGTGTGAAGCGACTACTTTACCCAGGGTTGATTTCAGATCTCAGTCCCTTTGTGTGTGAAGCGACTGCTTTACCAACTGAGCTTTCAGGACCCCGATTTCTTGTTTCTTGTTTCTTGTTTGGTGTGAGTAAATTTTTACATCAGCAGCTCAGTATTTTTATGTCTTGTCTTGTAACAAAACCAAGGTATGTTGACAATGGTCAGTTTCTGGATGGGTGAGAATCATTTTAAGATTCTGACCTTTGCATTGTTAGTGCATGGGCCAGTGGGCGAAACCCTCCCCCCCCCCCCCCCTGGGGGAGTTTTCGCCACATGGTTTTTCTGAAACAGCAATATATCTTGAGTATTAATCCGGGTGTTACCGTTTTTTCAAGTGTCATTTACGAGAGTTACGGCCCTTGAAAGGTCATTAGGTGCAGTTTTTTGTGAAATCGTTTTTGTGCATAAAATGGTTGTTTATCACCTTAAAATTGTTTCACATACAATCAATAATGGAATTTTATTGTAATTTCTCATTTTTTACCTCATATCATAAAATATTTTACAAAGCCATATAGCGTTTTTAAATCTTTGATAGCCATTTTCTCTATAATTTGAAAAAAAAATATATTACAGTGTACTTGTTTCCCTTCAGGATGAATAAACAAGAGGGATTTTGCACTAGCACAATTCAGGCATGCTTCAGGGACATATAACACAAATTAATCCGGGTGTTACAGTTTTTTCAAGTATCATTTACAGGAGTTATGGCCCTTGAAAGGTCATCGGGTGCAATTTTTCGTGAACTCATTTTTGTCCATAAAATGATTGTTTATCACCCTAAAATTGCTTCAAATGCAATAAATAGTGGAATTTTATTGTCATTTCTCACTTTTTGCCTCATATCATAAAATATTTTACAAAGCTATATAGGGTTTTAAAATATTTGATAGCCATTTTCTCTATAATATGAAAAAAATATATATTACAGTGTATTTGCTTCCTTTCAGTGATAAATAAACAAGAGGAATTTTGTACTAGCACAATTCAGGCATGATTAATGGGCATATAACACATATTTCTGAAAGTGTATCCTTTGGTGTAAGAGCTTGGTCAGCCATATACATTTGTAACATTTGACCTTGCTGTAGCAAAGAAAGCTTACGATATTGTCTGGCAAAACCCACAGCTTTACAAAACAGTCATTATTCACCTGGGTGTCTTTCACACCATAATGTCATATCTTGGTGCCCTGGGAAAGCTCCAAAGTGGATCTGGTTTTGAAGAAATTGTGACTGAAGCAGGGATATGTGCACATGGTTCTATGGATAGGGTTATGAGTGGAAAGAACTACAACAGGGCTATACGAGTGCATGTGTCTGTTTTGGAGGCTCTAGAGAGGCTTCTGCTTGCAAAATTTGAGCAGGACACGGATTCAAAACTCAGTAAAGACCTCATGTCTTACATAAAGGAATTCACCGAAGGAATTTCAAGCCATACAGCTAATAAAATTCTCCAGTCAACTGTGTATGCTGAGTTATTTTCCCAGTATGAAGCCTTCAAAGAGAGTGTCCGCTCAGGAAAGTACGGAAAAACTGCACAATACTGGATCCAATACATGAACAGAGTTTGGCTTCTCCTCCAGTTTCTGCGAGCTACAAAGACAAACAACTTTCTTCTTCATATATCTTGTTTAAAAGAACTGTGCCCACTGCTTTTTACCATGAATCACCACAATTATGCCAAGTATCTCAGTGTATATTTTGTGTCACTAGCCAACCTGATTCATTCCCACCCAGGGGCAGAAGAAATGTTACAAGATAATGGATTTAGTGTCTCCAGATCAAGGACGCCTGCTGGAAGAATAGCAGTTGATATGACCATTGAACAAACAATAAACAAACATGCAAAGACAAAAGGAGGTATTGTTGGGTTCAGCAAGAGTCTTCCAAGCTATTACCGTTGGAGTGGAACAAGACACAATCGAGCAGAATATGTATCAGCAACCCAAAGAATGATCAGCAACAACAACTGTATGGATATAGACACCCACAAAGAATTGAGCCTTGCAGAAAAAAGACAAAGTGAAAAGCGAGTGCAAAAGATCCTCCAGGCATTTTCAGCATTTATCAATCCCTTTGAAGTTGAAGATGGTCTGGTCAGTCTAGCTTCAGGAATGAAAGTGCAAGAGGATGTTGCTGATGACCTGCTAGCCGTGGAAAAAAACAGGAAAAAGATTGTTTGAAAGTTTTGTTGAAAACAGACTGAAGGAAAAGACTGTAGAATTTCACAAGCCATTAGAAAGAAACAAGACCAAGACATTTGCATCATTGAGGAAAGTGGTAACAGTGAAAAAAGACATGAACGTGGTCAAAATCAAGGCACAAAGAAATTTATTTGGCCAGCTTCTTGTTTTGTCCCAAGAGCACAGTGTTGATCTTCAAAAAGTTCTTCAATATCCTCTAACACCTAATCCATGGTCGCTGGCTTCATCAGATGGTTTACCTCTGAAGACCAACAAAGCAACTCTGTTGCACAAGCTCACGCCTGACAATTCATTAATGTTCAAGGATTATGCAAAAAAAAAAAACAAACACCGTTTACATTGTTGATGGCAATGCACTGTTACAAACTCTGTCAGCAATCCCAAATACATTTGGTGAAGTAGCCAAACTTACATTTTCCTCCTTACCACAAGCAGCTTGTGTACACTTTGTGACTGATACTTACATAGAAGATTCAATCAAAGGTTGTGAGAAATTGAGGAGAGGATCTTCTGAAGATAATGCATACTGGTTAAGAGGATCTGCAACAACAGTGCCCAGACGTTGGAAATCATTTCTCAGCTGCATTGATAACAAAAGATCCCTCATCAGGTTTCTCCTCAAGGAATGGGAAAGTAACGAATATGCAAAGAAACTGAGAAACAGGGAAATCTTCTTTGTCTGTGAAGAGAGATGCACCTTACTTTACAGTGACACGGATGAATTTACCACAGCTGTACCTTGTCTAGATCTCTACTCATCACAGGAAGAGGCAGACACACGAATTATACTGCACTATCAATATGCTTCCCGCCAACCAAACTGTGAAACAATTGTTGTCAGATCACCAGACACGGATGTCTTCTTACTTCTCCTTTCATTCTCAGAGACAATTGGAAAGACCCTGATTTTTGATACTGGCTGTGGCAACAACAGGCGACAAATCAATGTCTCTCAGATAGCATGGACTTTGTCTAAACAGATGTGTGATGCATTACTTGGTGTCCATGCATTCACAGGCTGTGACACAACAAGTTGCTTTGCTGGGCAAGGAAAGCTGAAAGCTCTAAAATTTCTTCAAAAGGAGGAAGATCTTAGAATTCTGTTCTCCAGATTTGGAACATCAGCAGCTGTTTCGAGTAATGACTGTCTCATGTTAGAGTCATTTGTGTGCAAGCTGTATGGCAAAACCTCATGCACAAGTGTCAACAAAGTGAGGTATGACATAGTTCGCCAGCGTTTCAAAGGAAAGAAAGGTACCATCTCATGCAGTGGTGGAATTGATCTGTGTCAGATGCCTCCTTGTAGTCAAGTATTGTCACTGCACATATCAAGAGCCAACTTTCAAACTCTCATTTGGACGAATGCAGTGTGCCAGAATCCTAGCATTCCAAAACCAGAGGATAACGGTTGGCAGAGAAATTCTGCAAATGAATTGGAAGTACAGTGGTTCAAAGATGCTTTCATTCCAGATGAGTTGCAGGAAATTGTGTATGAAGAAAGCTGCACCAGTACTGACGAAGATACATATGCCGAGGATGGTAGTGATAGCTTTGACAGTGATTTCCTTGACGACACTTCAGAGGACGAAGAGGATTTTGCTACTGATGATGAGGATATGTAATAAATTGGTGAGCAGTGCAAACTGTTAAGGAGTAAAGCATGTTTGCAAAACACATAAGGATATTGTTTTTATGTACTTACTGCATCTTGAATCAAGAATCCCTTTTGAGTATCAATTATTCTTCATAATATAACAATGCGATTTCGTTCAAAAGTCTTCGGTAATGATGCTTCACTTGGGTTGTGAACAAATTAGTCTTTTTTCATGATATATCTATTGTTTTTACCACACCTTCAACTTACTTTTAAATGTGACAACTGGACATCAATACCATGTTTAAAAAGAATGAAAATTATGATGAATTTGGCATCCCACAAAGTGGAGAAAAATTTAAGGGTTGCGTACACTTTTAGTTTTTCCTGTGACGTAGAAATATGAAGGTTGTTGTTGAGGCTTGGGCCATAGCTTTCTTCAGTGCTACATTTTTAATGAACATGCTGTTTTTGGCCATATTTAAAATAATTTTTGTGTAAAACACTGAAATAGCCCATAAGTTTAGCTAAGACACTTCATGAGATTACTGACAAATTGTTTCAACTTTCTGTGAATCTATATAATATTTACAAATTTAAAGCTTGTGCACATAGTTTGATAGTATCTATATTCAATTTCCTTCAGTTTGATACCCAATTTGCATATATTTGAATTAATATTGTAGTCTCCAGAGCCTTTGAAAGAAATGTTTCTCTTTTTTGCAAGGGGACACAACTCACTTTTTTCAAAGGGCCATAACTCTCTTAAATGACACTTATTTTTACGGTAACAGTGGAATTTGTATGGCCAATAAGTTCTATTATTTGAAAAACATAGTGGCATAAACTCCCAAAGGGGGGGGGGGGGGGGAGGGGAGGTCCCAGTGGCCTAAGCACTAGTGTTCTTGGTAAGTCTATTTTTTTTTACAGACGTTACCTGGCTCGACTCAGTTGTGAATGAGAACCTGGCTAATAGGGAGTCACTGATATTGTGAGAATTTAGTGTACAATAAAGATGTCTTACAAGTGATTTGTACTGTATGATATGGACATCTGGGTCCATATAGCTTGCTTGGAGAATAAAAAATACATCATAAAGTGCATAGAACATGGTAAATCTGTGGCAATGCACTTTATAAATGACCATGATTCAATTTATAAAATCTCTCACAATATTTAATTGTTCTATGTTCAACTTAAACTATGATCATGTTGTTGGGAATGTCTGTTTGTCTTGTGCATCTCAGGGAGAAGAACTCTGTCATCGGCATCTTGAAAGTGGGAACCAAGAAATTGTTTGTGTATGACGTCACCAAAAAGCAGCATGAGTTAGACCCCTTGTGTGTTTTGGACTTCTACGTACACGAGTCGAGGCAAAGGATGGGTTGTGGTAGAAAACTCTTTGATTTCATGCTGGCTGTAAGTTGATTTTACTTCTTCCTCGTCATCACCATCATCATAATCATCATCACCATCATCATCATCACCGTCATCATCATCACCATCATCATCATCATCCTTCCCTATCTTTGTCTATATAATTTATATCCTTCCTTTCCCCCCAGACTGAGAACATTCCAGTCAAACAGATGGCCGTCGATCGTCCTTCACCCAAATTCTTGTCTTTCCTAAAAAAACATTACAACCTGCACGCCCAGATTCCCCAGGTCAACAATTTTGTCATTTTTGATGGATTTTTTCACAACAGAAATGGTGAGGACAAAACAATAGTCCGTTTGTCTCTCTCTCTCTCTCTCTCTCTCTCTCTCTCTCTCTCTCTCTCTCTCTCTCTCTCTGCTCTCTCTCTCTCTCTTTCTATCTCTCTCTCTCTCTCTCTCTCTCTCTCTCTCTCTCTCTCTCTCTCTCTCTCTCTTTCTCTTTCTATCTCTCTCTCTCTACTCTTCTCTCTCTCTCTCTCTCTCTCTCTCTCTCTCTCTCTCTCTCTCTCTCTCTCTCTCTCTCTCTCTCTCTCTCTCTCTCTGTCTGTCTCTCTGAAAACCTTATTATTAAGTAATATACAAAAATGAATTTAGTGGTTTAAAAAAATGACCAAATATCAAACACAGAACGTTTTGGGCAAAAAAATATTCTTCGGTCGGCCAACAACAAAAACAGTGAAAATGTTATCCAAGATTCATTTGTGCAACTTAAAAAAACCCCCAAAAAGCTGTAAGAATCATAACGGGAAATACAAGAGAAAATATTACCCCTGTTTTCAAACAACTCCACCGTTTGCCTGTTGAGATGAGAATGGAGTTCAAGATGGCCTGTATAATGTTCAAATGTATTCATGGCTTAGCACCACATGACCTAATACCATTGATATCAAATGTATTCATGGCTTAGCACCACAGGACCTAATGCCATTGATATCAAATGTATTCATGGCTTAGCACCACAGGACCTTATGCCATTGATATCAAATGTATTCATGGCTTATCACTACATGACCTAATGCCATTGATATCAAATGTATTCATGGCTTAGCACCACAGGACCTAATACCATTGATATCAAATGTATTCATGGCTTAGCACCACAGGACCTTATGCCATTGATATCAAATGTATTCATGGCTTATCACTACATGACCTAATGCCATTGATATCAAATGTATTCATGGCTTAGCATCACAGGACCTTATGCCATTGATATCAAATGTATTCATGGCTTGGCACCACAGGACCTAATACCATTGATATCAAATGTATTCATGGCTTAGCACCACATGACCTAATACCATTGATATCAAATGTATTCATGGCTTAGCACCACAGGACCTAATGCCATTGATATCAAATGTATTCATGGCTTGGCACCACATGACCTAATACCATTGATATCAAATGTATTCATGCCTTCGCACCACATGACCTAATGCCATTGATATCAAATGTATTCATGGCTTCGCACCACATGACCTAATGCCATTGATATCAAATGTATTCATGGCTTAGCACCACATGACCTAATGCCATTGATATCAAATGTATTCATGGCTTAGCACCACAGGACCTAATGCCATTGATATCAAATGTATTCATGGCTTAGCACCACAGGACCTAATGCCATTGATATCGGAGTACAGGCCACCTCGGGCTCTCCACTTCTGACAACACACCATTTTAGAAAGAAAAATGTCCGAAACCAAATTCTCCTGGCGTCCATTTTACGTTGTGGCGCAATCAATCAATCAGAAATTCTCTCTTGGTCTTTTCCAGAACGGCTCAAACTATTGAGAGCTTCAAGAAGACAGAATATTTTAGATTAACTTTCCTTTGATCTTTCAAAATTTAATATTTAATTTTCTTAAAATTCTCATATCACCTTTGTCTTATAGATAGAGAAAAGAAAGTGGAATTCCCATTTTTAAATTTAAAACTTTTTCTGGACATACATTTCTAACTTGTGAATGCCAATTTTAAAACTTGTTTTTTGTATTTTTTCCTTTTCTGTTCATTTACAAAATTTCTAGACAAGAGGAACAGACAAAGCAGATTCCCTGGTAGTGGTTACCATAGCAACACCACACAAAGGTCACGACCCAATTCTGGTGAGTGTTGAATGTGTCACTCATCTTTTTTTCTATTCACTCCTAACTAAGCTTGACAATCAAAACATTTTTAAAACCTGTAACCTTTGACCTACACGTTACACGTTGAGGGCCATACCAGCAGGCGACAAGGTTACACAAAAAAACCCTGTAAATACTGTAAATTGATTGAGAAAATGATTACAGGAAGTAAAACTCTCAGTCCTGGAAAGCTAATTGGGGTCATCCAAGAGAAAAAAGAATAATCAAATGATACACGAGGGGCATGAACTGGGAACTCCCCAGCTCACTGGCAATGAATGCCTTATCTACTCAGCCACCATGTTTAAAAAGAAGTATTGAACATCACAAAAGAATTATTGTAGAAGAAATAAAACAAAATATAGAACATGAAAACTTTTCTGTAACCTTGATGGTCTAATCAACAACATTACCTTTATTTTCCTTTGTCTCCACAGGTAGAAAAAGTAACACCCCCTTGTCAACACCCCATTTAAACCAACTATCTCAACCACCTCAACCATCTTCGATACAAAATAACCACGGTAATTATCCTCCCTTTTCCCCATCCAATTCCAAATATGGAAACAGGCAGTCGCCCAGCTATATGGCTGCTGGTGAAAGAATGTACAGTCGACACGGTGCTACACCCCCAAATCCTAGAGCCACGCCCCCTTACAGCAAGGCCACACCTCCTAGTGCTAATTGTAATACCCAATTGACTAACGGGATGGGAATGGTTGAACAGTCTTCTCTAGCCATTTCTCGTTCTAATTCTTTTGCCAATAAACATAGCAACAACACCGCTGATGTTCCGAGCGAACCAACACAAAATATCACCAACATTCCAGGGGTGAATAATAAAATAAACAACACATACGACATCAATTACAACAAGATGACATCCCCTTACATGCAATACGCCATGGGTACCAAGAACACACCTCCGTATTATGACAAAAATAATTTGCATACACAGGCAACCAACGGCATGGGGTCAATTTCCAGGCAACAGGAAATAAGTTATGAATCTCATCAACCTTTAAGTGCTCCAAATTTCAGCAGCAGAAGTACACCTCAGAATGGAAATACAGGAATAGGAAGTGCAAACGGTTTCCTGCCAGACATCAGAAGTGGGAATTCCTCTCGTCAATTCGATCTTGGAAATCAACAGAGATTTAATAATGCTCAACTTCCTCCGAGCGGAAAAAGGACGAGTAAGAATTTGTTGTACTTTCAGACAAACAATGTGCTGTGTCGAAATTGGGATGGGGAATTGATAGAAACAAAGAAAACGAATGCTATTCATGCTTGTCAATCATGTAGACATTTGGGATGGGGAATTGATAGAAACAAAGAAAACGAATGGTATTCATGCTTGTCAATCATGTAGACATTTGGGATGGGGAATTGATAAAAATAAAAAAAATGAATGCTATTCATGCTTGTAAAAAATATTTAATAAATCAGGTTTTTGAAATGTAAACACACACAATGACTATCATGTTATTATGCCATCATTTTAAAAATGGAGATAATCATAAACTTAAAATTTAATTGCAGACGAGATTCTTTGACAGTCATAATCTACAAACTGTTAAACATACATAAAAATAACTCTAATACACAACCATAACATACAATAATATAACTCTAATACACAACCATAACATACAATAATATGTCTAATACACAACCATAACATATAATAATATAACTCTAATACACAACCATAACATACAATAATATAACTCTAATACACAACCATAACATACAATAATATGTCTAATACACAACCATAACATACAATAATATAACTCTAATACACAACCATAACATACAATAATATAACTCTAATACACAACCATAACATACAATAATATGTCTAATACACAACCATAACATATAATAATATAACTCTAATACACAACCATAACATACAATAATATAACTCTAATACACAACCATAACATACAATAACATAACCCTAATACACAACCATAACATATAATAACATAACTCTAATACACAACCATAACATACAATAACATAACCCTAATACACAACCATAACATACAATAATATAACTCTAATACACTACCATAACATACAATAATATGTCTAATACACAACCATAACATATAATAATATAACTCTAATACACAACCATAACATACAATAATATAACCTAATACACAACCATAACATACAATAAATGTCTATAACAACATAACTCTCATCCACAACCATAACATACAATGATATGTCTAATACACAACCATACCATACAATAATATAACTCTCATACACAACCATAACATATAATAATATAACTCTCATACACAACCATAACATACGGTAAAATATCTTGAATACACAACTATATCAGGAATCTTCTAGAACGTCACACAATTCTCAATATCATCCAGCATGGTTTTAGTTAATAACAAAAATAACCAAAAAGGAATTGAAGTCGATGACAACCGCTTGATGGCTTTTACAATGTTTTGAATTTCAAACTGCCAAATTTACTCAATCCTTCTAGATGTCTGTAAATATCCCATTTAAAAACTCGGGACCAGGCACCAGTCTGAGAGAAAGATTTCTTTACAAGGTTTGAGAGGGTAGTCCATTCATTAAAGCTTTTAATAAAAATGATATTACATAGTTTTTAAAAACCTCAATTTGTTTTGTTAACTTAAAGTGTACGGAATAAAGATAGCAGTAATAGTCACGTGACTCTACTGAGACTGTAGTCCCATCACTTTACCTGATCTCGTGGTGAACATGATGAAGTGTAGAAATAACGGGAGATGGTTGGATTGTAATCAAATTCTTTCTGGCTGGTTAAAAATCTATTGTAGCCTCCTGGGAAATCCCACCGTGTTGTAAACGGGTTCTCTCTCATTCTCATCGACACGTTTGACATGGTGCATTGTTTGTTGATTGTTATGTCGTGTGATCACAAACACACACACTCGCGCACACACACACACACGGCTTTTTAACACGTCATGCTTCACATGTTATATCTTGAATTGTTTTTTTACCATAATATATCTTCTTTTTTGTTTTATTTGTTTTTGACTTTTGTTGCTATTGTTGTTGTTACTTTTGCTGTCAATGTTGTTGTTGTTGTTGTTGTTATTGTCTTTGCCATTTTTGTTATTGTTATTATTATTGTTTTTGCCATTGTTGTTGCTATTGTATTTGCCAATGTTGTTGTTATTGTCTTTGCCAATGTTGTTGTTATTGTCTTTGCTATTGTTGCCATTGCTGTTGTTGTTGTTATTATTGTTGTTATTGTCTTTGCCTATGTTGTAGCCATTGTAGTTGTTAATGTTATTATTGCTAATGTTGTTATTGTTGTTGTGTTGTTAATATTGCCATTGTTGTTGAAATTGTCTTTGCCAATGTTGTTGTTATTTTTGTTATTGTTGCCATTGCTGTTGTTGTTGTCATTGTTGTTGTCGTTGTTTTCCTCATTGTTGTTGTAGTCAATATATTTGATTTTTTTTTATCACCCTCAGAGTTGATGTTTACATTCCTTGCTATTGATTTGATTCCATAGAAAATGTTTGGGTTTTTCTCTCTATGACGCTGAACTAACGCTTACCTTAACACTCTGCCTGTTCTATTTATATCTTTAGATCTTAAATAAGACGGGACAGAAATGGTCACAATTTAATTTTGATTTATTTAGTTCCAAGTAATGTTTGTGTTTTTTGTTCATCCTTATCTTTTGTTTTGTTGACTAGTTTTTTTTACATCATTAGTTCTATGTCGTTTCGTTTCGTTCCTTTCTTCAGCCTTATCTTTTGTTTTGTTGACTAGTTTTTTTTACATCATTAGTTCTATGTCGTTTCGTTTCGTTCCTTTCTTCAGCCTTTCTTTTGTTTTGTTGACTAGTTTTTTTTACATCATTAGTTCTATGTCGTTTCGTTTCGTTCCTTTCTTCAGCCTTATCTTTTGTTTTGTTGACTAGTTTTTTTTACATCATTAGTTTTATGTCGTTTCGTTTCGTTCCTTTCTTCAGCCTTATCTTTTGTTTTGTTGACTAGTTTTTTTTTACATCATTAGTTCTATGTCGTTTCGTTTCGTTCCTTTCTTCAGCCTTATCTTTTGTTTTGTTGACTAGTTTTTTTTACATCATTAGTTCTATGTCGTTTCGTTTCGTTCCTTTCTTCAGCCTTATCTTTTGTTTTGTTGACTAGTTTTTTTTACATCATTAGTTCTATGTCGTTTCGTTTCGTTCCTTCCTTCAGCCTTATCTTTTGTTTTGTTGACTAGTTTTTTTTACATCATTAGTTCTATGTCGTTTCGTTTCGTTCCTTTCTTCAGCCTTATCTTTTGTTTTGTTGACTAGTTTTTTTTACATCATTAGTTCTATGTCGTTTCGTTTCGTTCCTTTCTTCAGCCTTATCTTTTGTTTTGTTGACTAGTTTTTTTTACATCATTAGTTCTATGTCGTTTCGTTTCGTTCCTTTCTTCAGCCTTATCTTTTGTTTTGTTGACTAGTTTTTTTTACATCATTAGTTCTATGTCGTTTCGTTTCGTTCCTTTCTTCATCCTTTTTTTTAAACATTTTTTAACATTTAAAGAATGATTTGAGTAACAGGATCAAACTGCCAGTTTTTTCTGTTTTTCAAATATGTGACCCACTAACTCAGAATGGGTTCATGTCAGGGAGGGGGGGGGGATGGGGGTGGCGGTATTTAGATGCTAAGATTCTATCAGTTAAAAAAAAAATTAGGTTAAGTTCATATTAAAAACAAAACAAAACTAGAGCATCTGTATAGCGCAGTATCCACTAAACAAGCTCAACGTGCTTTACAAAGGGTCCCTAACCATGTAGGATGGGACACGATGCCCGTTAGGCGATTTAAAACCAGAGGCAACACTGTTCATGACCACACACTTACTTTACACCTGAGTATGGTGAGAGAATGTGAATACGGTGTTTTTCAAGGACTCCAACTCTGCAGCGTTCAGAGCTGGACATTCTGATCCGAAGGAGAGCGTCACATGACAAGACCACAGAGCTGCACAAATGTCATGGAGTCTTATTGAAGACACAAGATGTCGATTCTTGGAGAGACAAAATTAAAATCTCTTTTTTTTGATAGTTTTTTAACACCTTAACTGCTGGTCTCTGGAAAGACATATATTGAAAAATGTGTCCAGAAAACGCGTCCTTCAAATATCGATCGATTTAAATGACTCTCATCCTGGCAAACATTGTCAAACCTGGGACCTGCAAATATTGTCAAACCTGGGACCTTGCAAGGTCTTCCTTAGAGTCTCAGGTTTGCGGGTTCTTGTCAAGATTAGGGTCATTTAAATCGATCAATAATTGCAGGATGAGATTTCAGGCCAAATATTTCAATAAATGCCTTTCCAGATTTCGGGTTAAAATCCCTTTTTGTCACAGCAACCTGATACTGTTTGAAGACGATTTGAGGCGATTTGTCTCGCTGTCTCAATCACAGACTTGGTCAGGGTCTTGTCTTGAAACAAAGACAAGCATTATAGATTATGGTCAGTAACAATGGTTGAAAAGCTCTGCCTCCAGCTTTGTTCCTTGGGTAAAACACTTTTTCTTATTAAAAAAAACAAAACTTTAACATTTATATAGTGCATTATCCACTAAACATGCGCAAAGTGTCTTAAAGGGTTTCTAGCCGACAGCTAAACATGTGCCTTACAAGGGTCCCAAGCCGAGTCCCTAGCTGACAGCTAAACTTAACGTATAGGACGAGAAATGATGTCTGATTTTGAACAGAGACAACACTGTTAACGTCTAGGACTCATTTTCACCTGAGTGTGGTGAGGGAATGTGAGTAAAGAACATTCTCCAAGGACTCAAACCTAGGACCTTCCAATCCTAAACCACGTGTCATAACACCAGATCACATAGCCACACACACTTTTTGATATTCCTTGTCTTAAATGATTAAAAAAAATAAATTCCAAACTATTTGGTTACAGAAAGCGAGACGAATAGAAATTGTCAGAGAAAATCAATTTAACATTTCAAACTTTTGTCTATATCAAGACCCCACAGAACCGCCAGTGCTTCAGAGAGATGGCCCACCGGCCGAATATCGGACCATGTTGAATATGCACCAGACGTATCAAGGCCGGAATGGCCGATTTGTCATATCAGAGTGAGTAGACCACTTTATTTTCTATTTTTGAAATTTATTTGTGTTTGTTCATTTTGAGGAGTTTGTGGTATTTGCAACACGTTAAGGTCATGTCACTGCATTAAGGAAGGAAGTGGAGGTCTCCCATTGATATGTGATTCACCATCAGTGAGGAAAAGCTTGGCTATGGAAGTAACAAGTCGTAAACAAACAAAGCATTGGAACAGTTTTAGTGTTAGAAAAACAAACAAACAGAAACCAAGTTTGAGCTTTTATGAAACAAATTATCCACTGAATGTGCTCAAAGTGATTTGCTAGGGATTCCCAGTCATAGTCACGTTTAGCATACAAGACGAGGTCTGTTCTATTTGAACAGAGACACGCTGATATTGGCCAGGAGGTACTCATTTACACCTGAATTCAGTGAGAGAATGTGAGTAAAGAGCCTTTTCTAAGTACTCAACTTTGCACCAGAGTGAGACACAAGTCTGAGACGTTTTGTTCCAAGTCGAGTGTCGTACACATGAATGTGAGTGTCATACACATGAATGTGAGTGTCGTACACATGAATGTGAGTGTCGTACACATGAATGTGAGTGTCGTACACATGAATGTGAGTGTCGTACACATGAATGTGTCGTACACATGAATGTGAGTGTCGTACACATGAATGTGAGTGTCATACACATGATCATAAAGCTGCAGATGCAAATCTGTCTCGCCTTTCAAGTCAAAAAATGTATAACTTTTCACTCTCCCTTGTTCAGGACAAGACCTGCAGTTGACCCAACTCCAAGTGCCACCACTGCCAATTCCCCACCTACCACCAAACCGCCGTACAGAGCATCCACGTATGACCAGAGCTACGGTCCCGTCAGTCACAATGCCAAAGGAGATTGGGATTGGAGCGTGTCGGGTTATTTACGGGAACAACGCATGAAGCAAACTGTCTCCAATCGATACAACCCGCCCCGCCTGTGGTGATGATGATGATGATGATGATGGTGATGATGACAATGATGATGATGATGATGATGATGACAATGATGATGATGACGACGATGATGGAGGAATCATATTATAGTTATAATCACAGATTAAAAAAAAACAAAACAAAGAATGTTTTGGGACCAATCCTTCTTCAGCCAACAACAGAACTAATCTCCAATGGTAAAATGATCTGTCGAGTGTAAAGGATGAAGTAGAATTCCCGTTTGATTTGGTTGTAGGTCTAGGCCCAACAAGTTTTCATTGATATTATTGTAAGAGACTTTTGAAGATGACAAAACCACATTCAAGATGAAAAAATGTTTTGGTGCCAGTTTTTCTATCAAACTGGAGATGATGCAATCAATTTATTTTTGTTATGTGACCCATCACTACATCCCAGTGTAATAACAGGATGACCCAGACGATCACAATGACCTTGACCGTCAAGATGAATGCCATGGTTCACAGAATTAAGGTTTTTTTGCTTTATTTTTTCTTCAGTTCAGGAAACAAATTTCAGTATAGAAAATGAAAACATTAGACGTATATTTTGTAATCAATATATTATAATATCAATTTTTCTCCTTTGATATTTAATTTTTTTTTTCTGGTGTCACTTGGACATTTGACTAGATTGAGACACATAATCACATTTTCATTTCTATCGTATGGCGGCCTCTTTCAAAAGGTCGTTGTTGTAACAGTCGATACAAATGGATATCAACTCTAAATTACTTTGAAAAGCGGAGAGAATATAGGATATAGTGTTTGAGCCAGAACTTCAAATGGTCTCTCCTCCTCCACATCAGAGGAGACTGAAATGATCAGACCCTCGACGGTCATACAAGTCTTCAAATTGATGAAGTTTTGGACATAGTCGGTTTACTATTCAAAAGCAGGCTAAAGACAAATTACTTAAGAAAATATGTCTAAGCTTGACTTTTCATCCTCCGTGTATTTCTACATTGACAGCGTTTTATATCTTGGATGTGTATCCGTCCGAATCCAATAGCGTTTATAGTTGTCTAATGATATACATATAATATATTTATCTGTTTTCATGGAGCACATAGAGCTCATATTGCATGAGATGTTGGCGCTATATAAATGTACACTATTATTATTATTATTATTATTATTATTATTATTATTATTATTATTATTATTATTATTATTATTATTATTTTCAACCGTCCCCATTCAACTCAGGTGTAAATAGGTATCTAAGTTCATCATAAAATCACTTGAGTGACAAGAATACACAATGTGTAAAATGGACATCTGATCATGAAGAGCCTGCTGGTTAACATCAACAGTTCTAGAAAAGTTTCTTTGTAAATGCCAAGTGAAGGTAGATTTTTGGAAATGTTCTATATTTAGGAATTGAGAAATATAGGAATTTTTTACGGATGATTTTATTGTCAAACTTGTACCTGTTGAAATGAATATTTTAGCTCTGTATTTGCCATTCATCGATTTATTTATGTTTTTAATCGCTTATTTACAGAGGCAAGCTGTTTTGTTTTCATTTTGTTGTTGTATTTTTGGTTGATAATTTCAGATTGTTAACTGCCATTGACGTGTACATATTTGCAGGTCAGACAATTCAACGTGTTATGGGCTGACAATTCAATGTGTTATGGGCTGACAATTCAATGTGTTATGGGCTCATTATGTTGTAATGGAAATACTCTCGAACCAATTGAAGCTATTGTCCATTACAACAATGTGACATCAAGCCCATCATTGCAAAACGTGAAAGTCACCCGACACGATTTCACATTTCAAACACTAGAAGTGCCTGTTTTTAAAAAAGACTTTTTTTTTCATCTCTGACATGGGGAGTCCTTCATGGCCATTATTCTTTTTCTTATTATTACTATCATCATCATCATCATCATCATCGCCACCACCACAACCACTGTTATTTTCATCATCATAAAGGCCTTCAATCGTATTCATTGTTATCTTTCTTACCCTTTACAACGATACATGAAAAATCCCAAAACAAAGCCGATCCGTTTAAACTGAATTCTGTAGCCTGAGGACATGTTGAATAAAAAACTTTGACTAAAAGTTAAAATATTTTTCACATATTTAAAAGCAAAATTTAAAAGTTTATAGCATGATAATTTCCTTTCCTGTGTGACGAATGGTTTCAAGTTGTCTTGTATTGATTATTTCTTGATTCTCATCTGCAATTCATACCATTTAGAAATGTAGGTCACCAGTGATGTGTCACGTGATACGAATACTGTATTATCTCAAATCCCTCTATTCACTGGTTACCGTTTATATTGTTGATGATTATTATTATTATTATTATTATGATGATGATGATTATTATTATTATTATTATTATTATTATAACAATAATAATAATAATTATTATTATTATTATTATTATTATTATTATTATTATTATTATTATTATTATTATTATTATTATTGCACATTGTTTTGGTTGAATAAAATATTCAAATTTTGATGGTTGAGAAAATAACTGTTGACAAATAACCGTTAGGTGTAACTGTCTATTATTTCAATGGACCTCTACTGATGTGTACTTCCTTGCAGGTCTAATAACCCAAAGTGTTATGGTTTCATTGTTGTCATGAAAATACTCTCAAACCAATATAAAATATTGTCCATGACAACAATGTTAAAACAAGCCCAAAATTGTGTTCAGCTATCAGACCTGCCAATAGGTGTACACAGACCCAAGTTTCCCAGTCGGTTGATTTTTGCTGAGGTAAAAATTGTCAGATTGTTTTCCAATTTTTATTTTAAAACATTTTTTAGTCTAAAAAATATTTGAGCTTTTACATAGGGCAATATCCACTAAATGTGCTCAAAGTGCTATACAAGGGGTCCCTAGCCAACAGCAACACTTAAATTGAAGGACGAGACATGACACCTATAAGAGAATGTGAATAAAGAGCTTTTTCCAAGGACTCAATTATGTGCTGCTCAGATCAGGACCTTTCATTCCAAAGGCGAGTGTCGTACCAAAAGACCAGATAGCAGCACATGCTTTGATTACAAAAACTCACCATGGTTGTAAAAAGTCAGATATAGAAATGAATAAATAACAGTCACAAGTAAAATTACAACAGACACATCCACTTCCTGTCTCTTATTTCAACACGCCAATGAAACTAGCACTGCTTTTGACTGAGTGAAAACCTCTTGAAGACCTCAGACACACAATCCTTCAGTAACACCCATAATGTAGTCTAGTCAACTGGAACCACTACAAAACACTGGTGGCTGCTTCAGATACTCAAATGCAACCATCAGTAACACCCATAATGTAGTCTAGTCACCTGGAACCACTACAAAACACTGGTGGCTGCTTCAGATACTCAAATGCAACCATCAGTAACACCCATAATGTAGTCTAGTTACCTGGAACCACTACAAAACACTGGTGGCTGCTTCAGATACTCAAATGCAACCATCAGTAACACCCATAATGTAGTCTAGTCACCTGGAACCACTACAAAACACTGGTGGCTGCTTCAGATACTCAAAGCAATGAAACAAAAATTAATATAACAGCTTCAACAAAACAAAAAAGTGTTTTGGGCGAAAATCCTTCTTCAGACAAGAACAAAAACAATAAACCCCCATAAATACATCACTTAAAATCAAAATAGATGGCATAGAAATATTTGGCGCGTTCGTTATGCAAGAAACGTCCCGTGTCTGATGCAAGAAACGTCCCGTGTCTGGTATTTTGGTCTTTATACAAGCTGTTGTATTTATTGGTGTTCATTGACTTTGACAGTCCACAGCTTCCAGCAGCTTGGAATCCCAAAGCTCAAAGCCAAAATTGGTGTTTTGTTTTTTAAGGATTTTACGTCAGGTCATTTCAGTGTTTGTAAAAAAAAAAAATGGGATAGTCCAAAAAAATTAGACTTGCAACTCGGCAAAAGCACCCAAGAAAAGTTAGAATACAAAGGGAGAGAATAAAAGTAGATTCTAAGACTAACTGTCAATGTGCTCAAGCACCCAAGAAAAGTTAGAATACAAAGGGAGAGAATAAAAGTAGATTCTAAGACTAACTGTCAATGTGCTCAAGCACCCAAGAAAAGTTAGAATACAAAGGGGGAGAATAAAAGTAGATTCTAAGACAAACTGTCAATGTGCTCAGATAGGTTCGATTTGTTTTTTGTTTGTTTTTAAGGGTTTTACGGCAGTTGAACACATCGAGGTCATTTCAGCACCAGATAAAAGAAGAAATTGGAAGACTGAAAAATTTCAAGATTTAAATTTAAAGCACATGAACAAAAGTAAGACACGGGGAATTGTACAGACAGGGAACAAATGTAGTTTTGTTTGTTTGTTTTTAAGGGTTTTACGGCGCTTGCAACACATTTAGGTTATATCAGCAAAAAGGAAGAAAATGGGATCGTAAAAAGTTCTAGAATTACAATTAAAGCACCCAAGAAAAAGTAAGACATAAGGGAACTGGTAACAAATAGGGATCAGATGTAGATTCCAAGAGCACACCACCAATGTACCTAGTTGAGATCACCTATAAGTCTCATTCAGACACAAGCACAAGATCCAACAAAGAGGAATGCTTACATTATACATTCAAAATAACAAATATAATACATAACAGAGAGATGATTTACAAGGAAAAAAATATCATCTCCCAAAACAATAACCATGCATTTGACTGTTTCCCTCCCAGCTAGGACTTCGGTCAGGGCCTGGACAAATCCAAGTAATCTCATTCCAAGACAAAGACCGAAATCATGTTGGAAAACAGATATAAGGGGATAGAAGACACAGTATGTACCCCCCCCCCCCCCTGCCCACAATGGGAGGTCAGGAACCCCACCCAGGAACAAATGTAGATTCCAAGAGCATACCATCATTGTGCATAGTTTGAGATCACCCAAAAGTCTCATCCAGACACAAGCACAGGATCCGACTAAGAGGAACACACTCAAATTCTTAAAATATGCATTAAAAACAGCAAATATAACAATACATAACAGAGAGATGATTTACAAGAAAATAATATGATCTCCAATAACTTTATACATTTGACTGTTTCCCTCTCAGCCAAGGTCAAGGACTCTGACAAGGAACAGAAAACCAAGAATCTCATTCCAAACCAAGGACCAAAAGCAAGATGGAAAACAGATATAGGGGGATAGAAGACACAGTAAGTGACCTCACTGTCCACTATGGGAGGTCAGGAACCCCGCCCAGAACCACAGGAGGTCAAACGAGGAAAATGGTTTAATTTTGTAACGGCGCATGGACACCATATAACGCTGGTGTAATTCGGTCAATGGAAAGAGTATTATCTTGTCACCCATTCGACTATTAATTAAACTCGACACAGCTGTGCATTTCCAGTAAATTGTTACATAATAGTCATAATTCTATTTTTTTAAAAATCAAAACACAGGAAAAAAATTTTCTTTGAAATTTTAATTTTGATAGCCAGCAATGTAAGTGTTAACAATAAATAAATAAATAACAAAAATAATTGTTTAAATAAACAACTAAATAAATAAATAAACAAATTATTATTATTATTATTATTATTATTATTATTATTATTATTATTATTATTATTATTATTATTATTATTATTATTATATAATAAATAATAATAATAATAACTAATAATCATAATCTATTCTTTAAAATTACATAGGGCAGGGGATCAACATTGTTCCGAACAGCCAATGTAAATTTTTTATCATTGTGCACAGAATTACTGGAAATATAAAAATTATAAAACAATTTTTCACAGATTGATATACGAGTAACTTAATTAAATGAATTAAATTAACTATTGCCCGTTGATTCCAATGGTTATTTAGAATATCTGATAGGGTGTAATCATGAGTCCAAAATTTGACCTTGGCCTTCGGATCTGCCATCATTTCACGCCCTTCCATTGGACAGATCGAAGCTGATGGCTCAAAAGATTTGTCTCTATTAACGTGAAAATAAAATGTGCCCATCTTTCTTGATCTCTTTCAATGTCCACAATACAGAAATAAAATAATTAAAATACACGAGTGTCTGTTCATAACAGTCAGAAAATACGGACTGCAAGTTTTCCATTGAACTACATCAGTCACCCCCCATGTCACTAACACTGACTGAAAATATTATCTCCATTCTTTACTGAAACAAAATCCTTTTCTGAGCCTTGAACTATAACAAATCGAGTGATGTAACATTTATAATTAAAAAATAAAATCCTTTATCGAAATTTGTCTCTTTGTCGATTTGATTGGAATTCTTTAAATTATTTTGTAACCTTAAATTTAAACAATAAATTTAAAATGACTAAATTTCCTGACATTGTCTTCATGCATTACATATGTTATCTTACAATAGGATTAGATCAAGGTGAAGTAGCGTGTATGTTACCTCATATGAAAGCACATGAATAGTGTGTCTGTGTCCTATCCCTCATGAGAACACGTAAAAACGTCTACTTTCGTTAGGGCATTATGATGGTCATTTGAATTTAACCTTGGAAATCAGTATGTGGCCACCCTATTGCCAATTCCATTTGCTCGCACCTAGCGATAGTCTTTATGACTGGACCTATTTTGATGTTTGTTTGTTTTTAAGGGTTTTACGGCACTTGCAACACATTTAGGTTATATCAGCGCCAGTAAAAAGGAAGAAAATGGGATAGTAAAAAGTTCTAGAATTACAATTGAAGCATCCAAGAGAAAGCAAGACATAGGGGAACTGGGAATAAATAGGGATCAGATGTAGATTCCAATAGCACACCACCAATGTACTTAGTTTGAAATCACCTATAAGTCTCATCCGGACACAAGAACAAAGTCCAACCAAGAGGAATACACTCAAATGCTTACAGTATACATTAAAAATAAACAAATATACTAATACATAACAGAGAGATGATTTACAAGGAAAAAAATATCATCCCCCTAAACAATAACTATGCATTTGACTGTTTCCCTCCCAGAAGACCCCGACCAGGGCCAGGAAAAAAACTAAGTAATCTCATTCCAAGACAAAGACAGAAAGCATGTTGGAAAACAGATATAAGGGGATAGAAGACACAGCAAAGTACCTCCCTGCCCACTATGGGAGGTCAGGATCCCCACCAAGACATAGGGGGATAGAAGACACAGCAAAGTACCTCCCTGCCCACTATGGGAGGTCAGGATCCCCACCCAGACATAGGGGGATAGAAGACACAGCAAAGTACCTCCCTGCCCACTATGGGAGGTCAGGATCCCCACCCAGACATAGGGGGATAGAAGACACAGCAAAGTACCTCCCTGCCCACTATGGGAGGTCAGGATCCCCACCCAGACATAGGGGGATAGAAGACACAGCAAAGTACCTCCCTGCCCACTATGGGAGGTCAGGATCCCCACCCCAGACTGGGGAAAAGATGACACAGCAAAAGTACCTCTGCCATATGGAGGTCAGGATTCCACAGCCAGGAAACCTATTGGTCGGGTTTCCCATAGATAACACAATACCTCGACTATATAGATCAAAATAATAGAAGAACAGCAATAGTACTTATATATAATCACCCGATATATCGTGTGAATAAAATTCATCTAATAATAATAAAATAATAATATTTTTAATATTTTATTATTAGAATATTGTTTATTAATAATAATAATAATAATAATAATAATAATAATAATAATAATAATAATAATAATAATAAATAATAAATATATATTAATTTTAATTAATAATCAATTAATAATAATAAAATTAATATATTATAATAATATAATATAATAATTAAATAAAACAATCAATCCATCAATTAATTAAATAATCAATAAATGCAACAATTAATACTCTAGACTGAAATAAATATAACCATCAATCTCATTATGACTCATAGAATCAACATTCATCTCTCTCTCTCTCTCTCTCTCTCTCTCTCTCTCTCTCTCTCTCTCTCTCTCTCTCTGCCCAGGCCTCTTTCCGTGTAAAGCGAGCGCTCCACCAACTGAGCTATTGAGGAGCCCCAATACCACAAACTGTACAGTCCACTATGGATAATCGCAACTTGGTCCATCAGAACTTTTGGTTAATCGCAATATTTTCCAAGAAATGGAGTTAAATCTATACAAAAGTCACTGATTAATTGCTACAAACTTCGGTTAATAATTGGAAAAATGTTCGACCTAAAAAAGTATCAAATTCAAGAAATCAAACATAATCTCATAATTAAATTTCATTATGGGTGAAATTTGTGACAGGTTGACGAATGGGGTCTAATGCTACAGTAGTGTGTCAGTGTCACCACTCTATGTGCTACAGTAGTGTGTCACCACTCTATGTGCTACAGTAGTGTGTCAGTGTCACCACTCTATGTGCTACAGTAGTGTGTCACCACTCTATGTGCTACAGTAGTGTGTCACCACTCTATGTGCTACAGTAGTGTGTCACCACTCTATGAGAGTGGGGCTTTGCAGTCTGGGTTTGTGAGGTCATCTGTGACCGTTAGATTAGATAGGAGGCAAGTGGGCTGGACATAGTTTAGACAACAGGTAGACTGACAGTTGTAAGTGTAAGGAGAGACTGAGCGATGATTAGGATTGACAACTGTGCATTGTGACCAATGAGTTTGGTGAGAGCTTATTGTTTCTCATCACAGCTAATCTCTTTGACTCTTACATATATTGAGAGCAAAAGAGTGAAAGTGAATCAAATCTGAATAAGACGTCGACTTGCATCAAAGCTGCTTTTGCTTGTAAAAATTTATACAGGGCTGCCATATATTTTTATTTCAATCAAATTGCTCAGTCTGTGGTGGACTAAGAGCAATGTTTACAACAACTGGTTTGAGTTTACCATATATGGTATGACACTATGTGGTCCAATCAAAATTGCAATAAAAACTTACAAGTGGTGGTGAAAACTGTCCCAACATTTTATCTGAAACTGACCAAAGATACCGCAGCTTGGAAAAAAAACCCATGGAGAAATCGTGGCTTCCCCTTACAAGAGGAATGATATCACATTACAGAAAAAAACTTCCAATCATCAATGAGTTCAATTCATCTCCTAAACCAACTGAGACAAATCTTGCCCAAAAAAGGGCTATGTGGTCTAGTGGTATGACACTCGCTTTCGTATCGGAAGGTCCTGGGTTCGAGCCTCGCTCAGCGCATAGTTGAGTCCTTGGAGAAGGCTCTTTACTCACATTCTCTCACCATACTCAGGTGTAAAATGAATACCTGACGTCAACAGCGTTGTCTCCGTCCGAAAAAATTGTAATGTCGCCTAACAGGCTTCATGTCCTGTCCTGCATGATAAATGTTGCTGTTGGCCAGGGACCCCTTGTAAAGCGCTTTGAGCACATTTAGTGGATATTGCGCTATATAAAAGCTCAATTTATTTTATTTTATTATTTATTTTATTATTATCTCCAAAAATGTTGCAATGGTGGACAGGAAACTCAACTTCGGTTAATCACAACATGTTCGCTGATTCCAAAGTATTGCGATTATCCGGAGTGGACCACAGAAGATTGCATCATAATACCAAACAGCATAGACAGAAACTTTAGTAAATTTAGAAAGCAAATCACAGTTAAAATTGACAATGATTCATCATGTCATATGTGTCGGTTGTTTTTGAAAATGTACCATAGGACATTGTAAGAAAGTTGCTGGTTACCGCTTAGCTCCCATAAAGAGATATTTACTGACATACAGACTATTACGACTGCATAATGATAAAAATCTTTAATTTCATGTTCAAATCAAAACTGATATCTACAAACATTTCACATTTGATCATTTCAATGTCAAAAAGAGTACAGTATACGTCATCATTGAGCTCTCACGTACATCTGTCACACTAACCGTAATGATAGAATTTTTTTATTTTGCAAATTCAGGAATACGTGAAAGTGAAAGTGTGTCACATGAATTAGGAATTTCATTTCTGTTCATCCAATCCTAATATACAAAAATGAATTTCACACCTCAGAAAAAGACGTTGATCTGGGTTTGTTATTTTTTAGTCATATATATTTTTGTTTTCATTGTTTGTTTGTTGTTGGATGAAGAAGAGTCTTGAACCCAAAATCTTCTCGTATTTTGTTCTATTTTTGAAGCTGTTCTATTCAAAGTCCACAGTTTCTAGCAGCTTAACATTGTGTTCATCTTATCCGTGAATTTGTCTGACACGAGTTTGAAGAATAGCAAATGGGTTGGATTAGATGTGACATATATACAGGTCTGACATCGGAATCCAATTCTGGGCCTAGTTTAACACTGTTGTAATGGACAATATTTTGCGTTATTTAAAAAAATGTAATTTCCATTACAACAACGAGCCCATAATGAATTGGGTTATCAGACCTGCATATATGTGTTGGAGTGTTTGTCATTAACAACAAATAAATAAAACAATGACAATACCCGTATTGAAATATCTATCGTAACCGTCATGGTCATAAGCCTGCTACAGACAAAAAATCTATACAGCGGGTGGGGGGGGGGGGGGGGGGGGGGGGGAAGGTGGTTGACATTTAGAATGTCAAAAACTTACAACCAAATCTTCAGCCACATTCAAAATTCAGAATTGGAGAAAAACTCTGTTTGTTTCTTTTACAAATTCGGACTAAAAGGACAACATTTTCGCCCTTTCTTCACTCAAGTTTTGGTTTGAAAAATTGAAAACCGGAGGAAATACTTTGGCCAATTCATTTTAAAATGTCTGTATAGAAGAGGGGGGGGGGGGGGGGGTCTGTGATCAAATGGAAATAACAAAATTACCAAGATAAACATCACCCCTCCCCCCCCCTCCCTCCCCTCAATAAAAAAAATGTTCAAATACACTTTTTTTTAAATCATACGATCATTTTGAGCTGCAAACATCAGACTTGGATCAAATGACATGTAAAACAAATGTATATAAAAACCAACATTCATGCATTGACATGGGGCTGTCCCTGAAGTTCTTACATTATTGCACACAATGATAAATAAGAAACTGACGCAGGGTGGAGAAAGAATGGGACAAAAAATCCAGAGAGAGAAAAATGCCAATACAGAAAAGTTATTTACAAAACTATAATTGAATTCATTTTCGTTACTTGCCTAACCTGGTGTGTTTGTTTTTGTTTGTAAGGGTTTGGTTCACTGTGCATTTAGTTCATTTTGGAGTCAAATTCAAGAAATCAAACATAATCTCATGATTAAATTTCATCATGGACGAAATCATAACAGGTTGAAGAATCGAATGTAAAAAGGAAGAATAGCAGTTACATAAAAAAAAAAAGAAAGAACAAAAGACAAGGAGAAGTTTGGGCTCAAACCATTCTTCACCCTTATAAGAGTTTTGAACCACTTGACAGTGGAATCTCGTTAAAACTGAGTCCTGTTATAGCCGAATTTCAAGGGAAACTACCCAAATGGTCTAAATCACCATTTCTTATCATATGTTGTAGTCTCTCTCTCTCTCTCTCTCTCTCTCTCTCCTCTCTCTCTCTCTCTCTCTCTCTCTCTCTCTCTCTCTCTCTCTCTCTGAAACAATATGTATAGATATTCATTGCTGTTCAATATTTTGTTAGTCACGTGGTCTCATAAAATAAATTCTCTTTATGAAAATCTGTCATTCAAAAAATTGAATGAAAAAAAAAACAAAAAACACACACACACACACACACACACACACACACACACAAACACGCTTAACACAAACCAAAATAAAACCATTTGTTGAACCAAAATAAATATTCATAAAAATGTATTTATACAAAAATCTTTTCTCTAGATGGAATGTACTTATTGCTGATAATGATATGAAAGTGACCTTTGTACGAGGATTATATTCCATTGTACGTTTCGTGTATGTATGAGTGTGTGTATGTGTGTATGTGCGTGTGTGTGTATACTGGTACCTGCACCATCATCGGAATTTCAGCAGTATGGGTGCTCATCTTTTCACAAAAGTCAAGCAATGTTAAGCATCAACAGTGACTGGATGGGTGACAGTGATCATGAAAGATTTTGGACCTGACATTGTGATAAAGTACCTGGCTATATCAGTGAGGGACAATCTAAGGGTGTCTTGCATGCGACTGGTACTGTATGAAATGGAAATATGGTTTTATTTGGCCTGCTGGGAGAATATGTGAAACATTGTGAAGCTCACTGAGCATGGTAATTCCATGGAAATGCGTTACAGAAATGTTCATATTCATCTACATTTATCAAAGTGTTTTCACTGATAGAGACTAGGTGGGGGGGGGAGGGGCTGTCTGAAGCATTGGATCGTGAAAATACAAATGAAAAGATGAAAAGGCAAAGGCTTAGATAGGGACAGTACAGATTATAGACATTTTGGGTACACACCCTTCATCAGCATAACAATACACTGATGAAGGGTTTGAACCTGAAATGTCCATTGTCTGTCTGTTCCCATCTGAAGCTTTTCCGTTTTCACGAATACAGACTTCAAACTTTGTCCACTGTAGGCCTGTCACAACCAACCAAGATAAAAATCTGTCAATTTTGGGGAAAAAATAATAATCCAAATTTCAAGACAAAAAAAATTTAAAATAAAAATTTAAAAATTTAGCAGGTGATTGTAAAATCTACTGAGGGCTTAAAAGATACGGAATTCCGTAAACATATGGAAATTTGGCAACCTTTCACTACCTAAAAGTCCTATCTCACTGACACCATGGAAATGGCTGGTATGTATCGGCCATTGTATGTGTTGGCCATTGTATGTGTTGGCCATTGTATGTGTTGGCCATTGTATGTATCGGCCATTGTATGTGTCGGCCATTGTATGTGTCGGCCATTGTATGTGTCGGCCATTGTATGTATCGGCCATTGTATGTATCGGCCATTGTGTATATCGGCCATTGTATGTATCGGCCATTGTATGTGTCGGCCATTGTATGTATCAGCCATTGTATGTATCGGCCATTGTATGTGTCGGCCATTGTATGTGTCGGCCATTGTATGTATCGGCCATTGTGTATATCGGCCAACAGACGAGGGACATACTCCTAAGGTCTCTAAGCCTACTGCAGTCATCAAAGAGAAAATGGACAAGCTGTTCTAATTGTGCGATAATAAATTAAGATGATTGAAACATTCCTATTGAGCAAAACCGACATCAAAGATGGACGTGTCCAAAATACGTGTCTAGGTAATTCATACATGTGGCCTCAGTCAACCACAGGCGTAGATAGGTATAGTATGATGTGATGCCAATCAATATACCACATACCACATCAAATATGTGATGTCTGCCTAGTAATATACGTGAAATACAAACAGCCCCAGCCCATACATACGTCATCACCATGTACAACGGGTTAACAAACAGATGGTGACACATGAACAAGGCCATAATGGCTGCCCGGGTGGAATGGCCGGATGGAAAGGAATACTTGTCAACCCCTGGAGCTCCAAACATGTCCGCCACATTGTGGGCCGGCCGACTTCTTCGGATGGTCAATTTCAGCAATGCTACCACCAGGACGTCAAACAGTAGAGCTGGAACAGATCAGAAAACAATCAACCATGTAAATGTACGAAGAATCTGACAAGGTGATACAAAGCTGCTAGAAGCTGTGGACTGTAAAATGTAATAAACAAAAATCAATAAAACAGCTTTTAAAAAAATCAAACACGGAATGTTTCAGGCTCAAAACCCTTCTTCAGCCATCAACAACAAACAATGAAAACATAAACATGAGACTAAAAAACAGAACGACCACAAGAAATATTCCTCTGCCATCTAATCTGGTTTTTACTTTCAGTGTTTTTTTTTTGGGTTTTTTTTTTAGAGCTGATATATTCATTTTTGTTTGTCTGTGAAAAAGGCTTACAAGACAATAGAAAAGGCTTTCACTGGAGGAAAAGGCTTACAAGACAATAGAAAAGGCTTTCACTGGAGGAAAAGGCTTAGAAGACAATAGAAAAGGCTTTCACTGGAGGAAAAGGCTTACAAGACAATAGAAAAGGCTTTCACTGGAGGAAAAGGCTTACAAGACAATAGAAAAGGCTTTCACTGGAGGAAAAGGCTTACAAGACAATAGAAAAGGCTTTCACTGGAGGAAAAGGCTTAGAAGACAATAGAAAAGGCTTTCACTGGAGGAAAAGGCTTACAAGACAATAGAAAAGGCTTTCACTGGAGGAAAAGGCTTAGAAGACAATAGAAAAGGCTTTCACTGGAGGAAAAGGCTTACAAGACAATAGAAAAGGCTTTCACTGGAGGAAAAGGCTTACAAGACAATAGAAAAGGCTTTCACTGGAGGAAAAGGCTTACAAGACAATAGAAAAGGCTTTCACTGGAGGAAAGGCTAGAAGACAATAGAAAGCTTTCACTGGAGGAAAAGGCTTACAAGACAATAGAAAAGGCTTTCACTGGAGGAAAAGGCTTACAAGACAATAGAAAAGGCTTTCACTGGAGGAAAAGGCTTAGAAGACAATAGAAAAGGCTTTCACTGGAGGAAAAGGCTTACAAGACAATAGAAAAGGCTTTCACTGGAGGAAAAGGCTTACAAGACAATAGAAAAGGCTTTCACTGGAGGAAAAGGCTTACAAGACAATAGAAAAGGCTTTCACTGGAGGAAAAGGCTTAGAAGACAATAGAAAAGGCTTTCACTGGAGGAAAAGGCTTACAAGACAATAGAAAAGGCTTTCACTGGAGGAAAAGGCTTAGAAGACAATAGAAAAGGCTTTCACTGGAGGAAAAGGCTTACAAGACAATAGAAAAGGCTTTCACTGGAGGAAAAGGCTTACAAGACAATAGAAAAGGCTTTCACTGGAGGAAAAGGCTTACAAGACAATAGAAAAGGCTTTCACTGGAGGAAAAGGCTTAGAAGACAATAGAAAAGGCTTTCACTGGAGGAAAAGGCTTAGAAGACAATAGAAAAGGCTTTCACTGGAGGAAAAGGTTAGAAGACAATAGAAAAGGCTTTCACTGGAGGAAAAGGCTTAGAAGACAATAGAAAAGGCTTTCACTGGAGGAAAAGGCTTAGAAGACAATAGAAAAGGCTTTCACTGGAGGAAAAGGCTTAGAAGACAATAGAAAAGGCTTTCACTGGAGGAAAAGGCTTAGAAGACAATAGAAAAGGCTTTCACTGGAGGAAAAGGCTTACAAGACAATAGAAAAGGCTTTCACTGGAGGAAAAGGCTTAGAAGACAATAGAAAAGGCTTTCACTGGAGGAAAAGGCTTACAAGACAATAGAAAAGGCTTTCACTGGAGGAAAAGGCTTACAAGACAATAGAAAAGGCTTTCACTGGAGGAAAAGGCTTACAAGACAATAGAAAAGGCTTTCACTGGAGGAAAAGGCTTACAAGACAATAGAAAAGGCTTTCACTGGAGGAAAAGGCTTTGTCTCTCCCTTGCAGTATCAAGGCTTTCACTGGAGGAAAAGGCTTTGTCCCTCCCTTGCAGTATCAAGGCTTTCATTGGAGGAAAAGGCTTTGTCTCTCCCTTGCAATATCAAGACTTTCACTGGAGGAAAAGGCTTTGTCTCTCCCTTGCAGTATCAAGACTTTCACTGGAGGAAAAGGCTTTGTCTCTCCCTTGCAGTATCAAGACTTTCATTGGAGGAAAAGGCTTTGACCCTCCCTTGCAGTATCAAGGCTTTCACTGGAGGAAAAGGCTTTGTCCCTCCCTTGCAGTATCAAGACTTTCACTGGAGGAAAAGGCTTTGTCTCTCCCTTGCAGTATCAAGACTTTCATTGGAGGAAAAGGCTTTGACCCTCCCTTGCAGTATCAAGGCTTTCACTGGAGGAAAAGGCTTTGTCCCTCCCCTGCATTATCAAGGCTTTCACTGGAGGAAAAGGCTTTGTCTCTCCCTTGCAGTATCAAGACTTTCACTGGAGGAAAAGGCTTTGTCCCTCCCCTGCAGTATCAAGACTTTCACCGGACGAAAAGGCTTTGTCCCTCCCTTGCAGTATCTCAATTGTTTTTTATTAGAAAGAAATTTATCTTTGAATGTTCCCTTTACTTCTATGACTTGTGAATGACACATTCTTTATTTCATTTTTATTGCTAAAGAAAAGACAAAAAAAAAAAAAAGAGAGAGAGAGAGAGAGAGAGAGAGAGAGAGAGAGAGAGAGAGAGAGAGAGAGAGAGAGAGAGAGAGAGAGAGAGAGAGAGAGAGAGAGAACTGAATTTCACATTCAGTGATGAATGTCCTCTCCTCTTATCTCTCTCACACTCATCCTGTCTTGTTAAGGAGTGAACACCCCTCCCCCCCCCCCCCCCCCAACCGTGCCAATATCCCAGTACTCCAACTTAGAATTAGTTACAGTTGTGTAATTTGTACAGCATGACAAAGTAAAAGGCAAATCGCAAAAGCAAAATTACAAAATTGGTGTTATCCGTGTCAGTGTGAATATTCCCCATGCGATGTCTAGGATGGTTCAACAGTTTATGATGTGTTGTAGTTGTACACATTGTGCCACTCCTAATTTAATATGACACACCTAATATCAGACATGACAATTGATTGCTTTTGCCATCTTTTGGATAAAAACACTTTTCTCTTGCAAAGTCACACAAATCAATTGTTCCATTCACTGCTGGATAAACAAAGAAGTCAAAAGAAAACCTTGACTGCACCCAGCATCAATACCCGTGGAGAGAGCGCCACAAACACAGCTCTATGAGTGCCACAAACACGGCTCTATGAGTATGAGTTGAACAAATGTGCACCAAGGGCATTTACAATGATTCACAAAGCTCACTTATATTCAAGAATGATTAAGAGTACTCTCTGACAAAAAATCGATTGAGATTTTATTGTTTTGCTTCATTCATTTGCAAATATAATACATATGAAAATATTATTATTACTAGTATTATGGGCTAGCATCAATGTGTGGATACGTTTGTATAGCATAACTGAAAACATTGTGTGTCTAACACAACGAGAACCACATGCAATTTTGTGTGCGTGTTCCGACTATGAAGGAAGTGATATAACTGATGACTAATACATATAACTGTTGATATGATTATTGTTTGACTCCTTAGTCGTATGTACTTGTGTGTTTGATGAGAGATTTTAGATTGAGCTTCATCCTATTACAGTAAACTTTAAAAGACAAATTTACTGTCCTTAGATGAACGTATCCCAGCCTTCAAAATGCATATTTTATTTCTTTATAATATACTTATGTTATTTCAATATTTTGATTTTTCATCTTCAAATTTACATTCAATCAAGCATATCTCGCTACAAATATCTATGTATTAAACAACAACTAACTTCCTGTTGTACTCGCCAAACTGTATTATATTATTATGACATCACACTTTCATCTGTTACAATTCATTGATTTTTATATATTGTATTTTGTCTATCAATTATCATTTTATTTCAACCATGTCAAACACCAGAGCAAGAATTCCCATTTTTAAAAATCCATTCATCATTATCAGAAAAACAGAAGTGCGGAAGTACGGAAAGTAGTAGAAATGGCAATCAGGAAAAACAATGAACTGGATCTTGTTGTAACGACCCAGCCAGAGCTTGTCTCTACTGTAGAAATTATCCCTGCTATATCAGACCATTGTATTGTCTATTGCCAGATAAAAATAGAAGCGAGACACAAAGTTTCCACAATCCTAGAATTGTGGCATGTTATAAAAACGCCAATTGGAAAGGTCTTCAATCCTCTGTCTCCACTTTATCGGATACCATTTTACACTCACACAGTACATGCCTGATGTAAGAAAAGTATGGGATGAACTACGATAAGAATTACTTGACTACAACCAGCCTTCATACCGTACAAGGCAATTGGTGGGAAAAGAAAAGATGTCTGGCTGAAATATAAAACTTTAAAGATGATCAAAAGGAGAAACCAGATTCACTCAAAAATGAAACGAACTGGAAGAGAAGACCTAAAAGAATACAATGCAACACTCAAAAAGCAAACATGATAGCAAATACGCAGGGATTATTGGAGCTACATTGAGGGCTGAATCATGGAGTCTGTAGACAAATCATGCACAACAAAAAGCTTCTGGCCTTTCATGGCATCTTAACAAAGGGTAAACATCTGGGTTGCCCCACTAGGATAAAGAGGAAGACGAGTCACTGACAATAATAAACAAACAGTTCCAGTCCACATTCAGTCCAAATGAGAATTTTACTGTCAAAGAATTCAATGTGAAGAGTGCCAAAAACAAGCTGATGCCACAAGGATATCATAATCACAACAAACAGTGTCACAAACTTGTAACAAAACCTTGACCCCACAAAAGCAACTGACCCAGATGGCTTATCTCTGCGTGTATTGAAAGAGTTCGCATCCAAACTTGCTCCTGTGCTTACAAAAATGTATCAATTGTCTCTTGACACCGGCATAATACCATTTGACTGGAAAATCACCCAGTAACCAGTAACTCTGATTTTAAAGAAAGACGACAAAGCAAACCTGTAAATTATCGACTGATGTCATTTAACCTGCATTCCTTGTAAGATTCTAGAGCACATCATCGCCAGTAGCATCTCAAACTATTGTGAGCAAAATAAAATAATTTGTCTACAACAGCACAGGTTCCGTAAATATCATATGAGATTCAACTCATTGGCCTGACAGAAGAAATAACACAGGCTATGGATGCAGGTGGTCAAGACGATATTTCAGCAAAGCTTACAACAAAGTCAGTCACTGTATCCTCGTATAGAAGCTCCAACATTATGGAATAAGAGGAAAATTAAATGCAACTTTATATTAGATCGTGAACAAGTTGTATTAGTTAATGGAGAAAAATCCCCTTATATCCCAGTTGAGTCTGTCGTACCACAATCCTCCGTACTTGGCCTTCTGTTGTTCCTGTTTTTTTTATAAATGATCTACCCATAGGCCTCAATTCTGTAACAAGACACTTTACAGATGATACAGCTTGTCACAAAAATATAAAAGGCATTCCACACCAAATTCAATTACAACGAGGCCTCAACCATTTGGCGACATGGGAAGAGCATTGGAAAATGTCTTTCAGTCACAGCAAGTGCTCAGAAATATCGAATGTCTCGCCGTGGCACGAATTACCAACATAATTATCACTTGTATGGACAGAAGCTGGAAGAAGTAAACCAAACAAAATATCTCAGTGTAACAATAACAACAGACATGAAATAGAGCAACCACATTCAATACATCGTGACAATAACAACAGACATAAAATGGAGCAACCACATTCAATACATCGTAACAATAACAACAGACATGAAATGGAGCAACCATATTCAATACATCGTAACAATAACAACAGACATGAAATGGAGCAACCACATTCAATACATCGTAACAATAACAACAGACATGAAATGGAGCAACCACATTCAATACATCACAAACAAAGCAAATAAGACCCTTGGCTTTTTAAAAGGAAATCTTAAAACAAGCAACCAATCCACAAAATTAGCCTCTTACAAAGCCATGGTCAGACCATCACTGAAGAATGCATGTTCTGTATGGGATCCACACACAATGGTTGGTATTAATATCCTCGAAAAAGCACAATGAAGAGCGATAAGATGGAACAAACAAATGTTACATAGAAGAAATAACAGACTCCGACATAAAGATCCTTGGATTACTGCCACTCATTGCCCGTAGACAACAGTCCAGACTCATTAACTTGTACAAATATCACCATGGTCAAATTAATATTAATATAACATCCAAGTTTCAACCTAAACTTTCGACCCACTGACATAGCGCTTGTACAACACATCCACTGATATACAATATTCCAGCCTCAAAAAACATCTCACAGACAATCAAGTTTTTTCCCCAAAACAGCAAAGGAGTGGAATAGCCTCCCAGATGAAATTGTCTACGCACCCAACATGGAAGCTTTCAGAAACGTCTTATCCGCCTACCTAATGTAGACTACATGAGAGAGCAGCATAAATTGTCAACATGAATTCACTGGCTGTCTTAACCCAAAGAACAAGAACAAGAAGAAGAACTGTGTGTGTTTCAAATGCTATAAACTGCCCAAACTATAATAACGCATTCCTGACGTTGCTACTTCTTTCACCAACACTTACTTTGCGTTGGTGGTCAAGGAACCAGAGCTGACAAAGGATCTGAACCACTTGTCTGTACGTGCTCATCACATGGAATCACTGTCTTAATTTGATTAACATTGTACATACTATAACTACTACTACTACTACTACTATTACTACTACTACTACTACTACTACTACTACTACTACTACTACTACTACTACTACTACTACAATTAGTACTACTACTACTACTACTACTACGAATATTTCTATAGCGTCTTCCATCAAAATCTCAAGGTGGTGGTACTACTACTATTACTACTACTATTACGACTACTACTACTACTACAGCCGAGGGACTCATACCCCGACCGTGCCACATGGAATCATAGTCTCTCGGCTGCATTTTTACAGGAAATCAGCAATCGCTACTATTTCTTCCTCTTTCCATTATTTTAAAACTTTTCCACAGCCACAGAAAGGTTACGGTTCGGAACCCAAGTCGACTCATTGACACTGTGACTGAGATCATCCTACTGTGCGGCACTCACCTCTTTGATGCCGTTAAATGTATAACATAAACAATAAATCATTTCTGATCTGATGATATAATTCAAAACAACTAGACGTCTATCTATAAAAAAATCTAATAACTCACCGAAGAGTAAATTCACAGCAATGACGATGTCTTGAGATTTATGTGAGCAAAGAAAGTAGATGACACTCCCCATAATCCAAGGTGCTCCATGGCAACTTATTTCCAGGATTTTCATGAGTGGTCGTAAATGACCTAAGGGAGATTCGACAGTGGCACAAACTGCTAGATGAGTTGTGAAGCGGTGGTCCAACATGAGAAATGAATCCCACAACGAAAGACAAGCTGACGTGCAGACCTCTGTAGCAGTTTCCTCGTTTTCATTTGCTTTTCCATCATTTTTCTTTGATATCGGACGTTTTTTCATCTTCAAATGTATCGGTATGGTATATATCTCTCAAATAAGGAGATAAGAATTACCTTTAAATTATAGAAATTAAAGTTGAAGAAGCCGAGTGAGAGATCACTTTCAACTTGGTCGCTGTAATCAACAAATGAACTCTTCTATAATGGAGTCTCTTTAGGTATGAAACAGCTGTTTCCACTTGCAATAAAGTGATGAAGTTGGCTTGTTTCGACTGTGAAATTAATATTCATAAGTCTGTGTCGACATTTGATCTTGTTCATGATAATCAACCATAAGTATCGGTTTGATTATCAAGTTTTGAAGCAAACAAAGCGCCATTACATCAAATATTATTTCGATGTGAATGCGCGTGAAGGAAGTTTGCATCTTTTGTAAAGCATTGGTATTGAGAGTATCTACCTGACGTAAACAAACATCCTTAGTAACCAAGAAGATGAACGGATCTCTTAGGCCTTCGAGTAAAAAATTTGATATAAGATCCTAATGGTGCAATAGCTTAAAATAAAACTGTTGGGGCCCTTATTCCATTTTTATACTATGGATCGTTCCGTTAACCCAACGGATGGAATAGGACTTGGATCCATGTCGGTTTGGAACGGGGCTCTAGATAAGGAAAACAATAATAGTAATGAGAACATTTCAGTTGGTAACGATAGCATAGGTCCGGTTATAAGAATTCTTGAAATCGATGCTAAGATAGATAAAGAACCCACTCATATTGATGAAAGCTCTTCAGCTGTGCTGAAATATAGGACACCTAACTTCAGGTAGGTCGATCAATAATCAATGATGTCGACTTTGTTTTAATGAGTGTGTTCCGTCGTATCTAACTCTAACTCGAACCGTGAGAACATGTTGTCTTTGTGACACTTTATTCTATCCCAACACTGGCGATAAACCCAACACGTGTCTGCTCTCGCGTGGCCTGGAGACCACTGACGTGCACTTATTTACAGGTCCGATAATCCAATTCCTTATGGTCTCATTGTTGTAATGTAAATCTAAAAAAATGACGCAAAATATTGTTTTTAAACAAGATCCATAAGTGGGTCCAGATGTCAGACCATCCATTGGCCATTCTTAATTGTTGTTTCCTATTCTTTTGCCAAACTGGCCCTATAACATTGCGACTTTCGTATATTGCAATCACAAACATTAACAAAGATAAACATTTTTCGATATAAAAGGTTAACGTTTGATCAAAAGGTGACAAGTTAAATTTTGAACACTTTAGAGACAGAGTGAAGTACGTGGACTCGTAGACTCGAGTTTGAT
>NC_088368.1:389118-416618 GCF_034508935.2 Berghia stephanieae | reverse complement strand
TAGAATGGAGTGGAGGGAGGAGAAAAAGGAGGAGTTTGTTGCCAACTTGCTTGAAATTTTAAAATACTTGATAGCGACGGAGGCGATGATGAGATTATTAATGTTAGTATCGCTAACTTAAATGAATTAATTTTGACTGCTGCCAAACCTCATCAAGTAGGAAAACCTCTTAGTAACAGGTCAGGGCCAAAACGAGGGGATGGTATGACGGGGAGTGTAGGGAAATGGCGAAAGTATTTAAAACTTTGAAAAACATATTCAAGAAAACAAAAAAATCCATTGGATAAATATAAAAATTGATTATCGGAAATGTTGCCGAACGAAACGGACAAGGTTAAAGGTTACAGCAAGCAGACGACCTGATAGAATTGTGCCGCAGTAACCCGAAGCAGTTTTGGAATAAAATTAAAAAGAGGGGGAAATTAGTCATGGACGATTGTGATTTTACTACACACTTCCGTACCATAAACAATATTCCATATTCCATCCCCACCTGGCTCAGGTGAAAGTGACGTGAGCAATTGGGAAAAAGGTCACGTTGCCCATTATGATGAATGGTTGGACGGACTGGGATATAAACATAAACGAATTAGAGTATAGTATCAAAAGCTTGAAAAATAACAAAAGTACGGGATATGATTTAATTCTTAATGAATTTATAAAACATGGTGGTAGTGCTCTTCGTCAAGCTTTACTAAAGATTTTTACCAAAGTAATTAGCAGTGGTATCTTTCCCCAACAATGGGCAGTTGGTGAAATTATACCCATATACAAAAAGGGGGAAATTAATAATCCAGACAACTACTGAGGCATTTCTCTGTTAAGTTGTATTGGTAAACTTTTCACTACAATATTAAATTGGAGATTATGATTATGTAGTAGGGCAGAATTAGAGCATCATCTCAGAAAATCAGTTTGGGTTTAGAAAACAAAGAGTTAACAACCGATTGCATATTTATTTTACACGGTTTATTAGAATTATTTATAAACAACTCTAAGCCCTTATATTGTGCTTTTATTGACTTAAAGCAAGCCTTTGACAGTGCTAATAGAAGGGCTCTGTAGTTTAAGTTACACAAGAACAAAGTCAGTTGTAAAGTCACAAACATTCTTCAAAATATGTACAGTAAAATAAAACTTTACATCAATCACTCAATTGTTAAAACCACTACAAACACGTGCGATGACCCTCACGATGAATGTTTCTTCACATCAACAAATGGGGTTCTTCAGGGACAGTCTCTATCTCCGTTTCTTTTCTCTATGTTTTTAAATGACATTAACGAAGCTTTGAACAGCATGAAGATATAATATAGGTGTAAACATTAACTCATTGTTGTTAACTGTCCTTTTATTTGCCGATGATATTGTTTTATTCAGTGAAACCAGAACTGGTTTACAACGAGGACTTAATTGTCTAAGTGATTACTGTTACAAATGTATAAGATACATATTTGAATATTTCGTCTATTAGCCATGATTGAATCCTTTGAATTCATTTTTGTCTCACTGTTTGTTGTACAATTGTTTTCCTAAATTGGTGTGTGTGTGTGTGTGTGTTTGTGTGTGTGTGTGTGTGTGTGTATTTGTGTAGGTGGGTGGATATGTGTGTAGGTGAAGGGTGTGAATAGAGGAAAGTGTGTGATTGTAAGTCATTATAATTGAGCATGTCTTGAGCTTGACACGCATATGAGAAATATATTAATGTATATGTACAATTCTTATTTTTCGCTACTTGTAATGTGTGAGGATCTTGTGACATCAGATATATGATTGGTAATCAATGAAGATCACAGTCTCAGCCGTTGTTGTTGCCATCATTAATTTTGTCTGTTGATGTTGATTTTCACTCTCACTGTTCATTGTTATTGTTACTATTTTTATTATGATAATGATAACGATGGTGGTAGTGATGGTGATGATGGTAGTGACGGAAACGGTGGTAGCGATAATAATATTATTAGTCTTGTTGTTATTATTGTTATTGCTGATATTATTATTGTTATTGTTCTTATTATTATTGTCAGATTTTTTTTATTAATGGCGCGTTTTTTTCTGGTTTTTCTCCGCTGTCCCTCTATCAAAAGTTGCAAGAATTTGTGTCAACCTCTGAATCAATTTGTCTTAACTGAATATTCTAGATTTTGGACCGTTTTGATGCCATATTAAAAAAGTTTGCTTCTTAAAGACCTATAAAAAACTTTAAAACAGCTGACATAAAATTAGATATTTTACACTGTTAAATATGTAAACACGTTACGCACCACAAAGTATGAGATGCATTTATCGTATTTCCAAAAATCTTGTGCTGACGTAATGATTATGAGTTCACGTCGTACTTTTTCCAAATAATAACAATTCGCTTTAAGTGTTATAAACATACCACTTATTATAAAGATAGTTTGTATTAAATTTTGAATTTATTATTTATGGCATATTGTCTACATCATGTCGCAATTACCAAAGACTGATATGAAATCTATCGCTTTAAATCATTTGAAATAGTGATTGTATACTCAATATTGTCAAATTAACAGTGTTTATATAACTTTGACAAATTTTTGTCTATGCATGAACGTTTTACAGGGCCTTTAAAGGTTTTAAAAACATATTAGGCTCTTAAACAACACGATACGGTACGGAATCTCTATCGGTTCCACTCTCGTAAAGCTGCGAAAAGAAGTCTTCTAGTATCTATCGATAAGTCATTAAAGAGGACGGCAATGGTTTTGGAATTTCACAATCAACCATGAGAAGATTGTTATCGAAATACGACAGAGAGATCACCAGTGTAGAACGACGTGGCAGGAAAAGGATCATAGATAACTTTGATATGGATATCATCCAAAGATGTATGGAGCTGGGTGAGCGTAAATATACATCCGAATAAATATTGGACGTCTGATAATTCGAGCAGAAAAAGGCCCATGGGTTCTGGACAGAGAATCATTGTTATCCTTGCATGTGCTGATGATACTGGATATTTAATTAAAAGGATGCCATGCCATTTTTTCTTCTCTGCATCATCTGGAATATTATTCTGGGGTCAATGCAAAGGTGGTTTAAGACTGACTAAATATCGTTTGCTGCCCTCCATTGAAGCACCCAGCTGTATTGTATTGGACAACGCTACCATTCGTTAAGGCTCCAACTTTGGCAAATATAAAAGCTGACATGATTTCATGGTTTCAATCAGACACGTCTACATATCCTGGCCATTTATCAAAATGTTAACTATACTCCTTAGTAAAAAAAAAAAAGAAATGAACCAGAAACAGCTTTCAAAGCAGACTGTCTAATCAGGGAGTTTTGACACAAGGTTTGCCACGACTTCCCCCACATCACTGTGAGCGCAATCCAATCGAGGTCATTGGGCCTAAGTAGAGGGAAAGATTGAGAGCAGGAATACTAACATTAACACTTTGTTATCATTAGGTATTAGTAATACTAACATTAACACTTTGTTATCATTAGGTATTAGTAATACTAACATTAACACTTTGTTATCATTAGATATTAGTAATACTAACACTAACACTTTTAAATTCGCTGTTTTCAGCACAAGTTGGGAATTTCCAGAACTGACGTCTGGCAAGCAGACAATGATATCAGACTGTGATGGTCGTCACTACCCCTGGTACGGATCCAGAAATGAAACGGTCATTTTCAAAGGTCCCTGTGATCGATACCAAACAGCAACAGTCTATATGAATGACAACTTCCACCCTCACGTGACTTGGAGAAACCCGGCTAATCGGCACCAACTGGAGCCAAACCTAACGCACATTGTACGGGACCAGAGCTTCTATGTGTGGTTGGTTGCCTGGAATATGGTCACCATGAAGAGTTTTGTCATGCAGGTACGTGCAGGATTCACCTCCAACCTCCGACCTTCACAACGTATTCTCTTTTGCTCCTCCATCAACTTAGATACTCCACAAATAATCTCCACAAATAATCTCCTCCATGAACTTAGATACTCCACAAATAATCTCCACAAATAATCTCCTCCATCAACTTAGATACTCCACAAATAATCTCTTCCATCAACTTAGATACTCCACAAATAATCTCTTCCATCAACTTAGATACTCCACAAATAATCTCCACAAATAATCTCCTCCATGAACTTAGATACTCCACAAATAATCTCTTCCATCAACTTAGATACTCCACAAATAATCTCTTCCATCAACTTAGATACTCCACAAATAATCTCCTCCATGAACTTAGATACTCCACAAATAATCTCTTCCATCAACTTAGATACTCCACAAATAATCTCTTCCATCAACTTAGATACTCCACAAATAATCTCTTCCATCAACTTAGATACTCCACAGATAATCTCCTCCATGAACTTAGATACTCCACAAATAATCTCCACAAATAATCTCCTCCATGATCTTAGATACTCCACAAATAATCTCCTCCATGAACTTAGATACTCCACAAATAATCTCCACAAATAATCTCTTCCATCAACTTAGATACTCCACAAATAATCTCTTCCATCAACTTAGATACTCCACAAATAATCTCTTCCATCAACTTAGATACTCCACAAATAATCTCCTCCATCAACTTAGATACTCCACAAATAATCTCTTCCATCAACTTAGATACTCCACAAATAATCTCTTCCATGAACTTAGATACTCCACAAATAATCTCTTCCATCAACTTAGATACTCCACAAATAATCTCCACAAATAATCTCCTCCATCAACTTAGATACTCCACAAATAATCTCTTCCATCAACTTAGATACTCCACAAATAATCTCTTCCATGAACTTAGATACTCCACAAATAATCTCTTCCATCAACTTAGATACTCCACAAATAATCTCTTCCATGAACTTAGATACTCCACAAATAATCTCCTCCATCAACTTAGATACTCCACAAATAATCTCCTCCATCAACTTAGATACTCCACAAATAATCTCTTCCATCAACTTAGATACTCCACAAATAATCTCCTCAAATAATTTCCTCCATGATCTTAGATACTCCACAAATAATCTCTTCCACCAACTTAGATACTACACAAATAATCTCTTCCATCACCTTAGATACTCCACAAATAATCTCCACAAATAATCTCCTCCATCAACTTAGATACTCCACAAATATCTCCACTGACCCACAATATTCCTCAACTTGATACTCACAAATAATCTCTTCCACAATCCACTTAGATACTCCACAAATAATTCTTCCCAAATTAATATCCTATCTCTTCCATATCTTAGATACTCCACAAATAACTCTCCTTGATCTCCACAATAATCTTCAAACTTAGATACTCCACAAATCTCTCCTCCATCAACTTAGATACTCCCAAATAATCTCTCATCACTGATATCCAAATAATTCCACATACTCCCATCAACTAGATACTCACAATAATCTCTTCCATCCAACTCAAGATATTCTCCACAAATAATCCTCCTCCATCAACTTAGATACTCCACAAATAATCTCCTTCCTCAACTTAGATACTCCACAAATAATCTACTCCACAAATAATCTCTCCACCAACTTAGATACTACACAAATAATCTCTTCCATCACCTTAGATACTCCACAATAATCTCTCTCCATCAACTTAGATACTCCACAAATAATCTCTTCCATCAACTTAGATACTCCACAAATAATCTCTTCCATCAACGTAGATACTCCACAAATAATCTCCACAAATATCCTCCATGATCTTAGACACTCCACAAATAATCTCCTCCATGATCTTAGATACTCCACAAATAATCTCTTCCATCAACTTAGATACTCCACAAATAATCTCCTCCATGATCTTAGATACTCCACAAATAATCTCCTCCATGATCTTAGATACTCCACAAATAATCTCTTCCACCAACTTAGATACTCCACAAATAATCTCTTCCATCAACTTAGATACTCCACAAATAATCTCCACAAATAATCTCCTCCATCAACTTAGATACTCCACAAATAATCTCCATCAATTAATACTCACAAAATCCCTCCATGAACTTAGAATATCTCCACAACCAAATAATCTCTCCATGAACTTAGATACTCCACAAAATAATCTCTTCCATCAACTTAGATACTCCATAATCTTCTCAACTATATCCACAATATCTCTTCCATCAACTTAGATACTCCACAAATAATCTCTTCCATCAACTTAGATACTCCACAAATAATCTCCTCCATGAACTTAGATACTCCACAAAATAATCCTCCACAACTTAATCCTCACTCCTCCATACTTAGATACTCCACAAATAATCTCTTCCATCAACTTAGATACTCCACAAATAATCTCTTCCATCAACTTAGATACTCTCACAAAATTAAATCTCTTCCATCAACTTAGATACTCCACAAATAATATCTCCTCCATGAACTTAGATACTCCACAAATAATTCTTCCATCAACTTAGATACTCCACAAATAATCTCTTCCATCAACTTAGATATACTCCAAGATACTAATAATCTCTTCCATCAACTTAGATACTCCACAAATAATCTCTCCATAACTTAGATACTCCACAAATAATCTCTTCCATGAACTTAGATACTCCACAAATAATTCTCCTCCATGAACTTAGATACTCCACAAATAATCTCTTCCATCACCTTAGATACTCCACAAATAATCACAATACTCTCCTCCATAACTTAGATACTCCACAAATAATCTCTTCCATGAACTTAGATACTCCAATCCCCAAATTAATCTCCTCCATGAACTTAGATACTCCACAAATAATCTCTTCCATCAACTTAGATACTCCACAAATAATCTCTTCCATGAACTTAGATACTCCACAAATAATCTCTTTCCCTGAACTTAGATATCCACAAAATAATCTCTTTCCCTCAACTTAGATACTCAACAAAATAATCCTTCCATGAACTTAGATACTCCACAAATATCTCTCCATCAACTTAGATACTCCACAAATAATCTCTTCCATCAACTTAGATACTCCACAAATAATCTCTTCCATCAACTTAGATACTCCACAAATAATCTCTTCCATCAACTTAGATACTCCACAAATAATCTCTTCCATCAACTTAGATACTCCACAAATAATCTCTTCCATCAACTTAGATACTCCACAAATAATCTCTTCCACCAACTTAGATACTCCACAAATAATCTCCTCCACGATCTTAGATACTCCACAAATAATCTCTTCCATCAACTTAGATACTCCACAAATAATCTCTTCCATCAACTTAGATACTCCACAAATAATCTCCTCCACCAACTTAGATACTCCACAAATAATCTCTTCCATCAACTTAGATACTCCACAAATAATCTCTTCATCAACTTAGATACTCCACAAATAATCTCCACAAATAATCTCTTCCACCAAGTTAGATACTCCACAAATAATCTCTTCCACCAACTTAGATACTCCACAAATAATCATCCATCACTAGATACTCACAAATAATCTCTTCCATCAACTTAGATACTCCAGAAATAATCTCCTCCACATAACTTAGATACTCCACAAATAATCTCTTCCACCAACTTAGATACTCCACAAATAATCTCTTCCATCAACTTAGATACTCCACAAATAATCTCCTCCATCAACTTAGATACTCCACAAATAATCTCCTCCATCAACTTCATATGTGTGTAGCGTTGGTGGCGGCAGCTGTCTTTTTACTCGCTCTGTATTTACATGGAATTTTTATATGGTATATTCATTTACTTGGACTAATATTTGCATGGGGAGATTCATCAATTCCTGGTGTTTGATGTAATACACATTTTGAGAGTATGTATAAGATGAAATTTTAGATAATATTGAAAACATTCTTTGAATTTTACAAATTTTACTTCCACAATCGACATATTTTAATTATTCTACACACCTCAGTCAACAGTTGTCACTCCATTTCGACCACTTTTATCTACCTGCACATCACTGAGCACATCACTGATATTTCTAAACCAATATTTACGAGTTCATCACCCCTTAATTTTCTATCGTCAAATGTTCACTTGCCTCGACCTTGTATATATTAAAATATGACCGGAGAACGCTTTTATTCTTAAACAAACAACCATTCCTTGAGTTCCTGTCACACCTAACCCTTTTAGATTGAAAATCAACAATTTACTCAGACTCAAAACAGACAAAGGTTTCATCAATAATAAAATGAGAACATCGGTAAGAAAAAGAGGCAGGAAAGGAAAGAAAAGAGAAAAAAAGAATTAACAAGCAACGCGCCCCAGAAACCACATCACTGCCATCTTCATCTACAGCTGCAGCGGCAACAACACCAGCAACAACACTTGTGACCACCACATCTACTACATCACCATCACCGTGATCACTTTCACCATCACCATAGTTGTCGTCATCAGCAACAACAGGATTAGCATCTCCACCATGGCGTTGTAATTATGCATGGACATCGACCAATACGCCACAAACGCGGGTCTCGCCACCATCCACACTTATAGTTATAGATACTCACCCACCACCACCTTTGTCAACAACTTCCGTCTCACTGCAACCGACTGAAAGCACTCATATTAAATGCTTAATCGGTGAGAAACAAGAGCTCATTGCTAAATGATCTTATTACAGAGACAGAGTCGGACATTGCGTTTTTTATTGAGTCGTGGCTGCGCCCCAGGGGGGATGACGTCATTGTGGCAGACCTTGCACCACCGGGATATCAGTCGATGTCAAAGTCAAGAGGTTCGCGAAATGGAGGGGGTATTTGTGTTGTAACATTCGAATGTTGTGAATGCGAAATCCATCTAAAGGAACAGTCCATCAGATTTATTAGTATGTATAGACCTCCACCAAATTCTAGGAATGGATTGAGGGTTTCGGGGTTCATACCCGAGTTTGAAGATCTGATTGAAAATAGTGAAACTGAAAGGACAAAACCGATCATTGTCGGAGATTTTAATATGCATTTCGACGACACACGGGATTCGAAAGTGAAGAAAATAAAGTCGACAATGAATATTCACAACCTCGTTCAACACATTAATTCTCCCACTCACAAGAAAGGTCACACTTTAGATTGGATTATCACTGACAAAAACTACTTTGCTCTACATTATAAATGTAACAGACAAATGTATCTCCGACCATTCTGTCATCATTTCGAGGTAGATGCAGAAAAATTGAAACCAGAAATGAGAACCATCGTATCAAGAGAAAGAATAAACGATGAAATTTTCAGCAAAGAGCTAATAAATATAATTCCAAAATTCATGGTCAACAAAGACAAGATCGGTTCTTCCAACACTAAATTGAGAAATATCCATAACAATCTTGCCCCCCATTAAGACGCACGTCGTCAAATAGAAAATATGCACCGTGGATGAACAACGATTAAAGAAAGCAAACCTGAGCGCCGTCGCGCTGAAAGAAAATGGCGAAAATCACTCCTGACAGTAGACAAAGAAATCTATCACATCACAAGAACGTAAAACATAAGATCAAAGAAGCAAAGTCGTCTTATTACAACACTTTGATCAAGGATTGTCGCACTTCAAAGGCGTTATTCTCCTTCACCAACTCATTGACTGGAAAGTCTACTACAAATTCTAAATCCACATATCCTACGTCGGTCCAGCGGGAGATATTCCTGAAGTATTCGGAAATTTCTTTCGGGAAAAGGTAGCTTCAATTAGAAAGAAACTAGATAGCAATTCATACGGAACACATTACTTTTAGACATTCGAAGGCGATGCCTTGTTTTCTTCATTCACTCCTGTTACAGAGGATGAAGTCAAAGAAATAATCAAATCGTCACCTCCAAAGACATGCATGCCAACACCGTTACTCATTTCTCATATTTATATCCTTTTGCCCTTTATTACGTCAATTATAAACGAATCTCTGTCTACAGGGATTATATCACATTCTTTTAAGCATGGAATTGGGACCCCCTTGCTAAAAAAAAAGCAAATCTATCCCGCGAAGAGCTGAAACATTTTCGTCCCGTTTCCAATTTACCCTTTCTTTATAAAATCCTTGAAAAAGTTGTTGCTAGGCAACTTAAAAATCATTTACTTGATATAATCTCTATGAACTTTATCAATCTGCCCACAGGCAACACCACAATACCAAAACTGCCCTAAATAAAATTAATAATGATGTTCTTTGTGCTGCTAATGCTCGAAAAATCTCCATCTTAGCGCTGTTAGATCTAAGCGCAGCCTTTGACACCATAGTTCACTCAATATGAATTACACGTTTGTCGAAGACATTTGGAGTATCAGGTAACGCCTTAGAATGGTTTAAGTCTTACATCGACGGGGGTACACAATCAGTCCTGACAGACAACATCAAATTTAACCCACAAACTTTAAATTATGGAGTACCTCAAGGTTCCGTTTTAGGCCCGCTCCTTTATACTCTCTATACACAACCATTGGGAGGAATAATAAGAAAACATGAGGTCAGCTACCACATGTACGCTGACGACACCCAGGTGTATAGCTATGTCTATCCGTCTGAATTAGATTAGTTAATTACCTGGTTTTTACCTGGAAATTTGAATAGAAGATGTGAAAAACTGGATGACAATAAACAGGCTCAAAATGAATGTAGAAAAAACGGAAGTTCTTTTGTGTGATCCTAAAAAAATAATAAAAAGTGAGTATAAAATTTTTATTACAATTGAAAAAGAAAAAGTCGTTTTTTTCTGACAGAGCTAGAAATCTGGGTGTTTACTTTGACTCGACCCTTTCCATGCATTGCCATATCGATAATCTATGCAAGACTAAATAATGTCCTCGGCAAACTGCAGCACATTCAAAATCAAGCAGCAAAATTAGTTTTGAAAAGGAAAAAAAAGTGATCATGTCACACCTTTGTTTTGGACTTTACATTGGCTCCCTGTTAGATTTAGGATTACAGTGCACTCTCCCGATAACGACCTCTCCGAATAACGACATTCTCCCGATAACGACATTGGCCCCCTGTCCCGATTTTTTTACTATATGTTATTAGTAATAAAACTCTCTAAATAATGACATACTTTTTAGACCACTCTCCGGATAACGACATTGAGTTAGCAATAATCGGCTGTGACTTTGCTAGATACAAAAATAAAAATAGCTAAATGTTGTTTCCGGTAAGTTTCATTTCATTCTCTGAGCCAGAGGCACCTCATAGCCAATGAAATCACTTTGTTATCGGCCAATGAAATGTCCTACCAGAGGCACCTCATAGCCAATGAAAACACACCTGTGTCTATTGTCATCGGTACAAAAGGGTGGCGCGCATTGAATGAGTCAATCATCACATCGCTGACCGCTGAATCGATTGTATTCACCCGAGAACAATAACGCACCCCAAGATGTCGACAGCTGCTATTAGAAAAAGAAAGATACTGACTATAGATGTCAAGCTGCAAATTCTGGCTGATGTGGACACAAAGACATTAACCAAGAAACAGATCGCTGAGAAGTACGAGATTCCCCACAACAGCTTATCAACAATAATCAAGAACAGGACAAAGATAGAGACAAGCAGCCATGAACCTCAGCGCAAGAAACCACGCCTTGCAACGAATGCGACCGTAGACGAAGCTGTGTTGACATGGTTTAAACAAACAAGAGCAATAAATGCCCCTACTTCTGGCCCCATTATCCGCGAGCAGGCCCGACTTATTGCGGAGAGGCTAGGCGTAACAGATTTTCAAGCAAGCAGCGGTTGGCTGATGAAATTCAAGCAGCGACACGGCATCGTGTTCAAGGTGGCCTGCGCGAATCTGCTTCAGTGGACACATCAATCGTTGATGAATGGAAGACAACAACTCTGTCCAGTTTGATGAAAGAGTATTCACCTCGTGACGTTTTCAACGCGGATGAAACAGGCCTGTTTTTCCGCTGCCTCCCGAACAAGACTCACACTTTTAAAGGAGAAGCCTGCCACAACAAAACTACATACACACACACACTTCGTGTATTTTACATGTTTGGAAAGTCCGATCACTGATCACCCACTATGGTTGGTACATTAATGTACATTCTAAGGGTCTAGCCACACCTCTTTTTCCGCCATCTTGAAATTTTCCGAATAACGACATGTTCCCGATAACGACATGCACCTCTGGTCCCGAGCCATGTCGTTATCGGGAGAGTGCACTGTACATATAAAATTGCTATAACGTGCTATAATCATCTTAATGAAACTTCTCCTGCCCATATATCAGATTTGATTAATGTTTACACTCCCTCACGCTCTTTAAGATCCAACTCCCAATCACGATTATGCGTTCCTAAAAAAGGATCTAAGACCTATGCTGATCGTGCATTTATTCATGCTGCTCGCGCTGTCTGGAATTCTTTACCATTCAGTGTTAGGAGCGGGGTTGTGGATTCCCAGTCATCCTTTAAAAAGAAATTAAAATCTCATCTTATGAGAAACTCACTAGATTAAATAAAACATCCTTTTAATAAGATATACATTTGTTACATCAAAATTCTCATGACATGATATTATAATCTCCCTTCATCCGCCATTAATGTTAAATGTCCTGATATGATTTTATTCAATCATTCATGTTAACAAATATTTTTCGTCTCTGTATGCATATGCACGTTTTGGTGAATGTGTGTGTGTTTGTTAAGGTGTGTGTGTGTGTGTGTGTGTGTGTGTGGTGCTTGTATAAATGGGTGTGTCTACAAAAATGTTTTTAATTATGTTTTACAATTTTGTGCACTTAGAGCTGTTTTGTCAACGGGATTGGGCGCTATACAAATTATTATTATTATTATTATTATTATTATTATTATTATTATTATTATTATTATTATTATTATTATTATTATTATTATTATTATTATTAATGTGGGAAATGTTTTTATCATCCCTTTCCAGACAATTTCCTGGTGCATGCAATTAGAGATTGCCATCGACCCAAAGAGTCCACTGGGAGAACGGGCAACCCTAATCAGCAACCCGAATCCCCGGCAACCAATCATCTTGGACTACAACGTCCCCATCCCCCGGTGCGCCCTCACCCCTCCCTGCGCCAACTCAGCCCAGATGCTGGTCTGGCATCCCAGGAGGGGAAAGCCCGTCTGCGTCATCCCACCTGTCTGGAAAAACCAGGCCCGAAGTCCTAAGCGTGAGAGCAAACTGTGATTGCTGGTCTGGGAATGTCCAAGGTCTGTCTGACCAGCCTGTCATGATGTCTATCTCTCCGACAGCTGAGTTTGATTACAGGCTCGTAGAAAATGTTAAAAACCCGTTGATTTTCGGTACATTCGTCATAACTCAACACTAAAACATTTGTATGAACTAACATTGTGTGGGAAGAAAAGAAACCCCTCAAAGGTTCCATAGAAAGAAAATAAGAATTCTCTATTTGTCTGGAAAGAATCCAAGAAGTACAAATGTCAAACATTTGGCTTTTCTGTCATTCCTAAATTTGTCATTTCAAATAGAAATACATCTCTATGACCTTCAAATGGTCAAAAATCCTAACACCCAAGACTTGTTTAAAGTCTCAAGTTTAGAAATGGTTCACAGATGACGGTCATTGTATATTCATTGATATTTGAAACATGAAATTTCGGGCAAATATCAAGGAATATACAATGACCTTCAACTTGTGGAAAATTTCTAAACTTGAGACGTTAAAGAAGCCTTTTAGGAAGTCTTGGGTTTTTGGGATTTTTGACAAGTTGAAGGTCACCTCGATTTATTTATATTTGAAATGACAAATTTGTGAGCAAAACTGTTTTTAATGTCGGACAATTTCGTTGTTATGAGATAAACTTTGACCCACGACTCTATTGTAAGCTATTGCAATGAAGGCATCATCAACAACAAGAACAACAAGAACAACATATTCCTTGCTTATACATTTTATAATTCTCTTTTACAACGTTCATTTTTATACTTAGCAATCTACAATTTTTTATACATCCATTTATTTTATATTTTTGTAAACTTTTACACCAATTTTTAAAAACGATGTTTATAAAATAAAAGGAGAGCAAATTGCCTAGAATGGAAGTCGAAAGACATCGTCTGCCTAAAGATAAAATGGTGATACCATTTCTACAAGCTACGTCTTTGCTTTTACTATTATTATAAAATGGTGATACCATTTCTACAAGCTACGTCTTTGCTTTTACTATTATTATAAAATGGTGATACCATTTCTACAAGCTACGTCTTTGCTTTTACTATTATTATAAAATGGTGATACCATTTCTACAAGCTACGTCTTTGCTTTTACTATTATTATAAAATGGTGATACCATTTCTACAAGCTACGTCTTTGCTTTTACTATTATTTTATTTTTCAGGCTTTCGTGTAGAAATATTTTCTCATCCCAATTTAGTGAGAAATCTCATCGGGCAGATCGCTTTTGACTTTCCTTTTGTAGAATTAGAATTAATTGCATATCAGTGTGTCCAAACATGGGGCTGGTGGCTTGAGTTTGTTTCCTCTGTCCTCTGTTCTGACCCCAAACGTTGTCCCCTTACCTTAGACTAGTCAAATATAATAAATATAATGTAGGGAGTAGAAAGGGGCGTCAAAACTAGAGTAGATTTTTCTATTGATTTGAAATAAAAGACTTGTTTTATTTTTATACTCATTTGATATTTTTACCTTTTTTATTGCCCATGTAAAAAAAAACCCTTTTTAAATCAATAGAAAAAGTGTTTTTTTCTTCTTCTAATTTTGACGTCCCTTCTACTCTTCAAATATTTTACTATTCTATTTTTAGTTTCAAAATATTCTACCTCTGTGCCGTATCCAAAAATGTCATTGTTGAAATTCCCAGATATGTTTTGAAATGAAAGTTTCAAGTGTTCGTTTGGATTTATTTCATTTCTTGTCACGGTCACTCCAGTCAGTTATTGATAAACTGTCAGTCATCGAAATCATAATTTGGTCTTGGAAGTTGGAAGTTAAAAACTCTCCAACTAAAAACGATAAAATGTGGTTTTTTTTAATGTGGGGGAGATTGAGTTTTATTCACATTTTCCTCATCACACAAAATGTGTCCAGTGTTGCCTTTGGATTCCACAATCCACACAAAATGTGTCCAGTGTTGCCTTTGGATTCCACAATCCACACAAAATGTGTCCTGTGTTGCCTTTGGATTCCACAATCCACACAAAATGTGTCCTGTGTTGCCTTTGGATTCCACAATCCACACAAAATGTGTCCTGTGTTTCCTTTGGATTCCACAATCCACACAAAATATGTCCTGTTGCCTTTGGATTCCACAATCCACACAAAATGTGTCCTGTGTTGCCTTTGGATTCCACAATCCACACAAAATGTGTCCTGTGTTGACTTTGGATTCCACAATCCACACAAAATATGTCCTGTGTTGCCTTTGGATTCCACAATCCACACAAAATGTGTCCTGTGTTGCCTGTGGATTCCAAAATGTTTTCATGAACATTTATGACAGTCCTGTATCCCTACAGTTCACTTTCAACTTTGAAATGATGAACATTTTTGTCCAAATTCTACACGTCTGGTTAACTTCTTCATTTCACTACAAATAAAATTTGGAAAGATCGTGTTGTATTTTATCACTTGAATGCTTTCCCGTTACAGTGCAGTGAATACACGCACACACTAGTTAGAATTGTGTGTATCAACCATTTTATGACTCTTAGATATCTGTGCGAAATACGGGGAATGGGGTGGGGGGGGGGGGGGGGTCCTGGATTTCATTTCCCATTGTCTCTCTATTGTGGAGAATTGGCCTATTTTGATATCAAGTCTAACTTTTCTTACAAAAAAATTAAATTGTTTTATTGTTCACAGAGCTCTTTTTACAAGCTGTGTGATTTACCCTATTTCATAATTATTATTATTATTACTATTCTTACTTTTCCTACACAATAATTTACTCTTATTTTTCTGATTCTGCTCCAACCAATAATAATATTTTAATATTTACAACTGGCATACATGAAAAATAAACAAGTTATATAAAACAATTAGCAACTAGAAAGGACTCGGCGTGTCTGGCGTTCTTCCCTGTGTATTTGTAGTCCCGTCCCCCCCCCCCCCCCCCCCCCCCCCCCCCCCGAAGAAAAAAAAAAGAAAACAAACAAAAAAAAAATAAAACTTTGGTGAAATAGCAAACTTTGCTGTTTCATATAACTGCAGAGTTCATAATCTGAGGCATCGTTATCTCGTCTGTAACGGTTGAGGCTGGTTATAAAGTCTGCAAGTTGTAACTGTCCTTTACTGTGATAAAATAGTTTGCCTGGATCTCATTTTGTTTGATTTAGATTTTGTTACATCTTTGCCAAATTTGTAACAAGATGTCACCGGCCAAATCATGAATAGTGTATTGTGGGAAAAACACTATCAGTATCAATGTCACTTCCTATTAACATGGACTGAGTATACTGTTGTGCACAATGGCGGTAGAAAATCCTGGGTTGTTGTACACAGCACTCATTGGAGTATGGCGACTTTTGTCATACAAGTTTTTATGAGGTGTTTTTCTTCTTCTAGTAAATTACCCATACAGAAGGTCAAAGTGGCTTTTATATCGTGCATGTGTTTTTATTTATAAATTGGATATTGTTTGGAATAATATAAATATATTTTCACTTTCGGCAAAAGGTCCAGGTGAGACAGCGATTTTTGCCTCAGACTGGGGAGGGAGGGAGGAAGGGGAGGGGGTGGGGGTACCGAGTATAAATTTCTTCTATCATCTACTTTTTCTCTTCTCCCGTTGATCTAAACCTGCTGTCTTGCTTTCCTTGGTGCTGAAATGGCCCCTTTGAGTTGCAATCGCCATAAAACCCCTCAAAAACAAAAACAAAGAAATGGAAATAAACCTGAGCTTTCTTATATGGCACAATCTCAACTAAACGTGCTCAAAGCGCTTTTAAAGAGGTCCCTTGCCAACAGCAACACTTAACATGTAGGACGTGAAATGACGTCTGTTAGGTGATATTACAAATGTTTTGGACAGAGAACACTGTTAATGGCCAGGTACTCATTTTACACCTGAGTACAGTGAGGGAATAGGAGTAAAGAGCCTTTTCCTAGGGTTCAAATATGCACCGCACAGGACTCGAACCCATGACCTTCAGATTCGACATTTCCAAGTTGACACAGAGCTGAAATCATCCTCAATCTTTTATCAGTTTCTTCACCGTTCTCCACCATATGAAACCAAAATTCCATTTCATCACCACAAGTACAAGGTGCCCAGTAGGCACTCTTTTGTATTTGCATTTTTTACAATACTTCCGTCACCAGGAAACTTCTGTCACCAGGGACACACTGAAAACCCTAGTTATCCCACATGTGAATGGGTCTCCTCTGAACAATTGGGATAAATCAATACCAAATTGATACAAGCTGTGGACCATCAAAAGTCGTGTAGTAATAATAATAGTAATAATAATAATAATAATAATAATAATAATAATAATAATAATAAATAATAATAATAATAATAATATAATAATAATAATAGTAATAATAATAATAATAATAATAATAATAATAATATAATAATAATAATAATAATAATAATAATAATAATAATATATAATAATAATAATAATAATAATATAATAATAATAATAATAATCATTAATGATAATAATAATGATAATCATAATAATAATAATAATAATAATAATAATAATAATAATAATAATAATAATAATAATAATAATAATAATAATAATAATAATAACAATAATAATAATATAATGATAATAATAATGAATAATAATAATAATAAATAATAATAATAATAATAATAATAATAATAATAATAATAATAATAATAATAATAATAATAATAATAATAGATAATAATAATAATAATAATAATAATAATAATTAATATAATAATATAATAATAAATATATAATAATAATATATAATAATATTAATAATAAATAATAATAATAATAAAATATAACAATAATAATATAATGATAATGTGGACTCGTTATAGCACACGGTTTCCTCAATCATGAGACTCTTGGCACTTAAAATGTAGAATGTAGAAAAATTAATGGAACAACTTCAAAAAGAAAAAAATAAACCTGAAGCGTTTCAGGCTCAAAATCCTTCTTCAACAAAAAGTTAAGACATTATACAGCATGTTACATCCAGATAGATGGGAGAAATGTTGTGTTTTTGGCTGAAGAAGGGATTTAGGTCCAAAATGTTTCGTGTTTAATATTTTATTGTTATTTTTAAAAGTTGTTACTATGCAAACCGTGGAGAGGGAGATTGAAAACAAATCTATAGGAGCTGTGCAAACCGTGGAGAGGGAGATTGAAAACAAATCTATAGGAGCTGTGCAAACCGTGGAGAGGGAGATTGAAAACAAATCTATAGGAGCTGTGCAAACCGTGGAGAAGGAGATTGAAAACAAATCTATAGGAGCTGTGCAAACCGTGGAGAAGGAGATTGAAAACAAATCTATAGGAGCTGTGCAAACCGTGGAGAGGGAGATTGAAAACAAATCTATAGGAGCTGTGCAAACCATGGAGAGGGAGATTGAAAACAAATCTATAGGAGCTGTGCAAACCGTGGAGAAGGAGATTGAAAACAATCTATAGGAGCTGTGCAAACCGTGGAGAGGGAGATTGAAAACAAATCTATAGGAGCTGTGCAAACCGTGGAGAGTGAGATTGAAAACAAATCTATAGGAGCTGTGCAAACCATGGAGAGGGAGATTGAAAACAAATCTATAGGAGCTGTGCAAACCGTGGAGAGGAAGATTGAAAACAAATCTATAGGAGCTGTGCAAACCGTGGAGAGGGAGATTGAAAACAAATCTATAGGAGCTGTGCAAACCGTGGAGAGGGAGATTGAAAACAAATCTATAGGAGCTGTGCAAACCGTGGAGAAGGAGATTGAAAACAATCTATAGGAGCTGTGGAAACCCTGGAGAGGGAGATTGAAAACAAATCTATAGGAGCTGTGCAAACCGTGGAGAGTGAGATTGAAAACAAATCTATAGGAGCTGTGCAAACCATGGAGAGGAAGATTGAAAACAAATCTATAGGAGCTGTGCAAACCGTGGAGAAGAAGATTGAAAACAAATCTATAGGAGCTGTGCAAACCGTGGAGAGGAGAATTGAAAACAAATCTATAGGAGCTGTGCAAACCGTGGAGAGGGAGATTGAAAACAAATCTATAGGAGCTGTGCAAACCGTGGAGAGGAGATTGAAAACAAATCTATAGGAGCTGTGCAAACCTGGAGGGGAGATTGAAAACAAATCTATAGGAGCTGTGCAAACCGGAGAGGAGATTGAAAACAAATCTATAGGAGCTGTGCAAACCGTGGAGAGGGAGATTGAAAACAAATCTATAGGAGCTGTGCAAACCGTGGGAGGAGATTGAAAACAAATCTATAGAGCTGTGCAAACCGTGGAGAGGGAGATAAAACAAATCTATAGAGCTGTGCAAACGTGAGAGGAGATTGAAACAAATCTATAGGAGCTGTGCAAACCTGAGAGGAGATTGAAACAAATCTATAGGAGTGTGCAAACGTGGAGAGGAGATTGAAACAATTATAGGATGTGCAAACCGTGAGAGAGATTGAAAACAAATCTATAGGAGCTGTGCAACCGGAGAGGAGATTGAAAACAAATTATAGGAGCTGTGCAAACCGTGAGAGGAGATTGAAAACAAATCTATAGGAGCTGTGCAAACGTGGAAGGAGATTGAAAACAAATCTATAGGAGCTGTGCAAACCGTGAAGGAGATTGAAAACAAATCTATAGGAGCTGTGCAACCGTGGAGAGGAGATTGAAACAATCTATAGGGGCTGTGCAAACCGTGGAGAGGAGATTGAAAACAAATCTATAGAGCTGTGCAAACCGTGGAGAGGAGATGAAAACAATCTATAGGAGCTGTGCAAACCGGGAGAGGAGATTGAAACAAATCTTAGGAGTGTGCAACCGTGGAGAGGAGATTGAAAACAATCTATAGGAGCTGTGCAAACCTGGAGAGGAGATTGAAACAAATCTATAGGAGCTGTGCAAACGTGGAGAGGGAGATTGAAAACAAATCTATAGGAGCTGTGCAAACCGTGGAGAGGAGATTGAAAACAAATCTATAGGAGCTGTGCAAACCGGAGAGGAGATGAAACAATTAAGGAGCTGGAAACCGTGAAGGATGAAAACAAATCTATAGGAGCTGTGCAAACCGTGGAGAGGAGATTGAAAACAAATCTATAGGAGCTGTGCAAACCGTGGAGAGGAGATTGAAAACAAATCTATAGGAGCTGTGCAAACCGTGGAGAGGAAGATTGAAAACAAATCTATAGGAGCTGTGCAAACCGTGGAGAGGAGATTGAAAACAAATCTATAGGAGCTGTGCAAACCGTGGAGAGGAGATTGAAAACAAATCTATAGGAGCTGTGCAAACCGTGGAGAAGGAGATTGAAAACAAATCTATAGGAGCTGTGCAAACCGTGGAGAGGAGATTGAAAACAAATCTATAGGAGCTGTGCAAACGTGGAGAGGGAGATTGAAAACAAATCTATAGGAGCTGTGCAAACCGTGGAGAGGAGATTGAAAACAAATCTATAGGAGCTGTGCAAACCGTGGAGAGGAGATTGAAAACAAATCTATAGGAGCTGTGCAAACCGTGGAGAGGAGATTGAAAACAAATCTATAGGAGCTGTGCAAACCGTGGAGAGGAGATTGAAACAAATCTATAGGAGCTGTGCAAACCTGGAGAGGAGATTGAAAACAAATCTATAGGAGCTGTGCAAACCGTGGAGAGGAGATTGAAACAATCTATAGGAGCTGTGCAACCGTGGAGAGGAGATTGAAAACAAATCTATAGGAGCTGTGCAAACCGTGGAGAGGAGATTGAAAACAATCTTAGGAGCTGTGCAAACGTGGAGAGGAGATTGAAAACAAATCTATGGAGCTGTGCAAACCTGGAGAGGAGATTGAAAACAAATCTATAGGAGCTGTGCAAACCGTGGAGAGGAGATTGAAAACAAATCTATAGGAGCTGTGCAACCTGGAGAGGAGATTGAAACAAATCTATAGGAGCTGTGCAAACGTGGAGAGGAGATTGAAAACAAATCTATAGGAGCTGTGCAAACGTGAGAGGAGATGAAAACAAATCTATAGGAGCTGTGCAAACCGTGGAGAGGAGATTGAAAACAAATCTATAGGAGCTGTGCAAACCGTGGAGAGGAGATGAAAACAATCTATAGGAGCTGTGCAAACCGTGGGAGGAGATTGAAAACAAATCTATAGGAGCTGTGCAAACCGTGAGAGGAGATTGAAAACAAATCTATAGGAGCTGTGCAAACGTGGAGAGGAGATTGAAAACAAATCTATAGGAGCTGTGCAAACCGTGGAGAGGAGATTGAAAACAAATCTATAGGAGCTGTGCAAACCGTGGAGAGGAGATTGAAAACAATCTATAGGAGCTGTGCAAACCGTGAGAGGAGATTGAAAACAATCTATAGGAGCTGTGCAAACCTGGAGAGGAGATTGAAACAAATCTATAGGAGCTGTGCAAACGTGAGGAGTTGAAAACAAATCTATAGGAGCTGTGCAAACCGTGGAGAGGAGATTGAAACAAATCTATAGGAGCTGTGCAACGTGGAGAAGATTGAAAACAAATCTATAGGAGCTGTGCAAACCGTGGAGAAGGAGATTGAAAACAATCTATAGGAGCTGTGCAAACCGTGGAGAGGAGATTGAAAACAAATTATAGGAGCTGTGCAAACCGTGGAGAGGAGATTGAAACAAATCTATAGGAGCTGTGCAAACCGTGGAGAGGAGATTGAAACAAATCTATAGGAGCTGTGCAAACCGTGGAGAGGAGATTGAAAACAAATCTATAGGAGCTGTGCAAACCGTGGAGAGGAGATTGAAAACAAATCTATAGGAGCTGTGCAAACCGTGGAGAGAAGATTGAAAACAAATCTATAGGAGCTGTGCAAACCGGGAGAGAGATTGAAAACAAATCTATAGGAGCTGTGCAAACCGTGGAGAGGAGATTGAAAACAAATCTATAGGAGCTGTGCAAACCGTGGAGAGGAGATTGAAAACAAATCTATAGGAGCTGTGCAAACCGTGGAGAGGAGATTGAAAACAAATCTATAGGAGCTGTGCAAACGTGGAGAAGAGATTGAAAACAAATCTATAGGAGCTGTGCAAACCGTGGAGAGGAGATTGAAAACAAATCTATAGGAGCTGTGCAAACCGTGGAGAGGAGATTGAAAACAAATCTATAGGAGCTGTGCAAACCGTGGAGAGGGAGATTGAAAACAAATCTATAGGAGCTGTGCAAACCGTGGAGAGGAGATTGAAAACAAATCTATAGGAGCTGTGCAAACCGTGGAGAGGAAGATTGAAAACAAATCTATAGGAGCTGTGCAAACCGTGGAGAGGAGATTGAAAACAAATCTATAGGAGCTGTGCAAACCGTGGAGAGGAGATTGAAAACAAATCTATAGGAGCTGTGCAAACCGTGGAGAAGGAGATTGAAAACAAATCTATAGGAGCTGTGCAAACCGTGGAAGGAAGATTGAAAACAAATCTATAGGAGCTGTGCAAACCGTGGAGAGAGATTGAAAACAAATCTATAGGAGCTGTGCAAACCGTGGAAGAAGATTGAAAACAAATCTATAGGAGCTGTGCAAACCGTGGAGAGGAAGATTGAAAACAAATCTATAGAGCTGTGCAAACCGTGGAGAGGAGATTGAAAACAAATCTATAGGGCTGTGCAAACCGTGGAGAGGAAGATTGAAAACAAATCTATAGGAGCTGTGCAAACCGTGAGAAAGATTGAAAACAATCTATAGGACTGTGCAAACCGTGGAGAAGGGAGATTGAAAACAAATCTATAGGAGCTGTGCAAACCGTGAGAGGAAGATTGAAAACAATCTATAGGAGCTGTGCAAACCGTGGAGAAGGAGATTGAAAACAAATCTATAGGACTGTGCAAACCGTGAGAGAAAATTGAAAACAAATCTATAGGAGCTGTGCAAACGTGGAGAGGAGATTGAAAACAAATCTATAGGAGCTGTGCAAACCGTGGAGAGGAGATTGAAAACAAATCTATAGGAGCTGTGCAAACCGTGGAAGAGAGATTGAAAACAAATCTATAGGAGCTGTGCAAACCGTGGAGAGGAGATTGAAAACAAATCTATAGGAGCTGTGCAAACCGTGGAGAGGAGATTGAAAACAAATCTATAGGAGCTGTGCAAACCGTGGAGAGGAGATTGAAAACAAATCTATAGGAGCTGTGCAAACCGTGGAGAAGGAGATTGAAAACAAATCTATAGGAGCTGTGCAAACCGTGGAGAGGAGATTGAAAACAAATCTATAGGAGCTGTGCAAACCGGAGAAGGAGATGAAAACAAATCTATAGGAGCTGTGCAAACCATGGAGAGGAGATTGAAAACAAATCTATAGAGCTGTGCAAACCGTGAGAAGGAGATTGAAAACAATCTATAGGAGCTGTGCAAACCGTGGAGGAGATTGAAAACAAATCTATAGGAGCTGTGCAAACCTGAGAAGGAGAATTGAAAACAAATCTATAGGAGCTGTGCAACCGGGGGAAGAAGATTGAAAACAAATCTATAGGAGCTTTTTTTTTTTTTTTTTTTTTATAGGAGCTGTGCAAACCATGGAGAGGAGATTGAAAACAAATCTATAGGAGCTGTGCAAACCTGGAGAGTGAGATTGAAAACAAATCTATAGGAGCTGTGCAAACCGTGGAGAGGGAGATTGAAAACAAATCTATAGGAGCTGTGCAAACCGTGGAGAGGGAGATTGAAAACAAATCTATAGGAGCTGTGCAAACCGTGGAGAGGAGATTGAAAACAAATCTATAGGAGCTGTGCAAACCGTGGAGAAGGAGATTGAAAACAATCTATAGGAGCTGTGCAAACCGTGGAGAAGAGATTGAAAACAAATCTATAGGAGCTGTGCAAACCGTGGAGAGGGAGATTGAAAACAAATCTATAGGAGCTGTGCAAACCGTGGAGAGGAAGATTGAAAACAAATCTATAGGAGCTGTGCAAACCTGGAGAGGAGATTGAAACAAATCTATAGGAGCTGTGCAAACCGTGGAGAGGAGATTGAAAACAAATCTATAGGAGCTGTGCAAACCGTGGAGAGGAGATTGAAAACAAATCTATAGGAGCTGTGCAAACCGTGGAAGGAGATTGAAAACAAATCTATAGGAGCTGTGCAAACCGTGAAGAGGAGATTGAAAACAAATCTATAGGAGCTGTGCAAACCGTGGAGAGGAGATTGAAAACAAATCTATAGGAGCTGTGCAAACCGTGAAGAGGAAAATTGAAAACAAATCTATAGGAGCTGTGCAAACCGTGGAGAGGAAATTGAAAACAAATCTATAGGAGCTGTGCAAACCGTGGAGAGGAGATTGAAAACAAATCTATAGGAGCTGTGCAAACCGTGGAGAGGAGATTGAAAACAAATCTATAGGAGCTGTGCAAACCGTGGAGAGGAGATTGAAAACAAATCTATAGGAGCTGTGCAAACCGTGGAGAGTGAGATTGAAAACAAATCTATAGGAGCTGTGCAAACCGTGGAGAGTGAGATTGAAAACAAATCTATAGGAGCTGTGCAAACCGTGGAGAGTGAGATTGAAAACAAATCTATAGGAGCTGTGCAAACCGTGGAGAAGGAGATTGAAAACAAATCTATAGGAGCTGTGCAAACCGTGGAGAAGGAGATTGAAAACAAATCTATAGGAGCTGTGCAAACCGTGGAGAAGAAGATTGAAAACAAATCTATAGGAGCTGTGCAAACCGTGGAGAAGAAGATTGAAAACAATCTATAGGAGCTGTGCAAACCGTGGAGAAGAAGATTGAAAACAAATCTATAGGAGCTGTGCAAACCGTGGAGAAGAAGATTGAAAACAAATCTATAGGAGCTGTGCAAACCGTGAAGAGGAAGATTGAAAACAAATCTATAGGAGCTGTGCAAACCGTGGAGAGGAAGATTGAAAACAAATCTATAGGAGCTGTGCAAACCGTGGAGAAGAAGATTGAAAACAAATCTATAGGAGCTGTGCAAACCGTGAAGAGGAAGATTGAAAACAAATCTATAGGAGCTGTGCAAACCGTGGAGAAGAAGATTGAAAACAATCTATAGGAGCTGTGCAAACCGTGGAGAAGAAGATTGAAAACAAATCTATAGGAGCTGTGCAAACCGTGGAGAAGAAGATTGAAAACAAATCTATAGGAGCTGTGCAAACCGTGAAGGAGATTGAAAACAAATCTATAGGAGCTGTGCAAACCGTGGAGAGTGAGATTGAAAACAAATCTATAGGAGCTGTGCAAACCGTGGAGAGGGAGATTGAAAACAAATCTATAGGAGCTGTGCAAACCGTGGAGAGGGAGATTGAAAACAAATCTATAGGAGCCAGAAGGCCCATGGAGCCCCGAGCTTATCCTGGTTTCTATCGCACTAAACAGACCACAGCAATTTCAACCTGTTGGATAGAGCACTCGTCTAATACGATGTACTTTCCACCAGATCTCATGGAGAAGAGGGGTTTGTTTTTGTTTGTTTTTAAGGGTTTTACGGCGCTTGCAACACATTTAGGTTATATCAGCGCCAGTAAAAAGGAAGAAAATGGGATAGTAAAAAGTTCTAGAATTACAATTAAAGCACCCAAGAAAAAGTAAGACAAAGGGGGAACTGGGAACAAATAGGGATCAGATGTAGATTCCAAGAGAATATCACCAATGTACCTACTTAGTTTGAGATCACCTATAAGTCTCATCCGGACACAAGCACAAGATCCAACAAAGAGGAATACACTCAAATGCTTACATTATATATTCAAAATAACAAATATAATAATACATAACAGAGAGATGATTTACAAGGGAAAAAAATATCATCTCCCAAAACAATAACTATGCATCAGGCCAGGGCCAGGACAAAACCAAGTAATCTCATTCCAAGATAAAGACGGAAAGTGTGTTGGAAAACAGATATAAGGGGATAGAAGACACATTATGTACCCCCCTGCCCACTATGGGAGGTCAGAGAGAAGGGAGTTGTAAGGGGATAGAAGACACATTATGTACCCCCCCTGTCCACTATGGGAGGTCAGAGAGAAGGGAGTTGTAAGGGGATAGAAGACACATTATGTACCCCCCTGTCCACTATGGGAGGTCAGAGAGAAGGGAGTTGTAAGGGGATAGAAGACACAGTATGTATCCCCCCCCCCCCCTGCCCACTATGGGAGGTCAGAGAGAAGGGAGTTGTAAGGGGATAGAAGACACAGTATGTACCCCCCCCCCCCCGCCCACTATGGGAGGTCAGAGAGAAGGGAGTTGTAAGGGGATAGAAGACACAGTATGTACCCCCCTGCCCACTATGGGAGGTCAGAGAGAAGGGAGTTGTAAGGGGATAGAAGACACAGTATGTACCCCCACCCCCTGCCCACTATGGGAGGTCAGAGAGAAGGTAGTGCTCTACCAACTGAGCTATCGGGAACCCCAGCTTGATCAAGATCAAAATCAAAACTTAGTGTCAATCCATCACTTCTAATTCTAATCCATTTAGAAAGACTCATCATGTCAACAGTGGGCCCAACAACTGGATAAATCTCCACTTGAAGTCGTTTGTGCCAGGTTGAAGTTCATTTCCCTCCCTCCTCTGGCACATGCAAAGGCAGCAGGATTGATCTCGAGTGAAGATAAACCATTTTTTCCAAAAGTGTTCAATCTTTATTTGGAAGTGAAAGAAAACCAACCCAAAACAATGTCACATGACAACATTTATTGATGATTCATTCTCAATGACAACAATATTTATTGATGATTCATTCTCAATGACAACAATATTTATTGATGATTCATTCTCAATGACAACAACATTTATTGATGATTCATTCTCAATGACAACAACATTTATTGATGATTCGTTCTCAATGACAACAACATTTATTGATGATTCATTCTCAATGACAACAACATTTATTGATGATTCATTTTCTAAGACAAAATCTTTTGACGATTCATTCTCAAGGACAACAACATTTATTAATGTTTCATTCTAAAGGACAACAACATTTATCTATGTTTCATTCTCAATGACAACAACATCTTGTTTGTTTTTGTTTTGTTTTTATGGCGCTTGCGACACATTTAGGTCATATCAGCGCCAGTAAAAAGAAGAAAATGGAATAGTCAAAATAATCTAGAATTAGAATTACAATCAAAGCACCTAAAAAATAGTAAAACAAAAGGGAATTGGTTCAAATAGGGAATAGATGTCGATTCCTAGAGCGTACCATCAATGTACTTCGTAGGCAACTCAAATTTGGATAGAGAGCAAACTGTGCAACTGTTAGAAATCTTGGCTCATTCTTTGATGACCATGTGTACTTCTATGCAGAATCACATTTTACGTTTATTTTATTCCAATTTTGATCTTAAGTTCAGACTGACAATTTCCATTGCATATCTGAATTTGTTGTTGTAATTAATCAATCAAATGT
>NC_088368.1:359118-384118 GCF_034508935.2 Berghia stephanieae | reverse complement strand
TGAAGAATATAATCCGTACCAACCCACAATGCATCATTATAACTGGTAAATGGAGCAGCGCATTTGTTTTGTACCCCCAAAAGGTACCGAGTTCGAATAACCACTGCACTGAGTGTCCTTGAGCAAGTCAGCTTGCCTGTGGCTGATGACTGGGTTATTACAGAATTCTCTTGGAATAAAGTCAAATTCCCTAAAGACAAATTTCCCATATGAGATGAATAAAGGGACTTTTATTTTATTTCTATAAATGATTACCACCATCCATGGTTTGTATTTCCTTCTCTTTTCAAGCTGTTTTATCCATTATATTTTACAACCGTCCCCATTTGGCCTGGCTGAAACAATAAATCTGTACAGTAGATCAGGTATATATTTTCTACTGACAAAACTGTTTAGACGACAGATGGATGTCATCAGAATTCTACTCTGTTTTGTTATTTGTCCGTAAGGGAATCTTGTCAATATGTGACATAGCCATCATTTTTCATACAAAAACACTTTAGTGACACACAAAGTCTGCAACCACGTGCCTAAAATTTCCCTATTTGGGTCAGCAACCGCATGCCCTAAAATGTCCCTATTTGGGTCAGCAAGTGCATGCCCTAAAATGTCCCTATTTGGGTCAGCAAGTGCATGCCCTAAAATGTCCCTATTTGGGTCAGGAAGTGCGTGCCCTAAAATGTCCCTATTTGGGTCAGCAACCGCGTGCCCTAAAATGTCCCTATTTGGGTCAGCAACCGCGTGCCCTAAAATGTCCCTATTTGGATCAGCAACCGCGTGCCCTAAAATGTCCCTATTTGGGTCAGCAACCATATGCCCTAAAATGTCCCTATTTGGGCCAGCAACCACGTGCCCTAAAATGTCCCTATTTGGGTCAGCAACCGCGTGCCCTAAAATGTTCTATTTGGGTTAGCCAGTTGGTTGGCAGGTCTGAAGTCCTCTGGATTAAAAACAAAAGAGGAAAAAAAAAGAATTTTACCTTCCAAATCCTGGGGACACTGCACTATTTCCACCCGTCCCAGCTGTAGAACCAAACACTCCCCCACTCCCACCGGTACCGGCTGAGTTACCAAAAGTGGCAGCTGATCCAAACGTGGCACCCCCACCAAACATGGATGACGGGGACCCAAAGCCTCCTGGTTTAGCACCCGAACCAAAGGCAGAGTTACCACCCCCAAAACTGGGGGTGCTGCCAAAGGCTGGGGACGAACCAAATGCTGAAAAGGAAGAAAGACATCATATTTAAAACAAACAAATTCTTTCTCAACTATGAAAACAATGTTAGACGACTGAACCCAGACGTGCTACAACCTACAACCATAGAGACCTATATATATCTATATTTATGTCAGTTGGTAGAGCACTGGCTTCACATGAAAAGGAACCGAGATCGATCCCGGGTGAAGTCGAAATCTTTTTCTGATTCCCCTGTCCACCCAGCAGTGATTGGGTAGCAGGATCTATAAGATCTGATGGAAAGTACTTTGCGATAGACTAGAGTCCTATCCAAAAGGTAGCATCAATTGCTATTGTCCATTTCACACTACAGAAACCTGGATAAACTCCGGCTCCATGGGCCTATTAGCTCTGGAGGACTACTTTTTATATATATGTGGGTCTGTGTGTCTATTCTATGTTTGTGCATCAAAGTCTACTTGTGATCTTTTGCTGGCACCAAATGGAACATTTATTCAAATCAACAATAAATAGATTACCATTATTATTCATGGTTTATGAAGGCTGTGGTCAGTATTGAGCTATGACTATATGAAGGCTATGGTCAATGTCAGGCTATGAGTTTATGAAGGCTATGGTCAGTGTCAGGCTATAAGTTTATGAAGCCTCCGGTCACTATGGCCAGTGTCAGGCTATGAGTTTATGAAGGTACGGTCAGCATCCGGCTATGAATGACAGAGGCTACAGTCGGTGTCAGGCTATTGGTCAATGAGGGTTATACATTCACTCACCTCCTGGTGTGGCGGCTGACGTGTTGCTGACACCAAATCCAGTGGCTGCCACACCAGCACTTCCTGCAGAAAAGCCACTCCCCCCAGCACCCCCACCTCCAAATGCATTATTGGACTCTCCAGTCCCTGCACTGCCAAAAGTAGATCCTCCAAAAGGACTGCTCGTTGTGTTGCCAAACAGATCTGGGGGAAACGAAATGCATGGGATGAATAACTGCGGCTATGTGGTCTTGTGCTATGACCCTTGTTTTCAGATCCTGAGTTCGAGCCTCTAGGAAAAGCATAGCGGCCAACTTGTCAAAGTGCTAAAACAGGACACCCTAACACACCGGCCTGTCATGACCCAAAACACCAGTATGTTTGGACTATTAAATAACATAACACAGATTTAGAGCTTTCTCTGGTTCTTGCTCTAATTTACTACAAGTGAAAAAAGCATCATCTTGGCCATGCAAGTATCATTCACAGACATTCCTGGATTTGATTAGAGACAGTTTGGCCGCTATGGAAAAGTTGTAGATTTGAAATTAAAATCACTAAAATAAAAAAGTCAGAAAATTGGGGAACTGGTACAAAGAGGGAACAGAAGATTCCACGAGTAATCCATCAATGTGACCATTTTGACATTACCAAAATGTCCCATCCAGACACAAATTGTACAAATTATAATGACATTACCAAAATGTCCCATCCAGACACAAATTGTACAAATTATAATGACATTACCAAAATGTCCCATCCAGACACAAATTGTACAAATTATAATGACATTACCAAAATGTCCCATCCAGACACAAATTGTACAAATTATAATGACATTACCAAAATGTCCCATCCAGACACAAATTGTACAAATTATAATGACAATGTACCAAAATGTACTACATCCTAGACACAAACTGTACAAATTATAATGACATTACCAAAATGTCCCATCCAGACACAAATTGTACAAATTATAATGACATTACCAAAATGTCCCATCCAGACACAAATTGTACAAATTATAATGACATTACCAAAATGTCCCATCCAGACACAAATTGTACAAATTATAATGACATTACCAAAATGTCCCATCCAGACACAAATTGTACAAATTATAATGACATTACCAAAATGTCCCATCCAGACACAAATTGTACAAATTATAATGACATTACCAAAATGTCCCATCCAGACACAAATTGTACAAATTATAATGACATTACCAAAATGTCCCATCCAGACACAAATTGTACAAATTATAATGACATTACCAAAATGTCCCATCCAGACACAAATTGTACAAATTATAATGACATTACCAAAATGTCCCATCCAGACACAAATTGTACAAATTATAATGACATTACCAAAATGTCCCATCCAGACACAAATTGTACAAATTATAATGACATTACCAAAATGTCCCATCCAGACACAAATTGTACAAATTATAATGACATTACCAAAATGTCCCATCCAGACACAAATTGTACAAATTATAATGACATTACCAAAATGTCCCATCCAGACACAAATTGTACAAATTATAATGACATTACCAAAATGTCCCATCCAGACACAAATTGTACAAATTATAATGACATTACCAAAATGTCCCATCCAGGCACAAATTGTACAAATTACAATCCATTGCCTAAAAGTCCCATCCAGGCACAAATTATACAAATTACAATCCATTGCCTAAAAGTCCCATCCAGGCACAAATTGTACAAATTACAATCCATTGCCTAAAAGTCCCATCCAGGCACAAATTGTACAAATTACAATTCATTGCCTAAAAGTCCCATCCAGGCACAACCAAAGGAGCCCCTATGAACGATTCACTCACACATTTATAAATACAAAATACAATATCATCAAAACTGATAACTATGAAAGTGCATGACAAAAAACTGATTTATAAGGGAAAAAATATCATCTCTCAAAACAAGGCACTATCCATTTGACAGTCTCCCTCCCTGCTAAAGATCCCATAAGAACTAGGAAAAAACTGAGCAATCTCAATCCAGACCAAATACAGAGAGCAACATGGAAAATGCTAGGGTATAGAAAACCCAGCATGTGACATGGAAAATGCTAGGGTATAGAAAACCCAGCACGTGACATGGAAAATGCTAGGGTATAGAAAACCCAGCACGTGACATGGAAAATGCTAGGGTAGAGAAAACCCAGCACGTGACCTCTCTGCTCTCACCATGGTAGGCCAGCATACACCCCATCCACCAAAAACTACTTGTTCAATAGTAGTGGTCTTGTGGTATCACACTTGCTTTTGAATTGAAAGTCCTGGGTTCGAGTCTCACGTGGCACATAGTTGAGCCCTTGGAAAAGGATCTTTACTCACATTCTCTCACCGTCCTCGGGTGTAAAATGAGTACCTGGCTGTAAACAGTGTTGTCATAAAAAAACTTTTAACATCGACTTACGTGTTACATGTTTAGTGGATATTGCCAATATTAAAGCTCAAGTTTGAATAAATCCCTTCAACTACAAATGAAATGATAAGAATTTAATCTATAAATAACACAAGTCAAAGTAATACAAAGGCACTAGAAGCTGTGGATTGTAAAAAGTAATGAAAAGAAATGAACAGAACAGCTTGAAAAATGAACCAAACACGGAACACTTCAGACTCAAAACCCTTCTGCAGCTAAAACAAAAGCATAAAAACATCACTTAAAATCCTGTATTGGCTGAATACTCTTCTGTTGGCTGTCTGCATACAAATATATTATTTGGAATTTGTATTGGCCGAATACTCTTCTGTTGGCTGTCTGCATACAAATACATTATTTGGAATTTGTATTGGCCGAATACTCTTCTGTTGGCTGTCTGCATACAAATATATTTGGAATTTGTATTGGTCGAATACTTTTCTGTTGGCTGTCTGCATACAAATATATTTGGAATTTGTATTGGCTGAATACTCTTCTGTTGGCTGTCTGCATACAAATATATTATTTGGAATTTGTATTGGCCGAATACTCTTCTGTTGGCTGTCTGCATACAAATATATTATTTGGAATTTGTATTGGCCGAATACTCTTCTGTTGGCTGTCTGCATACAAATATATTTGGAATTTGTATTTGCTGAATACTCTTCTGTTGGCTGTCTGCATACAAATATATTATTTGGAATTTGTATTGCTTGAGAAGGATGCAGAGAATATCGTATACTGCACACAAAACGAACGAAGAAGTGCTAAAACAAACATACCAACAAAGGAAACTAATGCCCTTAATAGTGGATCGACAACTATCCTTTTTCGGACACATAGTAAGGAAAGATAAGAATGAATACCTGGCAAGTTGTGGAAAAATACCTGGTAAACGCGCCCGGGGGAGACAAAGAAAAACACTCATAGACCAACTGAAGGGCTTCACCAGCCTAACAATCCAAGAGCTGTTTGAAAAGGCAAGAGACAGGGAGGAATGGAGAGAGATAATTCATGCAGTATCCGAAGCCTGGACCAGGCATGGAACCTAGAAGAAGAAGATTGGCCGAATACTCTTCTGTTGGCTGTCTGCATACAAATATATTTGGAATTTGTATTGGCCGAATACTCTTCTGTTGGCTGTCTGCATACAAATATATTTGGAATTTGTATAGGCCGAATACTCTTCTGTTGGCTGTCTGCATACAAATATATTTGGAATTTGTATTGGCCGAATACTCTTCTGTTGGCTGTCTGCATACAAATATATTTGGAATTTGTATAGGCCGAATACTCTTCTGTTGGCTGTCTGCATACAAATATATTTGGAATTTGTATTGGCCGAATACTCTTCTGTTGGCTGTCTGCATACAAATATATTTGGAATTTGTATTGGCCGAATACTCTTCTGTTAGCTGTCTGCATACAAATATATTTGGAATTTGTATTGGCCGAATACTCATCTGTTGGCTGTCTGCATACAAATATATTTGGAATTTGTATTGGCCGAATACTCTTCTGTTGGCTGTCTGCATACAAATATAATTTGGAATTTGTATTGGCCGAATACTCTTCTGTTGGCTGTCTGCATACAAATATATTTGGAATTTGTATTAGCCGAATACTCTTCTGTTGGCTGTCTGCATACAAATATATTTGGAATTTGTATTGGCCGAATACTCTTCTGTTGGCTGTCTGCATACAAATATATTTGGAATTTGTATTGGCCGAATACTCTTCTGTTGGCTGTCTGCATACAAATATATTTGGAATTTGTATTGGCCGAATACTCTTCTGTTGGCTGTCTGCATACAAATATATTTGGAATTTGTATTGGCCGAATACTCTTCTGTTGGCTGTCTGCATACAAATATATTTGGAATTTGTATTGGCCGAATACTCTTCTGTTGGCTGTCTGCATACAAATATATTTGGAATTTGTATTGGCCGAATACTCTTCTGTTGGCTGTCTGCATACAAATATATTTGGAATTTGTATTGGCCGAATACTCTTCTGTTGGCTGTCTGCATACAAATATATTTGGAATTTGTATTGGCCGAATACTCTTCTGTTGGCTGTCTGCATACAAATATATTTGGAATTTGTATTGGCCGAATACTCTTCTGTTGGCTGTCTGCATACAAATATATTTGGAATTTGTATAGGCCGAATACTTTTACTGTTTTGGTATCCTTTTTCTTTTTGAAGCTGTTTTGTCCATTATTTTTTACAGTCCACTTTTTCTATCAGGTTAGTAATTAAGAAGAAATGAAGTGAGTAGGAAAGTGCCAGAAGACAAGAGAGAATAAAAACTTGGCAGCGGTGATGAAAAGATTATACTGACTGTTCTGAGTGGTAGGACTACCAAATGTCTGCATGGATCCGAACACATTGGTATTGGCTTTTTCCTGCGATGGCTTGGCACCCAGACCTCCAAAGCCACCAAACAAAGAGGCAGCTCCCCCTCCACCGTCACCACCACTCCCCCCTGAACTGGTTGTGGGTGCTGGTTGGTTGAAAGCAAAAACAGAGGAGGAGGAGGAGGAGGAGGCAGGGATTGAGGAGGTCAAGGTCGAGCCAAAACCTCCGCCTGAACCAAATGGGATTGCTGGGTGAAGGAAAAATGTTTATTCATTAGTTTTGCTAAGTGTGGTAGAGTAATATTAATAATAATAATAATAATAATATATAATAATAATAATAATAATAATAATAATATAATAATAATAATAATAATAATATAATAATAATAATATATTAATAATAATAGTAATAGTAATCATAGTAATGTAATTTATTTATATAGCTCTCAGCGCACAATTTAGATGCCCATCATTATGAGTTAGCAATCAACTTAGTTATCATGGGCGTGGAATTGACCAATAGCCTTTATAACTTTATGAGATTTTTCTCTGCGGTAACTTAAGCAATAAAGGTAGCAGGTATGTGTAGCCATAAGCAAAAAAAACCAAAACAAAACAAAACAAATAATACTAATAATTTTTTTTTAAAAATCATTTTGACTCTATAACTCTATAAATGCTAAGCGAGTTTCCTTTGACATTGAATGCATAAAAATAGCTTACTTAGTGCATACAATTATTCCAGTATCAAATGTTGAACATCAAGTTAATGAGACATTAAGAATTGAATTCCTTTGGGACGGAAATCGATAGATTATGTCATAAATAGACTTTCATTCCTCTCCGATTCATCATTTTACCCATTGTAAACATCACAAAATTATCAATGGTTTGAATGGGACTTCATGTATCCTATTTTGGTTTGTTTTTAAGGGTTTTACGGCGCTTGTGACACATTTAGGTCATTTTAGAGCAAGTAAAAAATTCTAGATTTATGATTAAAAGCACACAAGAAAAGTAAGACAAAGGGGAATGGTCCAGATAGGGAACAGATGTAGATTCCAAGAGCAAACTATCATTGTGCATAATTTAAGATCACCTAAAAGTCTCATCCCGACACAAGCACAGGATCCCACTAAGAGGAACACACTCAAATATTTACACAATCAAAACAACAAATACAACAATCATAACAGGGAGCTGATTTACAAGGGGAAAAAAATAACATCTCCCAAAACCAACGCTATACATTTGACTGTTTCCCTCTAAGCCAAGGACAAAACCAAGTTACCTCATTCCAAGACAAACACAAAAAGCCAGTTGGAAAACAGATGTAGGTGAAAGAAGACAGTAAGTGACCTCCTTGCCCACTACGGGAGTTACATGTATCGGCCAGTATCCTATCCATGACTTGTTCTGGCAAAAGTCTCTCTGAACTCCAAGGCTTGGCCAAACACAAAAGGCACTGGACAAAATTAGTTGAGGACGTAAACCACTTAACATAACAATTGTGTTTGTAGCATTGTACCTTGTAGGTGCCCTACTATTATAGTCGAATGCAACTTGTGTGTGTGTGTGTGTGTGATTGTGTGTGTTCTGTCAAAATGTTACCAAAATGACCTTTTTTCACAACTTTGCATGAGTCTGAAAGTTGCTGATATTAAAAGTATCAACATGTATGAAGTGAACAGTTTGAAAAAAGGAACAAAATTCTTAAGAAGAAACAAAACTTTTCTTCAGCCAAACTTAAAAACAATCAAACTAGTGAGCTTTCATATAGGGTAATATCAACTCAATGTGCTCAAAGCGCTTTACAAAGGGTCCCTATCCAACAACCACAAGAAACATATAGAACGAGACTTTTCCAACAGAGACAAGGCTGTTAAAGTCGGGTACTATTTTACACCTGAGTACAGTGAGACAATGTGAGTGAGCCTTTTCCAAGGAGCTCCTGATCCGAAAGTGTTTGTCATACCACTAGACCATATAGCCACACAAAGATGTGTTTAGACCTCGTCTTCAGTGTCTCTGTAATGTACTCCCGTTTTGAATATTTTTCTTGTTGGCTGAAGAAGGGTTTTGAGCCTGAAATGTTGTGTGTTTTTTAAAAGTGTAAATGATTGAAGTAACTTACCAGAGGGTTGAGTGCTGAAGGAGAAGGATGATGTGCCACTGCCACCCTTTCCAAAAATGGAAGGCGAGGTGGATGCTTGAGTGATGCTGCTGCCCCCACCCCCAAAGAAGGGGGAAGTGGAGCCAGTCTGTGCCCCAAACACAGTGCTAGAAGTTGTGGAATTCACACCACCGAATGGGGATGGCGCTGATGAAGATGTTGACAAACTTCCAAACAAATTTGGCTTGCCTGTATCTGTGGATGATGACAATGATGAAGATGCAGGGGATCCAAAAATGGATGAGGTGGTTGATGTTGATGATGCTGCTGCAGTGGCCGTAGTCGTACTTCCTGTATTGGCTGCCATGGTGGATGATGGGCCGGCAATTCTAAACACGGACGGTTTAGTCGTTGATGTTGATGGAGATCCGAAAACAGAAGTGCCAGTGCTTGTCCCGTTGCCAAATACGGAGGTTGATTTTGCTGTGGTAGTTACAGTACTGAATATTGATGGTAGTGTCGTAGCGCTACTCCCACTCTGTGTGGATGATGGTGTGGGGTTGGGGCTGGGGACATTACCAAATATAGATGATGATTTGGTCGTAGAGGAAGTGCTGGCAAGACCATCACCACCACCACCGCCAAAAACTAGGCTGGTAGATGTAGTTGTGGATGTTGCTGATGCAGAACTGAAGAAAGATGGGGTTGGTCCTGATACTGTAGATGTGACCCCGACACCAGCACCACCAAATGGGGAGGACGAAGCAGAGATACCAGCACCACCAAATATGGACGATGAGACAGAGGCGTTTCCACCACCAAAAACAGATGCAGTCGTAGCTGGCGGAGTTTTCAAAATACCAGGGGATTTGGTAACAGTTCCAGTGGGTGCTGTGGCATTTCCATCACCACTGTTCAACAGTTGGGACGAAGATGATGATGATGTTGACAGGGGTGTTGTTGGTGTCATCTCAGGTGGGATTGAGCCTGTGCCTACATTGGTCCCTGTCTGCCCAGACATGTTGGAGACTTGTCCTAAGACTGGACTGGTGGTAGAGACAGGGAGGTTTGAACCCTTCCCCTCACCAGCCGTCACTGGCAATACCTGCTGCAGGCTGCCCATGTCTGCCTTTTCTGAAGAGAAAAAAAATGATAATTATAAGGTATGTTCTTCAGAGTCATAAGGCTTGGTTTTGGTTATGATGAAGTAACAATTACTTGCTACCCTTTGTATAAGACAATAGTCTATTCTAAAGCAATGTCACTTTTGGGTGGACACAGGAATAAGGAAAACAAGTTCCCGACTATAGAATTGAAACCTGTCCCTTTGCTTATACATTGAGAGCCCTAACGAGTGAGCCCTCAATTCAGCCTTTAAACTATCCAAGGCCTGTCATTTGTGTTGACCAAACATTATGAATTAAAACCAATACAACATGGTATATTTTCAAATTCTAATGTTGGAAATACATCCCACTAACGACAGACCCAAAGACGTTCACTTATGGAACAACCTACATGCTGGTGTCAAGCTTTTGAGCAATGTTGAAATGGTTAAAGATGCAAAACACATCATTATCAAAATTTCTATTTTTTCATTTGGATTTAGAAACCTCAGCTGTTCTACTCAGTCCTTCAATGTATATCTATGTATGTTTATATCCAAGCCTTTATATCTATGTATGTTTATATCTAAGCCTTTATATCTATGTATGTTTATATCCAAGCCTTTATATCTATGTATGTTTGTATCTAAGCCTTTATATCTATGTATGTTTATATCCAAGCCTTTATATCTATGTATGTTTATATCTAAGCCTTTATATCTATGTATGTTTATATCTAAGCCTTTATATCTATGTATGTTTATATCTAAGCCTTTATATCTATGTATGTTTATATCCAAGCCTCTATATCTATGTATGTTTATATCCAAGCCTTTATATCTATGTATGTTTATATCTAAGCCTTTATATCTATGTATGTTTATATCCAAGCCTTTATATCTATGTATGTTTATATCTAAGCCTTTATATCTATGTATGTTTATATCTAAGCCTAAGCCTTTATATCTATACCTCTATATCTATGTATGTTTATATCTAAGCCTTTATATCTATGTATGTTTATATCCAAGCCTATATATCTATGTATGTTTATATCTAAGCCTCTATATCTATGTATATTTATATCCAAGCCTCTATATCTATGTATGTTTATATCTAAGCCTCTATATCTATGTATGTTTATATCTAAGCCTTTATATCTATGTATGTTTATATCCAAGCCTATATATCTATCTATGTTTATATCCAAGCCTATATATCTATCTATGTTTATATCCAAGCCTTTATATCTATGTATGTTTATATCTAAGCCTTTATATCTATGTATGTTTATATCTAAGCCTTTATATCTATGTATGTTTATATCTAAGCCTCTATATCTATGTATGTTTATATCTAAGCCTTTATATCTATGTATGTTTATATCTAAGCCTTTATATCTATGTATGTTTATATCTAAGCCTTTATATCTATGTATGTTTATATCTAAGCCTCTATATCTATGTATGTTTATATCTAAGCCTCTATATCTATGTATGTTTATATCTAAGCCTTTATATCTATGTATGTTTATATCCAAGCCTTTATATCTATGTATGTTTTTATCTAAGCCTTTATATCTATGTATGTTTATATCTAAGCCTTTATATCTATGTAAGTTTATATCTAAGCCTTTATATCTATGTATGTTTATCTATGTATGTTTATATCCAAGCCTTTATATCTATGTATGTTTATATCTAAGCCTTTATATCTATGTATGTTTATATCTAAGCCTCTATATCTATGTATGTTTATATCTAAGCCTTTATATCTATGTATGTTTATATCTAAGCCATTATATCTATGTATGTTTATATCTAAGCCTTTATATCTATGTATGTTTATATCTAAGCCTCTATATCTATGTATGTTTATATCTAAGCCTCTATATCTATGTATGTTTATATCTAAGCCTTTATATCTATGTATGTTTATATCTAAGCCTCTATATCTATGTATGTTTATATCTAAGCCTTTATATCTATGTATGTTTATATCTAAGCCATTATATCTATGTATGTTTATATCCAAGCCTATAGGCATGAAAAAAACCCAAAAAACAAATACACATTTAAAATCATTATATATTTATTTGGAATTTGTCTTCTGATTGGAAGGTCCAGGGTTCGAATCTGAGCAGCGATTAGTTGAGTCCTTGGAAAAGGCTCTTTACTCACATTCTCTCACCATATTCAGGTGTAAAATGAGTACCTGGCTGTGAACAGTGTTATCTTTGTCGAAAAAAACAACTTGTAATATCGCCTTACAAGTCTTGTCCTACATGTTAAATATTGCTGTTGGTTAGGGACCCCTTGTAAAATGCTTTGGGGCAGGGGGGGGTTCCATGTCTCGTTGTGTGGCCTTGAGCAACTCGCCTCGCCCTAGCTCACTTTGCGGCACTGCATTGCGGCTGATGCCTGGATTATTCCAGTCTTCCCTTGGACTGGACCCTAGAGACAAATTTCCCTTTGGGGATGAATAAAAGGAATTTAGGAAAAAAAAATAAATGTAAAGGCAACTGTGCTTTAAAAATGCTCTCGAGTTTTTCTGTACGATTGATGAAATGTCACCAAGTCTGTACGATTGATGAAATGTCACCAAGTCTGTATGATTGATGAAATGTCACCAAGTCTGTACGATTGATGAAATGTCACCAGGTCTGTATGATTGATGAAATGTCACCAAGTCTGTACGATTGATGAAATGTCACCAAGTCTGTACGATTGATGAAATGTCACCAAGTCTGTACGATTGATGAAATGTCACCAGGTCTGTATGATTGATGAAATGTCACCAAGTCTGTATGATTGATGAAATGTCACTAAGTCTGTATGATTGATGAAATGTCACCAAGTCTGTATGATTGATGAAATGTTACCAGGTCTGTATGATTGATGAAATGTCACCAGTCTGTATGATTGATGAAATGTCACCAGTCTGTATGATTGATGAAATGTCACCAATCTGTATGATTGATGAAATGTCACCAAGTCTGTATGATTGATGAAATGTTACCAAGTCACTCAGACAGCTAGAGTTCAATGATTCAACTATCGTCAACGTTATTGTTGTGATAAATACTTGCCAGGGACAATAGATGGCAACTTTGTTACTTCAATGCTGTCATTTTGTCTTTAAGTTGCAGCTCTACTATCAGCTAGACTTAATGCAGTCCTGCCTACTTGAAAGTCTAAAAATTCATAATTTACAGGAGATTAAAAAATTGTCGTCGCCAGAGCAGCAGCAGCATCTTCTAATGGTGCTCACACTACTATGTTATGACGATTGACCCAATCAGCAACAGCTTCTAATGGTGCTCACACTACTATGTTATGACGATTGACCCAATCAGCAACAGCTTCTAATGGTGCTCACACTACTATGTTATGACGATTGACCCAATCAGCAACAGCTTCTAATGGTGCTCACACGACTATGTTATGACGATTGACCCAATCAGCAACAGCTTCTAATGGTGCTCACACTACTATGTTATGACGATTGACCCAATCAGCAACAGCTTCTAATGGTGCTCACACTACTATGTTATGACGATTGACCCAATCAGCAACAGCTTCTAATGGTGCTCACACTACTATGTTATGACGATTGACCCAATCAGCAACAGCTTCTAATGGTGCTCACACTACTTGTTATGACGATTGACCCAATCAGCAACAGCTTCTAATGGTGCTCACACGACTATGTTATGACGATTGACCCAATCAGCAACAGCTTCTAATGGTGCTCACACTACTATGTTATGACGATTGACCCAATCAGCAACAGCTTCTAATGGTGCTCACACGACTATGTTATGACGATTGACCCAATCAGCAACAGCTTCTAATGGTGCTCACACGACTATGTTATGACGATTGACCCAATCGTCAGCAGCTTCTAATGGTGCTCACACGACTATGTTATGACGATTGACCCAATCAGCAGCATCTTCTAATGGTGTTCACACTACTATGTTTTGACGATTGACCCAATCAGCAGCAGCTTCTAATGGTGCTCACACGACTATGTTATGACGATTGACCCAATCAGCAGCAGCTTCTAATGGTGTTCACACTACTATGTTTTGACGATTGATCCAATCTGCTAATTCCGTAACGCACTCGTGCACCGTCACAAACCTGCCCGGAAGCTTCGTCACAACACACCGTTCAACTAGATGCAGTTTCTGGCTCGTTACCATAACGGGTACATGTTGGACAGCTGGCAAGTCCCCACTGATGTCGTGAGCGTGCTGTTAAGCAAGTTCTCGACCAAAGCTGATTGGCAGCCACCCGTCGCTAGAGCTAACTTTAAATAGCAACAATTTAACCACACAACACTTTGCAATTTATTTTGATTACAGGCCTAGAAGTGATTAAGGAAAATATTTTTCCCTGCTTTTCCCTGTTTTTTTCCAGGCTCTGGGGAGAATTTTAAGGTAGTATTTTCAAGCATGTGTAAATGTCACATACAAACTCCATGTGTAAATGTCACATACAAACTCCATGTGTAAATGTCACATACAAACTCCATGTGTAAATATCACATACAAACTCCATGTGTAAATTTCACATACAAACTCCATGTGTAAATGTCACATCCAAACTCCATGTGTAAATGTCACATACAAACTCCATGTGTAAATTTCACATACAAACTCCATGTGTAAATTTCACATACAAACTCCATGTGTAAATGTCACATACAAACTCCATGTGTAAATGTCACATACAAACTACATGTGTAAATTTCACATACAAACTCCATGTGTAAATGTCACATCCAAACTCCATGTGTAAATGTCACATCCAAACTCCATGTGTAAATGTCACATCCAAACTCCATGTGTAAATTTCACATCCAAACTCCATGTGTAAATATCACATACAAACTCCATGTGTAAATGTCACATCCAAACTCCATGTGTAAATTTCACATCCAAACTCCATGTGTAAATGTCACATACAAACTCCATGTGTAAATGTCACATACAAACTCCATGTGTAAATGTCACATACAAACTCCATGTGTAAATATCACATACAAACTCCATGTGTAAATTTCACATCCAAACTCCATGTGTAAATGTCACATACAAACTCCATGTGTAAATGTCACATACAAACTCCATGTGTAAATGTCACATACAAACTCCATGTGTAAATATCACATACAAACTCCATGTGTAAATGTCACATACAAACTCCATGTGTAAATATCACATACAAACTCCATGTGTAAATTTCACATACAAACTCCATGTGTAAATGTCACATACAAACTCCATGTGTAAATGTCACATCCAAACTCCATGTGTAAATGTCACATACAAACTCCATTTCTGGAGGACTGGTTACACACTTCCTAGGAGTTTTGAACTGGAACAGAGGAAGGTGTGACGTCATGTACATTCTATAAAACATCAAAAAACAAATTGACAAAAACCTTTAGGGAATTTCAATCTTGAGATTTTTGAAGGAAAATTTTCCAGGCCAAACCTTTATACAAATTGTTAGAGAACGGCAGTTTTGTTCACTTACCAGACGGTTTAGTGACATCTGCCGAGTCTTTGGCCAGATCAGCAAACCCGACAGACCTGTTGAGTGAGGTGGTCCCCGTCAATGTCGATGATGACGCGGTGGTGCTGGTGGGCATCTTCAAACCAAACACAGAACTGCTGGCACCGAATGAGAAACCTGCATGAGTGGAATAGAATATAGACTTCATTAATAAATTATAATCGTTTCAGTTACAACAATGACAATGATGATGATGATGATGATGATGGATAACTTTAGTCTTGCCCTGAAAACTCTTGTTTTATTATTTAGATTTTCTAGGATTTATTATAAGTCGCTGTTTTATAATATTCCAAATGATCTCCTTTAGAAATTGCAGTGCATCCAAAATCATTCTGCTGGGATCATTCTAAGAGATCATATCATACCCACGTTTTCACTGGCTACCTGATGAATAGAGACTCAAATACAAAATTGACGTCTTTAGCTTTAAATGTAACAACAAAACTACTCCATACTATGCAACCTTATTTCATTGTACTCTCCTTCCAGAACGTCAAGATCTAGTGATCATCTCCGTCTAACTGTTCCAAAAAAAGGCTCCAAAAAAGTTTTCTGATAGGTCTTTTTCTCATGCTGTCCCTTCTATTTGGAACTCGCTTCCAATTTCATTAAGGAAATGCAATACGATTTTAAAGACAAAAATTAAGACTTAAATTTATTAGGAAATATTTGATAGATTAAAACCAGTTTCCATTACATAGATTATTTTTCTTGGTAAGAACGTCTTGAGCATGTTTTGTGTATGACCTGTTTATTGTAACTTTGATGTTTGTATTGAAAAGACGCCTATAGCTGTTTGTATATGGAATAGGCGCAGTATAAATGATTTACATTATTATTATTAATGATGATGATGATGATAATGGATGATGATGGTGGCGTCGATGAAGGATGATAACAACAATAACGATAAGACCAACCTGTTGCCACGGTTGTTGTAGTAGCTGGTACAGACACAGAGGCTGGTTTGGATAATGGAAATGACTTGTTCCCACCCCCACCAGTACTATGGGCATCAGTAGCCGTTGTCTTGACAGGGAAAAAAGCTGTACAAAGAGAAATCAGGTAGAGGGGAAAGGGGAGGGAAGGAAGGAGATAAATAACCAATGAGATTCATATGAAAGACTTTCATTAAAAAACTCATCATTTTCCATTCTCTTTTGAGACAAAGAAAAAAAAAAAGGGTAGGAGGCTGTGATAAATGTCATTTATCCAATCTTTGAAACAAAAAGAACATTAAAAAATCTGTAGTTTTAAGGAATGAAAAAAGAAGTCACTATAGTACAATTCAGATATCAACAATTTGCCCTCCCAAGGGTTAAAAAAAAATATTCCAAATTCTTACAATTATGAATGTACCTTGGCATCAACTTTCATTTTCAATAAGTTTTAATGACGTAGAGATGATCATGAGCCTCTGAAATGGAGCCAAAATTTCGTAATTCTATAAAAAATTTCTAATTGCTTCGCAGGTCTGAAAATAATTCGGAAACCAATGAGGAGTTTGTTTTGACACCTTACAGTGTTGAGAGGCTGACGTTGCTTGACTAGCTCAGACCTGCCTACTATTACCACAATTTTATAGAATTACCAAAATTGGATCCAATTTCAGAAACTCAACAGTATCTCCAAGTCATTAATACTTATTGAAAATGAAAGCTGATGCCAGAATACATAATTGTAACGTTTTTGAAGTGTTATCTAATCTTTGGAAGGCTACGTAACGTTTTTATTCTCTACTACCAAAACAAGTGTGGAGAAAGCACTTAAATCAATAATGAGGAAAAATGAAATGTTTGGAAAAGTGTCCGGTGAAAGAAAATAAAAATATCACTATCAATAGAGCCAAACTCAGGATCTAATCCATTACTTCAACATTCACATATCCCACAGGGACAAACACTCACATATCCCACAGGGAAAAACATTCACATATCCCACAGGGACAAACATTCACATATCCCACAGGGACAAACACTCACATATCCCACAGGGACAAACATTCACATATCCCACAGGGACAAACATTCACATATCCCACAGGGACAAACATTCACATATCCCACAGGGACAAACATTCACATATCCCACAGGGGCAAACATTTACATATCCCACAGGGACAAACATTCACATATCCCACAGGGGCAAACATTCACATATCCCACAGGGAGAAAACATTCACATATCCCACAGGGACAAACACTCACACATCCCACAGGGACAAACATTCACATATCCCACAGGGACAAACATTCACATATCCCACATGGACAAACACTCACATATCCCACAGGGACAAACATTCACATATCCCACAGGGACAAACATTCACATATCCCACAGGGACAAATACTCACATATCCCACAGGGACAAACATACAATTACTTCAACATTCACATATCGCTGAGGGACGACCATTCAATGACTTAAACTTAAACACTTACATTTTCCCATTCCAAAGCCCCCAGCAGAAGCAGAAGCGATTCCACCACCGATATCCACAAAATCTTCCTCTTCTTCCTCCTCCTCATCTTCGTCCTCATAGCCACCATCCTCTTCATCATAATCCTCCTCTTCATCGTCATCCTCGTCCTCGTTAGTTTCATCCGTTTCTGTCGGTGTGATGTCTTCATAGACAGGTTGCTGTAGTAGAGACTGCTGCTGCTGTTGTCTTTGCTGTTGTTGATGTGGTTGTAGAGGTGGAGAAGGTACACCAAACAGAGCAGGCAAATGTTTGTTGAGCTGAGGAGATGTCAATCACACATATTTATTACAAATATCCCATTCATTTAAATAGACATCTGTTTGTTTTTTTCATAACTGTTTCAGAGAACTCTACATCAAATAAGATTTTGTCAATTTGCCTTGTGTTCCAGAGAACTCTACATCAAGTAAGATTTTGTCAATTTGCCTTGTGTTCCAGAGAACTCTACATCAAGTAAGATTTTGTCAATTTGCCTTGTGTTCCAGAGAACTCTACATCAAGTAAGATTTTGTCAATTTGCCTTGTGTTCCAGAGAACTCTACATCAAGTAAGATTTTGTCAATTTGCCTTGTGTTCCAGAGAACTCTACATCAAGTAAGATTTTGTCAATTTGCCTTGTGTTCCAGAGAACTCTACATCAAGTAAGATTTTGTCAATTTGCCTTGTGTTCCAGAGAACTCTATATCAAATAAGATTTTGTCAATTTGCATAGTGTGTTCCACGGAGCAAAGGGGAGTCTCAATAGCTCAGTTGGTAGAGTATTCACTTCACAAGCCAAGGGATCAAGATTTCATCCAGGGTGCAGTCGAGATATTTTCTGACCCCCCTGTCCACCCAGCAGTGATTTGGCAGAAAGTACATCACGATAGACTAGCGTCCTATCCAAAGGTTAGCAAGCAATTGTGATTGTCCGTTTCACGCTATAGAAACTGGGATAAACAATGGCTCCATTGGCCAAATGGTTCTGAAGGATGACCAAGGAGCAAAGATGTAAAATAAAATAAACCATCATTGCGATTTCTATTAAATAAATGTAAAAATAAATGTCCTTCCGAGCCATACAGCCATTGATTTCTTTAGCATTAACTCTGGTGGAAAGTGACTTGGGGATAGATTAGCAATGGATGACATGCCCAACTGTGGCACACGGACACTAACAATAGCAGACGAAAACAAGCTTCATGTATTCCACTGCAAGCAATTGAAACAACTACTATACATGTGGTATCTAACCAAAATCACAAATAAATCTTTATATGACTCTCCATCGCAATTCTATGCCATTTTGGACATATTCTGAAACGAGATTCAAAGATTCCGGCCAATATTGCAATGACAGCATATTTCAAAAGGTGTAGGAACTCATTCAGGAGAGGACTAATAACAACCTGTCCGAATCTCAACACCTTTGAGGATCTTCAGGCACTGCAGACATTGCTTCAGATCGAAAATGTTGGTTAGACCTAAAGCTAGACCTGGTGGAGGCAGCCTGAGGCATCCCAGTCTGATGACAGAGATGCAAAAAGGCACATGAGTCAAGTCAAGTAAGTCAACATGCACATGCATGGGAGATTTCTGGCTGTGCCCCCCCCCCCCCCCCCCTCTTCCTCCCTCCCTGCCAAAAAAAAAAAAAGAAATAGAAAGTCAATAATTACCACTTGTGTGGCAGCTTGCAAATCAGATGGCAGTTGTTGTTGTTGTTGTTGAGATGGTGATAGTCCGGTAGCAGCAGCCGCAGGAATGCCAGGTGACAGCTGTGAGGTGGCGGCTGCAATTGGCTGTTTGAAATAAGCCACCCCAGAAAATGATGTGGGTGCTCCTGCTGCTAGTCTCATTGATGCTGGGGGTTGTTGCTGTTGTTGTTGTTGTGAAAAATTAAAACTGACTCCTTGTTGCAGGCCAGTTCTAGCAGCCCCACCACCGGTACCACCAAAGATGGAGGCCTGGGGCTTATTGGATTTGGTGGATGAGTCTGGATCTAGTAGAGGGCCTGGAGAGATTTGATGACGTTTAGCATGATGATGATGATGATGATGATGATGATGGTGGTGTAATGTTGGTGATAATAATTACAATAAAGACAAAGAAGACGACGACCACAAAGAAGAAGAAGAAGAAGAAGAAGAAGAAGAAGAAGAAGAAGAAGAAGAAGAAGAAGAAGAAGAAGAAGAAGAAGAAGAAGAAGAAGAAGAAGAAGAAGAAAAAGAAAAAAGTCTATAACAAAAAGAACCACAATAATCTGTGCATCCAACTGGAGCAAAAGTAACATCAACCATCACCACTAACATCAAATCACATAACATCACATCACACTAATCAATCCAAAATCACCATACAACATCAAACATACATCACCTCAACAAACATCAAATCACATAACATCAACCATCACCACTAACATCAAATCACATAACATCAACCATCACCACAAACATCAAATCACATAACGGCAACCATCACTACTAACATCCAATCATCTTTAGGCAGACAAAGATCTGAACAAGTATGTATGAAACGGTGCCAGACAAAGTGACAATAAAAAGTTAGGTGCCTCAAACTAAAATTTCGTTAAACAAATAGCATAAATTACTTTACAAAGCCACACAGAGACGCCAACTTTAAATTTGGCTCACAGGAGTTTCAGACACCTCTCGTAGGAATTTCAATGCCGAAAGAGGAATTTCCGCACACAAGAAAAAGGAATTCGAATGGTATTTGATATTGTGTTTACATATTGTATAGTTCTAAATAGATAACTGATTAGAATTATATTATGATAAATAAACCCAATGCCAAATACAATCCCAAAGTTTCCTTGTTTCAAATGAAGTAAAGCGCCAAAACCTAATGGTAGAGATTGTAGTACTGGTGGTAATGTGGTGTTGGTGATTGTAGTAATGATGAAGATGTGATAGTGGTTGTTGTTGTAGTAGTAGTAGTAGTGATGATGATATGGTGGTGGTGGTGGTGGTTGAAGTAGTAGTTGTAGTGATGATGATGTGGTGGTGGTATAGTGGTTGTAGTAGTTGTGGTCGTGATGATAATGATGTGGTGGTGGTTGTAGTAGTGGTGGTAGTGTTGTTGATGTGGTGGTGATGGTGGTTGTAGTACAAATGGTAGTGATGATATTGTGGTAGTGGTGGTTGAAGTAGTAGTCGTGGTAGTGATGATAATGTGGTGGTGGTTGTAGTAGTAGTAGTGGTAATGATGATGTGGTGGTGATGGTTGTAGTATTAGTGGTAGTGATGATGTGGTGGTTGTAGTAGTAGTGCTCGTGATGATGATGTGGTGCTGATGGTTGTAGTAGTAGTGGTCGTGATGATGATGATGATGATGATGATGATGTAGTGGTGGTTGTTGTAGTAGTAGTAGTAGTTGTAGTGATGATGATGTGGTTGTAGTAGTAGTGGTAGTGATGATGATGTGGTGGTGGTGGTTGTAGTAGCAGTGGTGGTGGTAGTGATGAAGATGAAGTAGTGGTGCTTGTAGTAGTAGTGGTAGTGATGATGTGGTGGTGGTGGTTGTAGTAGTAGTGGTAGTGATGATGATGTGGTGGTGGTGGTTGCAGTAGTAGTGGTAGTGATGATGTGGTGTTGGTGGTGTAGGAGTAGTAGTGGTAATGATGATGTGGTGGTGGTGGTGGTTGTAGTAGTAGTGGTAGTGATGATGTGGTGGGTGTTGTGTAGTAGTGGTAGTGATGTGTGTGTGGTGTATATGTAGGTAATGATGATGTGGTGGTGGTGGTGGTTGTAGTAGTGGTGGTAGTGATGATGTAATGGTGTTGGTGGTGGTTGTAGTATTAGTGGTAATGATGATGTGGTGGTGGTGGTTGTAGTAGTAGTGGTAGTGATGATGATGTGGTGGTGGTGGTTGTAGTAGTAGTGGTATTGATGATGTAATGGTGTTGGTGGTGGCTGTAGTGGTAGTGATGATGTGGTGGTGGTGGTTGTAGTAGTAGAGGTCGTGATGATGATGTGGTAGTGGTTGGTGGTTGCAGTAGTAGTGGTAGTGATGACGATTTGGTTGTGGTTGTAGTAGTAGTAGTAGTAGTAGTAGTAGTAGTAGTAGTAGTAGTAGTAATAGTAGTAGTAGTAGTAGTAGTAGTAGTAGTAGTAGTAGTAGTAGTAGTAGTAGTAGTAGTAGTAGTAGTAGTAGTAGTAGTAGTTGTAGTGATGATGATGATGTGGCAGTGGTTGTAGTAGTAGTGTTGATGATGTGGTGGTGGTTGCAGTAGTAGTGGTAGTGATGATGGTTGTAATACTAGTGGTAGTGATGATGATGTGGTGGTTGAAGGGGAGGGGGGTTCCTTGGAACAAATTGACCTCACCGGAATTTGACGGAAGTTGCCCGGAGCCCGGAATTTTTTGCTCCAGACCGGAGTTTTTTCCGGTGAAACCGGAGTTTTGGCATCACTGGCCACATGTGACTTCCCAAACCATCGAAAATAACACGTCATTTATCAAAATCGGAAAATTAATAAAAAACTTATGGGTTTTTAAAGTTTCAAAGAAACCTCATTTTTGAAGATTTGTGAAGAAAAATAAATCTTGCTCAGGGGAGGGAAAGAACAAAATAGGCTTTATTTACATAGATGACACTTTGCAGTGAAACAAGCTATCAAGTTCAATTTTTGATATTGTAATCTCCAAAGGCTGGTGATTTTAATGGTACAAGGTTCTCGCCAATAACTTAAATTCAAGACAAAGAGAGACTGTTCAAATAGGCCTCATTTTATTGATGATTTGTGAAGAAACATTCACCTGCTGAACAACAAAAGTTTGGGATACCTAGAATAATAAAAGAAAAAAAAACATCCCCAAAAAATCCTGATTACCTTTAGGCAGACGTAGCTCAGTGGTCGGAATACCAGACGGTGTGTTCTGGTAGGCAGCCGAATTGCCAAACAATGACTTTAGTTGTGGCTGGAGCTGTTGTTGTTGTTGTTGTTGAGGTTGTTGTTGTGGTGGTTGTGGTGTTTGGCCATACTGATGTCGTTGCAGGTTTGTAGGTGTAGTAGTTGGTGCTGTCCTTAGGGTTGATGGTGATGATGAAGATGAAGTGGTCGGTCGTCTTGGGGTGGCCACGATTCTAGAATTGGACAGAGTGGCTGGTGATGGGATAAAAGGACGTAGGGGAGAGGGGGGGGGGGGGGGGGGGGGGGGCAAGGGAGGGAAATGTTTTTCTTATTAATGTTTGTCTTAATATTTTTAAAATGTATTTGTCGGGCAATGTCGTCTTGTGGTATGACACTTGCTTTTGGATTCGAAGGTCCTGTTTTACTCACATTCTCTCACTGTACTCAGGTGTAAAATGAGTACCTGACTGTTAATACCATTGTCTCTGTCAGAAAAAAAAAATGGAATATCACCTAACAGGCGTCATGTCTAGTTCTACATGTGTTGCTGTTAGTCAGGGACCCTTTGAGCACGTTTAATAGATATTGCACAGTAAAAAAATTCAAATTTTTGGGGTTTTTTTGTAATACTTTTCGCAGCACCTACAACACATACACTGTTTTTTTTTCTAGATTTGATGAAATGTGTGAAATGTTCTATGTTCGGTATTTTCTAATTTATTTATTTGTTTTTTAAAACTGTGCTTTCCATTTTTGTTTAATACTTTTTACAGTGCAGTGTTGAGCTAGGTCAGTAGCGAGAGGGATGACAGGGATTGCAAAAGTCGTGTGTTCTTGAGTAAGGCACTTTACACCGTAAAATTCTCTGGGCTCTCTTGAAAAATATCTGACCTTTTCTAGAGCCTATAAAGTTGGGATAATTCTAGACCCATACTGATACTTATTCTCCATGCACAAGAAAATAAAGGACTCAATGACATACCTATAGAATACATTTCAATAACGGTCATCATCAGATAACCAAAACCATTAAATGATGTCATGAATTGGGAGGAAAACTTGTGACACCACACGACACCTACTTTTCTGGTCCCTAAATCATTGGAAATGTGTATGAAACCAGCCCTTGTTTTTGTTTCTTTTTTAGGGTTTTACGTCGCTTGCAACACATTGGGGTCGTATCGGTGCCAGTATAACAGAAGAAAATGGGATGGTAAAAAGTTCTACAATTACAATTAAAGCATTCAAGAAAAAGTAAGACAAAGGGGAATTGGTTCAAATAGGAAACAGATGTAGATTCTAAGAGCACACTATCAAAGTACTTAGTTTAAGATCACCTGTGTCATCCTGACACAAGCACAGGTCCCCACTAAGAGGGATACACTCAAATATTTATATATCATATATATAAAACAAAAACAAACTAAAATTTATACAATGCATAACAGTGAGCTGATCTACAAAAAACAAAAATATCATCTCCCAAAACTATACATTTGACTGTTTCCCTCCCAGCCAGGGCCAGGACAAAACAAAGAAATCCCATTCCAAGCTGTTGAAATAAAGATATAGTAGGATATAGAGGACAAGTGCCTCCCTGTCTACTATGGGAGTCACCAGTCCTTCAAAGGACTAATAATGAATCGGTTACAGAATGAATCCTAAGGTGGCAAAACTAGTTAAGTGTCAGGAGGTGGAGGTAGATTCTAACAATTACAGGACATAAATGGATGAGGATGTTCTTTATTGACACATGTGTGTGTGTGTATGTTAGAAAAAATGTTTTGAATTCACCCGGGATCGATCTCAGTCCCTTTGCATGTGAAGTGAATGCTTTACCAACTATCAATCTCAGTCCCTTTGTATGTGAAGTGAATACTTTACCAACTATCGATCTCAGTCCCTTTGCATGTGAAGTGAATGCTTTACCAACTATCGATCTGTCCATTTGCATGTGAAGTGAATGCTTTACCAACTATCGATCTCAGTCCCTTTGCATGTGAAGTGAATGCTTTACCAACTATTGATCTCAGTCCCTTTGCATGTGAAGTGAATGCTTTACCAACTATCGATCTC